>NC_080594.1:115002411-115302411 GCF_027887145.1 Ammospiza caudacuta
TCACAACCTTCTCTGTGAAAAATACCTCCAAGTCCTCAAGATTTCTTGGTAGTCTTTGGAGAGATTTGCCTGCTTTCTTAAAAAAAAAAAAAACTGTTTGAAATCCAAACAAGCTGAGAATTTTAAATGACCATTTAGAGCACTGTAATTTCTGTAGCTGTCCTTTACAGATGTCACTGTGTTTGAAAATGTTACCTAAGATGCCTTTAAAGTTCACAGAAGTCCCTTTAATCATTAGTGTATGGTTATTGAATGTTTTGGGCTGTACTCTGCTGTCTTCCTGTTTGCAGTTCTTTTAGTTGAAATGTTGTCTGTATTTTTCTCTGTTAGAATTCTTGTTGGAATTTTTATCACCTCAATATATTTTACTCCAAAACACTTTATTTAGGATGTATTTTTGCTATATTTTATATAGCAAATATGGTGGTTTTGAGCATTACTCTTTTGATATTAAAAAAATAGTATAAAAGCATGTTTCTATCGTTTTACAAAAACCCTGCATCTGTTACTGTGACTGAGAGCTTGTAGTTCCTAATGTTGTGGGATTTGATGACTAATACTGTCCATGATATAGCAGTCTGTCACTATCTGTTACCAAGATAAATTTCATAAAAGAGAGGAAAAAAAACCTTTAGGGAGCCTATTTTGTCATCTTTCAAATATTAAGTCTTACTGTAATGTTCATTTCCAAGTGACATTGCTACACATACTACATTCATAAAAATTAACAGCTTAACAGCTTTTTTTTTTAATTGGGACCATTTATGTGCTCTTTCTAGTAGAAGTATGAAAAATAGCTTCAGTGTGTGGTGTTAGGATGAGTGCATTGCAGACAGGCGTAATATGAACTGTTAGAGACTTTATGTTTTGTTTTTTTTTTTAAAGTTTACCTGATCTGCCTCCAAAATTGGAATGTAGCTTTCTTGAGAGAGTAATGGGAAGTGTTTCACTCTGGTGAAATGTTGCATTTTGATGTGTTTGGTGTGCTGTTGTCTGAGAGATCTGCAGTTAGTGTTTGTAGCAAAATATTTGTCATTTTAGCTACAAAGTCTGTAAACCGTCAAGTCCTTACGTTTGTGCTCTTTGATGGAGGTGTAGTATTCCTAATGATACTTAATTTCCAAGATAAAGGAAGGCTCATAAAGGTGTTTCACTTGGCTTCTTACAGTCGGTACAGGCTCATATAATCATAATTTTTCAAGGGAGGGAAGCTAATACTTTGTCCCGTGCAGTTTGCAGCCAGCTCAGAAGGTGTTAGGCGTTGTTAATGTGCTTTTTTCCCTTTCTTTCATACGGACTGGAGATTGAGAGCTCCCTCTTCAGCCTGTCTGCATCTTCATTCAGCAAGGCAGAGGGCTTAGAAGCAGGATGGTAGGGAAAAGTGGAGGAGAGACTTGTATTTTTTAGCAGCTCTGAGGTAAATTACTGCATCAGTCTGAACTATATTTACAGGTTCTGAGACAGGATTTCTCCTAGACAAACAAAGCTTTCTGGAAATTCTGCATATGTCTGCTAATAAGAGACTCTGAGAAATACAGTAGCTCACCTGTGCTAGAGCTGGTTATCTGTTATTTCATACTAATAAAAATTATAACTCTGTGTATAAACATTGTATATGTTAATAGGATTGGGGTTTTTTCCCTGCCATTCTAATATGTCTGACAGTTATATTCATAAAGTTGAAGACAGAGATTTCCCACTCTTTTACTGAGTAGCTGATTAGCCCTTGCTTTGTTTTAAGATGCACAGGCATACACCTGACAGCTCTGGAGCAGAATTTTGGGCAGAACATCCTTGTTACAGCTGTTGTGTGCATGACTGACATAAAGAAAAATGTTTGGGAGGGAGAACTTTAAAAGATAATCTGCTCAAAGGCCTGCTGAATAGCAAAGATAATATATATATGTAGTAAAATGGAAGATATTTATATGCTAATGTATCAGATACTGTGAGCTTCAATACTACATGTTGACCTTTATTTTAACACACTGTGTGGGAATGCAATAACAAAGAATTGAAAGTACTTCCTGTAGGACTGATTATATTTGGGTGCTGTCTGCAAGTGGTATCTTGAGATTCAAATGTGAATTTGTGACCAAAAGTGTTGGTTTTTAGAACTACTGTAAAAATTGCAGAAAAGCTACCCACAGTAGAAAACATGAAAATATTTTTTTTCTGTAAAAACAACAACAAACCCTAAAACACAACAGATAAAAAGACCAGACAAGACCCCAGACACCTGTGTTAAATAAGCTTAATGCACGGAGAGAGGGGAGTTGTCCTGTAGAATTTCATTTTCTATATTGGAGCTACACTGTATTGGGCCTTAAATGTATTCATGTGTGTCAGTTGTTGCATACATACCCTTATTTTATTTGATGTGTTCAGAAATTATTCTGGCTTTATCTCTAATGTGGATAATTATATTCTGTTATCTTCTGGCACATTCTTCTTGCTATATGACAGTAGTCAATGGAATCTGTTACCCTGTTGTCTTGATAGTGTTCTCCAGGCAAAAATAGATATTTTTACAGGTAGGAACAGGTGGATGTAACTTGGGTTTTTTTTATAGCTGGAGCAGTAGATTATTCATTTTTATTTTCTTTCTCATTGTTCTGCATTTGGCTCTGTTTACTATATGCTTACTTCATAACCAGGCTGTTTTTATTCTTTGTAAGTTGCATTGAAGTCCTCAGATGTCTAGTTGTTAATTTTTTTTTTTCTTCAGATGCTTTCATGTTTAAAAAAGTCTTGTCTAAAAGAGCCATTTTTTGCATCTTTTAGACCCTACATGTTTATTTGTGTTTACACCACAAAAGACCTGGAATTAGTAGCAGTTTGGGATTAAGTAAAGCACAAGAGTTGATTCACAAGGTAACTACAGTTGACCCAGTGCAGGAGAGTGAACTGCAGGATAATGAAGTTGCTCATCTCACAGGAGGGATTTTATGGTAATGCTCACCACCAAAAAGTGACCTGTTAAAGTTCCAAGGGTTTTGTGTGTTGCTTAAGAACAAAGGAGCATCAGGAATATGAAAATTTGCTGGTTTTTACAGTGAAAGCAGTTTATTAGAACAGGCATTCAGAAGTCTTGCATCACAATCAAATAAAATCAGAGTTAGTTAGACAGAAATAAATGCTGGGAGACTGTCGTTTTGCCTTACATAAACAAGTGTTGTCTTAATAAAAGCTGCTCAAGTGAAGCCGTTAGGTGAAAGGAGATGCCTTGTACCATAAAATGCAAAACACTGGCCAAAGCGAAAACTCAGTTTGATTCTTCTTTTATTATGTGTGAATGAGTTGTCTGCTCTGTAGAAACAGGCTTGGTAAATGCTTTGTTTTGCCAAAGACTAAAGTGAGCACTTAAGTAGGGCAAGATAATTGTGGAGGCTGAAAAGTTTCTTTATATCCATCTTCCTTGGTGCGAATGTTGAGGAAATATTTAACAGAGCTCCATTCTGTTCCTGGGGTGAAATGAGGTTGTTGAGGAGGCTGAGAAGGGGTCAGACATAGGGTGCTGGCACAGCAATTAATACTTGTACAAGGAGCTTCCCTTGAAGGGCCAGACAATGTCACTGAAAAGCCACAAGGAGCTGAGAAATGCAGGAGCTGAGCTATTGACTCAGATATGCAAATCTCATTAAGATGCTGTTCTGGAGAACAGTGGGGTGGCAAATGTGCTCATCTTGTTAAACTGCTGCTGGAGTGTAGGGATGAAAAGGAATTGAGGAGGTGATTCAGGGAAGTGGGATTTGGTTAGTCTTCCCTACCAGTAAAACTGGTTGCAGCAGTAAATTTTAAGGTGGTTATAAACCAACTAAATTATGTTTGGTAAATTGTTTACATAGTGGAGTAAAATTCTTTAGGCCTCTGAGCAAATTAACAGATAAAAGAGTGCACTATTAGATTAATTACCCTTACTAAGATCCCTAAAGAAAATCTCCTGTTGAGGTCATTTAGAAAAAATAACCAGCAACAACAAAACAACAAAAAACCAACACAACCCCGGGTAATTTCTGAGCATAAGTGAAAACCGTGTAATTAAAAGAAGAAAATATGCTAAGAATAACTGCTCTGAGTTTGTTACTAGAAAAGCCCATTGTTAATAGGGGAAAAAAAGAAGAGTGTGCTTCTTGGTCTGGTTGTGTATCATGTTTCCTTAAAAAGACTGTTATCAAAAGCTCTTTTCTGTGCTCTTAGAAATGTAAGTATCTTTTCCCTGTGAGCAATCTTTCTGAAAGGAGAATTAATGAAACATTATCACAAGACTTGAGATTCAACACTCGAGGTGTTTATTTCTACTGAAGTGAAACCAGCTGATTTCTCACTCAGTGTTTCAACTGGTGCATCTCATTACCATCCCAGAGCAGGGATAGAAACCCAGGATCCATCTCAGTTAAAGTCTCCCAGTTGTCCTTTCTGAAGCTGATCTGAGGTCAGGTCCTTAGTTTAAGCAGTGTAGAGAAGTTCCTGAGTTGATTTGTACTGTTTCTCATTAAAGAAGTAAGAACTATCATGGTTATTATTATTATTTTTCTTCATTGTTTATTAAAGTGTGTTCACAGCCTTGAAAGAACAGGCAAAGGTCCAAACAAAACTCCAGAAGTCCTCAGGCAGTTCTGAAGAGCCCAGCTGGGCAACTTTGTGTCAGCTGGAAGCTGTCCTTGTCATTTTTATGGTGATCCATGGAAAGACTCATTTGACAACTCTGAAGCATTTCTGAGCTTGAAAGCTTTACCGGTTTGGCATGATTGGGGAAGGCAAATGAGAGGTGTAGGTTAGACTGTAGTGTGTATCAAAAGGGGCTAATAAGGCCTTTTTATAGTTCTTTTTGCTTGGGGTTCAAAGAGGGAAAGTGTAGAGCAGTCCACTGAGAAAAGTGACAGGAGACCAGGAGAGATGAGCTGCTCTCAAGGGGCCTTGTAAAACGATAAAAGTACAGATATGGGCAGGGAGCAAACAGAGGAACTTTTGCATGGAAAGAGTGATAAGACATTGGAATGGGCTGCCCAGGGAGGTGGTGGAGTCACCCTCCCTGGAGGTGTTCAGGGAACAGCTGAAGGTGGCATGTGGTGCCGTGGTCAGATTGACAAAATGGTGTTTGGTCTCAGGTTGGACTCCATCATGCCGGAGGTCTTCTCCAGCCTTAATGATTTGCTGATTCTGTGAAGGTGGTCTGGGCTGAGCAGTCTGGAAAAGGGGCTGATAAATGGCCAGCATTTATGTAATGGCACTAGATCCATTTCCTGAGGAGCTGGAATGGCAGAGGCACAGGTGGGCAAACTTCTCCTTGCTCCAAGGGCTCTGTTGGAGCCCAGGGCAGAAAAAAATTTGTTCTGTCCTTACTGAAGGTGCTGCTCCCTGAGCCTGGTCTGGAAAGTCAGTGAATCACTGGTTTGGGAGCTCCATTATCCACAGGAAAGGAGCCTAAATCTATTTGAGGGGAAGCACTTTGTGGAGGAAGGATCTGGATTAAATTAGTGTTTTGTTTTTAAAAACAACAAAAGCAATTCTTGTTTTATTGGGAATTTTATTTACAAACAAAGGACTTCTTTGGCTTCAAGACAGAATTGCTCAGTTCCTTAAAAAGTACATTTCATTGACCAGTGATTTTCACCATAGCAAAAGTTTTAAGAATGAAATTTTAAACACTGTGATTTCACAAGCTAAACACTGCTTAGAATATTCTGTTTTGTTCAGAAGGCAAATACAGAACTCTGCAAGTGGGAAGCAGAAATATATGGGAGTAAAAGAAAAAAAATGGGAAAATTTGCAGTTCAGAGGGAAAGGCAAGCCTATGAAAAAGTTTGGTGCCACTTGTTTTAATGCTTTTCTTACGTAAGTCAGTGATGTGATTCTGTTTGTCTTACAGCCTCAGAGCAAGGTGATTAGCAAATGAAATAGAGGAAAGATGTAAAAGTCATTAAGAAGAGAAAAAAAGGAACATTACTTCTTACATAACATGTAATTAACCTATGAAATACACTGCCAACCTGTACTATTGAGGTCAAAATCAGAACAGAATTGAAAAATAATTAGAAATACATTTGCATAATGAGAAAATCCATGGTTCTTTTGTAGGATTTTCTGTGTTTCATGAAAGATCTCTGGGAGTATTGCCAGCTAGTACCTGGTTGTGAAAGGCTGGGGTAGGGAATTGCATGATAAACAGGTTGTGTAATTATCTGGCATTACTTGCATTTAAGCATAATGTAAGCTTGACTTGACTTCTTTATATTCCCTCTGAGAGCTCCTCTCTCTGCCCTGGCTACAGAAGGAGCTTGGGGAGGGGAAGCTCAGGGAACCAAGCTGGGAGTTGTGTGTAACCTCCTCCTTCCCAGGCTGCTGGGCATTGACAGCTGGTTTTCTGTGGTTTTCTAATAACTCCCAGTAAGAAAACAACTGATTTTATCTGCTAATTGTGAAGGGTGGGAGGCTCTGGTTTGAGGCAGGAGGGCACCAAGGGGGTGCTGTGCAGCCCAGAGCTTCAGCTGACTCCTTCTGCAGGCACCTTTCAAAAATAAAATGTCTTGTTCCTTCCTCTTTGTGGATTAATTAATTCTGATAGAATTGAGATAGAGTGTCAAATAAATCCACAGTTCCATGTGTTCATTTTAAGTGTGGTTTTTTATTGGTGGAAGAGAGGGTATTAATTTTGTTCTTCTGAATAACTATAATCTCTTGAGCAGTAAAACCTTGTTAATTCTCATACAGCTAATCCTCAAATAATAATTCACTTAGACTGACTTCACAACAAAAATAACTGCTTAAGCACAAATGCTTGTAACTTACTCTGTTTTGACCTGTAAATGGTACTTAAAATCCAAATGTATAGATAACTGGAAGCTGTTTAGGAACTTTTCATTATCACCAAAAGTCATTATCTCCCAAGCAGAAACAAAAAGGACAAATATTTTAAAAAGTATTGAAGCTAACAGTTCTAGAAAACACAGAAATAATGTTTGGAAGAGGAAAGCCTTTAGACAAAACCAAAAAAGATTAAGAAAAATAATGTTTGCACAGAAGTATCAGAATGTTCAATAAGGTAAGAGTGTTCAGTAAATATTTTTGTTCTGTGCTTGGGAAAAAGGCAGATAAAATTTTCACATAATGGAATGTATTCTCTTGTCAAGGAGAAGGTTAAACAGCAGTTGTACTTAAATTTGGCATTTTTAAGTGAGAGGCCCAGATAACGTGCATCCATGAACTCTGAAAGAGCAAGCCAGAGAACTGTTTATAATTCATATAGGTTTTTTTAATAGTTCTTGGAAAACAGGAAAGGTTCCAGAGGACTTGAAGAGCACGCTTCCTGAGAAATAGACATAATTCTCTCAGTGTGACATAAGGGTTGAGTGAAATAGTAAAAATATTGAGGTGATTAATTTAATAAATGGAAAGAATTATAATTATTGATAATGACTCTTGGTTCTGGGACAATAAGTTTTATCCTGTTAACTTTATTTTTTGAGGTAGAATTTTTATTTTAAAATGGAATTAAAATTGATATTGGTGGCTTTAAATCTCCATGATACTTTTTGCGGTTTTTTGGGCATGTGGGATGATGCAGAATCAATCCTGTACCTAAAACATGTCTGGCAATTGCCTGATAAATGTTCTGTGGGTGTTGAAACTGTGTCACACTTGGGCTTCTGGTCAGCTGTGTGTTTAGATACAGCCAGAGGGAAAGATTTTACCTAAGACTGAAGACTGTAAGCTGTCTCTTAAAAGCTGTGGGAATGTATCCTAGCAAACAGTAAAATATAATTAAAAGGAATGTTCTAATGAATGTGATGATCGCTTACTCAAAAGGTCCCGTGACTACATGAAATATTCCCAGGCAAACCAGTGACAGGACAAGAGGACATGGTCTTAGGCTGTGCCAGGGGAGGTTTAGGTTGGACGTCTGGAGGAATTTCTTCGCAGAAAGGATGATTAGACACTGGAATGGGCTGCCCAGGGAGGTGGTGGAGTCACCATCCCTGGAGGTGTTCAAGGAAAGGCTGGATGTGGCACTCGGGGCCATGGGCTGGTCATGGATTGGACTCAGTGACCCCAGAGATCTTCTCCAACTCAGTTGAGTGATTTGTGTGAAGTTAAGGCACCAGTTCCATCCCTAGTGGTTGATGTTCTCTTAAGCAGGGCAGTTTGAGTTTGCTCCTCAGGGTGAAGCTTCCATGAGTTGGTGTTTTCACCCCTGGAGCAATTTGCAGTGTTCTGAGTGCTGCAGCTGTGGCTCAGGGCAGGCTGCGTGTCCCTGTGCACCCCTGGCCGCGTCCCTCTGAGCCTGACAGCTGCTCCTGCCACCTCTTCCCACTCTGGGAGTGAAGGGTGTTGGCCATGCACCATCCACAACAAGCCAGTTCCCTCTGGAAGTGAATTTTAATTAATGAAGTTTGTCCTTCTCTTCATTCCTTCATCACAGATGACTGGCTATCCAGTTTCTTTTGGGGGCATAAATCAGGCTTGTTTGTCTTGAGCAGTGCATTTGTTGCCCCTTTCAACCACTATGAAATCCTCTCACAAAAACTGCATTCTTGAAACCGGGATTTGTGGGATTTTCAGCACAGGTGCTGTGGTCAAAAAGGATCTTTCACTTTCCTTGCAATGGCTGCAGTTCTGTATTTCCAGAAGTGGAGAGGCTGGCAGTGGATACTCACACCATGGTAGCAAATATTTTTAGTATTTCTATAGTTTTTTTTATAATTTCTATTGCTCTATTTGGCACACTTAACAATTACAAGAATTGTTCTTTAATAGCTCTTTTGCCTTGGTATTAATAGTAAGATATTCTGATTCATAGTTTAAAAAAAATTATAGGAAAAAATTATGATAGAGTGAAGCTGGTTTGTTAAAGACAACTTTAAATATTCTGCCCATCTGTTTCCTGTGCCACTTAAATTATGAATGTTTTGCTGTCTCAGCTTTGCTATTCTTTGTCCATTTTCCTCTTAAAATTTCCACATAGCATTTTAGTAGCCTAATAGGAAATTACATCGTGCAATTGGTAATACCAGCTTCAAGTGCTGGGTTTATGAGATGTCTTTGTTAATCTGATCTTTTCCTTCATTCAGTTTCTTTCCCTTCTCCTCTGCCTTTTCAGACCTGTAATTCCTCTAAGTGTACAGAAGTTTCTCCTCTCTCCATTGTCACCTTCCCTGAAACCCCCAGGTGCTCTTTAAGGAACTTTCACTGTGATCCCCTTGCTGTGACTGCAGCAGCTCAAGTCCTGTTAGTTCTGAACAATGTCCCTTTTGCTTCAAGTTCACTTTTCCTGGAGTTAGAAATTTCCTGAGAACTGTTTATCAATGCAAACTGAATTTTGTCAAAGTTCTCCCCTGTTTGCGATACTGTGCATTTGTTTTTGTTGGGTTTATTTCACTGTTTGGTAATGCAGAGGTTTAGTAATGTCTGATACCTGCTGTTTAGATTTTAGTTTCACTTTGCATGGATAGTCTGGCTATGGGGTTTCATGCAGCTGTGGTCAATAAATTTCTGAAGGGTGATGATTTTATATTGCCATGTGATTTTTGGGGGTGTTTTTTTGGTATTTGTGGGGACAGTGAAGCCTTTGCAATAACTACACCAGACATTAAACACTGGCCAGTGATTTTTCTGCCAGGTTGGATGATGAGTGATCGGAGCTTCTGCATCACTCTTTCACTTTCTTGGAAGTGAAATTCTGGCATTGGACTCACCTAGCACAAGGAATGAGCTGTGTCACAGGTGTGCTTTGTGGTGTGGGAGATGTTTGTCCATTTTGTTTGAATTGTTTGTCATGTCAGTCTGATCTGATCTCAAGCCCCACGTCCATCCTGTGGGTTCTGCTGGCTTGATTTGAAGCAGTGATCCCATTACTCTGTACCTGGCTGTACATTGTTGCTCAGTTGCAGAAAATTTTTGTCACTGGGAGTTTCATCTGATAAAAATTTGTGTTTTCTGCTGAAGACTGCTGTTACAAAAAAAAAAAAAAAAAAAAAAAAAAAAAAAAAAAAAACCAAAAAAAAAAAAACTCAAAACTTTAGTAACCAGTGAATTTTATGAATATATATGACTAAATTATACATTAGAAACATCCTGTTTTGTGGGATGTAACAACAGTGAATCAAAGGAGGTTGGAAGAAGGATTTGAATAGTGTTTAGTGGGAAGAATTTTGAAGTAGTTGAGTAATTTTTAACAAGAATATAAGAGATGGTTTTGTCAGTACATTTCCAGTGATGGTGACTGGATGTTGACTTCAGGCTAAGCTCAGAATGAAGACTTTTAAGGTCATCCATTATAGGAGAAATAACACATCCAGTGGGTCCTGCTCACCTGGAAATCTCCAGGGAGAGGCTGCAAATGCAGGCAGAGAGGTTCTCCCTGGGGTCACACACAGGAGCACTGACAGCAGCTCACTGGGGTAGGGCCTTTCCCTTATTGCTCCAAAAAATGGATTATACAGCAGTGGCTCCTTCTGCTTCAAAATGTGTAAGGCAGGGAGGGGTAGGTGTGGCTCAGTTCAGTGGCTGCAGTGGAGCTGTAGTTGGGTTTTGTGACTCAGCAGTTTTTTGGTTGAGACGTTGTCATTTTCTGACTTCTGCTCTGCTGCCTCAGCTCCTGTGGAATGATGATCCATCTGCTAAGGTTCTTCATTTGCAGTTGAAATGTTAAATTTTCCTGTTAAATTTTATCAAAATGTGTCGTGCTTGCTCTTATTGGAAATGGCTGTATTTTTAACTAATAGTGGTGATGTTGCAAATTCAGCAGGCAAAGTGGGAATAAGTTTGAATAATATCAAATTATACATGGAAAATTCTTGATTAAAACACGAGCTTTATTTGCATCTTAAATTACAGTTTCTCCTTATACAACATTATTTTGCATAAGAGATTACACTGATGCACATTTATTTTATTTGTCAAGTATTGACAGAGACAGCTCTTGTTTCCTTTTAGGAATCTGGGTAAAAATGGCTTATCTAACAGTAGTATTCTCTTGGATAAATGCCCACCTCCACGACCACCGCCTCCACCGTACCCTCCCTTGCCAAAGGACAAGCTGAATCCACCTACACCTAGTATTTATGTAAGTAAATCTAGTGGCAGAAGTGCATTACTGCCTGTCTTTTGTAATTGTTTGGATATCTGAATTACATAATGTAATTATTTTAAAGATGTCCTGTTCATCACTGAGTTCTAATTACGGTGCTCTCCAGACTGGTATATGGGCAGGAGAAATGCCAGCCTTAAACTTTTGGGACGTAGTTTGACTCTTAAAGTACCTGTAAATTAGGAATTTCAGTAGGCAAAAGGAAAAATACTTCAGTTTTTTTACTTTTAGTACTCAAAATGTTGGCAGAATAAGCACACAGTTCATTATATACAATGCACATTATTTAAAAAACGTATGTACATTTTCTTATAAATGAGCAAGTAATTAAACTAAATTCCCATAGCAATCTGCTTCAAAACATAGTGAAGAAAAATGAATAAAAGTTGAGGTGATGTCAGGAACAAAATGTCACCAGGAAAAGGCAGGGTTTAGTTGAGTGGTATTTTCTTATGCAAGCATTACAACTTTTGTTCTGAAAATAAAGTTTCATAATAGCTTTATTGAGCTAACTTCCTTAGTAATAGAAGAATAAATTACAGGATATCCACTTCCTTAATAGCAGCAAAATAAATTACAGTGTGTCCGTACAGGCAGTGTGAAAAGTTGGCTTTGGTCACCTCAGCTTGGGGACCAGAAAAGGCTGGCACCTGGGTCTGAGTGTGCTGAGAACTGGGTTAGGATGCAATGGTGCTTCCAGATGTTTTCCAGGTGTTGCACCCAAACTCATCTGCCTTAATAAAAGTCCATCCCAGCTTTGTTGAGTCCTCACACAGCTGCAAAGTCACCACACTGCCACAGACTGTGCAGTTGTGCCACTCTTTGGGAGCTCCCTGTTGTGTTTTGTTTATTGCTAGAAATGCCTTCAGCATTCTCAAGGATTCATAGCAATTAAAAAAAAAAATCAGGAGGGAGGCTATGGCATAAAATTGAGGTTATAGGTGCAGAGAAGCATAAGAAAATCAAATCAACCTTTGTGGTTAACATGAGATATACCATGAGAGTAGTCTTTTAATTATACTGTTTCTTGTATACATTAGCTGTAAAATTAGCACTCCTTTACTTCTGAAAAGAAACTATTGCTCTTCAGAGAATTCTGTAGATTTAGGGAATGTACAAGGCTACTGTCAGATAAAGAAATTAAGTTCAGGAAACCTGAGTTGCAAAGCTGAAGCAACCTGGGAATAATTCTTGCCAAGAAACAAATTACAGTAACAAATTAATTTCAGGAGTGAACCCAGCATTTACCATAGCAAGAATTGTATGGTGTAGCTGTTCATTCCCCACAGTGCAGGGAAATGCAGAAAATTCCTGTTTTCTTTCTGTTATTTCTCTTTTGTTTTATCATTCTTTCTTGTTTTAAAAATAAGGAATAATCTAGATTGATCTGACATCTAATATTCCATTATAATTTTGCAGTTGGAAAATAAACGAGATGCTTTCTTTCCACCTTTACATCAATTTTGTACAAATCCAAACAACCCTGTTACTGTAATACGTGGCCTTGCTGGAGCGCTTAAATTAGGTAAATTTACCTTTTTTTTTTTTTTTTTTTTTTGTAATTTGGGGAGGAATTAATGTTTTTAAAAAGAAGTCTCTCAGTTCTTACAAGTGGATGTTTTATTTCTATAATACTATTTTACCTGTATATTCCAAGTCGTTAGGATAATTTTTCATTTCTCACTTTGCTGTTGTTTCTAATTTCAGTCTTGTCAAAAAAACCCTCACCACAAATACAGCAGATTTGTTGAGCCCAGTGGGGAACTGAGCTGTGGATATGGAAGTTTACATCCAGACAGTTTCCTATAAGAAACTGGATGCATGTCTTTGTGTTTAGATCTAATGATCTGTAATTTGACTGTGTGCAATATTTTGAAGTCTCTAGGTAGATAAACTACCACTGCTGGTAGGGAATGTTTTATGATGGAAGTAAATTCATTAAGCTCTGCTCTGAAAAATACTTTGTTGGTAATAGGTTTGAACATTGTTTGCTGATTTGTTTAGCCAAGGCATGTAAAATGTTTCTTGTAAAATAGTCCATGGCTGCCAAGTTTTTTTCTAATTTTCTACTGATTATGTGGAGGAAAGTTTTTTGGATGTTAATAATTAACATTCAGGTGGGCAGTGTTGTGCAGACTTAGGTGGTAAAAATTATTTTAGACTAAACTTTTGATAACTTCAGGCATTTTCCTGGAATTGTTTCATTTTATTTAACCTTCATTTATTAATTTCATTGCTATTAATTAGATCTAGGACTCTTCTCTACTAAGACATTGGTAGAAGCCAATAATGAACACATAGTAGAAGTAAGGACACAACTACTGCAGCCAGCAGATGAAAACTGGGACCCCACTGGAACAAAGAAGATCTGGCGTTGTGAAAGCAGTAGATCTCATACAACAATTGCTAAATATGCACAGTACCAGGCCTCCTCATTCCAGGAGTCTTTAAGGGTAAGTTAATTGCTATTTTCAAGTTATTCACAAACTCCATACTGACTCTGGAGCCAACTAATAATGGCTGTTGAAAAAAGCAGAAACTGCTAAGGAAAAAGAGACATTTCCATTAGCATGAAGAGCACAGGTAAATTTTCAAAATCTGTTTTGAATAGAGGAACAAATAGTATATTGTTCTTCCCAAATGCTTAGTGTAAACTTAAGTTTAATAAAACTCGTGGTTATTACATACTTTAAAAGTTTGTTAGTTTAAGCTTTTATATTATAATGTCAAAATTCACATTAAAATATTTAGGACTTTTTTACAATTTGGATTGCTTCTAATTTCACATGTTTTGAAATCAGATTTCTTTGTTCTTCCCACTCTTCTGAATTAATTTGGATGTGGCTTATTAGAAGTTTACACTAATACTAGTCTTTTGTTGGGTTCCAAACATAACAGTTCATATTTAGTTTAGAAGTTTTTAGGCTTATGTGACAGAGTGAAGTATTAGAAATAATATTTCCCCTTCCTGCCTTGGCAGAGGGGTCAGACCCCATGATCTCCAGAGATCCCTTCCAACCCTAACTATTCTCTTACTCTGGAATTCTGTGAAATGTGATTTTATTGGTATTTTTAACATTTTATACTGGAGTTATGAGAATATTCTTGAAATTGGCTATGAGCACTCCTTGGAGGCTTATGTTACCTGGTGTTGCAAAAAGATGGGGCTAAGGTAGAACTAAGACAAGGAGATCATTTTGACCAGTTGTTTGTTAGAAAATAGGGAAAAGGTCTTTGTGGGGAATTGACTATTGCAATTTTCACTGCCCTTACACAGAAACAGGAATGATTTCAGTAGGAAGGGAAAGAGAAATTCTAAATTTAAATTTTGTGCATTAGAGGAAAGGATTAGAAACAAGGAAAATAATTGCTAGTTGAAGGGAACAGAAGGGAATCTAGTCATAAGGCTTTGAGCTGGTAAAGGATGAGGAAAAGAAACAGGAATACCATGGGAAGTGGGGGGCACAGAAATCTTCTAGAACCTGGGATTTTCCTCCCTCTGCCATGATAATAAATTTCAGGAGGATATTGGCTGAAGGTTTCTGTGCCCCCTGAGCAGTAGCACCAGTGTTCTGTTCCTGTATGTCATTCCAGAGGGGCTGGAGAACATTACATCACTGGAATATAATAGCTATCTATATCTGTTGATCTATATATTTTTTTTTATTTATATATAATTTAGCACATACCACTGAAAGCCTCAGCTTTGGATTTGCACCACAGTGTGTCCTGTAGGGTGCTCTGATTTTTTTTCCTCACTTTTACCAACTGGTGGTAAAAATGCAGTACATAAAATAGTTTTTAAGAGTGATGATTTTCATTTTTCCCCTGGAAATTAGAAAGACACTGTACATGTGTCCTTTGCCTAACACTGCTCTGACCTGTCCTTAGGTGACTCTGCAGTGTTTAAATGAAAGCTTTATTTCTTCTTTCTATAGCCACAGTTCTCTTTGGCTTGCCCTAAGTGATCTTTTTTCTTTATTCCTCTAAGAGCTATTGCATTGCTTTTCTAACATGTCTTGCAGCATTTGATAAATCCATCATCACTAGGTTCCTTTTTGTTTCTCTTTGTCCTTCATTCAAAGGATGAATGGGACTTTCTCAGGTACACAGGGCACTTTGAGATTTAAACAACAATCCCATTCAAAGCCAGAGATCTTTGGACAGAATCCAGACAGCTCCTTCTTCTTTTTGTCTCTTTCCTTCCATGTCCATATACTTGCCAAAATAGAAGTCTTTAGAATAGGGTTTTGAGCACAGTCTGCTAAAAAGATCAAATTGCATCATTTAATACTGGTTGGATTTTTTCCACCAGTCGTGGTCTCAGATAGTGCTAAAATAGCATATGGCTATGAAAAATTCAAAAGATTTTATATAATGGATTTTATTAAATTAGTTTTCTAAATATTAGTCATCCTAATTTCCTGTCAGAATACCTGCTTGACTTTGCAGGGAGGTAGATGTTCTTATTTGAAAATATTAAGAGAATTCTTTAATAGTGGATTCCAGGTCACCCTCAGAAAGGAGCAAGCCAATATTCTCATTTCCAGCTTGAATGCAGGCCAGCAGAAATATTTACAGTGTAGACATTTTCTGTTGTCCTGGCCTGAGTGTCATGGAATCTGCAGCCATGAAGAAATTTATTTCAATGCATTTGACTGACTTTTTTTATTTTCTTCACAATGAAGAAATGTTGACATAAAATCTTAGACATAGATATTTCAAAGTTTGTGTCAGTATCTTGAAATAAATATATTTATATCTCTGTGTTATCACTTTATACCTATATATTTTATATGTTCTTTTGTGTATGTATGTATATATACGTGAAAACATTTCAAATTTGCATTTTATAGGAGGAAAATGAGAAGAAGAGTCACCACAAGGACCACTCAGATAATGAATCCACATCTTCTGATAAGTAAGTGTGTTATAACTCTGTTCATTCTGTAGTTGGTTCTGTGTGCTATTTTCCATCATTCCCTTTTCACATTTGCCTGATCCATTTGCTACATTTGCAGCTCTGGGAGGAGGAGAAGAGGACCTTTTAAAACAATCAAGTTTGGGACCAACATTGACCTGTCAGATGACAAGAAGTAAGTTGATTACAGTTTCTCCTGCTCACAGTGGGATTCTAGATGATGATAATCCTTCTGGAAATCCAGTGTGGTATTCTCAGACATCAGTCAGTCTGCTGATAAATTCCAGTTTCCACATGAAATGGTTACCTTTGCTCTTCAGACTGTTCTTACAAGTCCTTCTCATGCTAAAAAATATTTTCAGACTTCTCTTCCCAGGATTTTTCTTTGTCCAGAAATGAGTTGAAATATTCTTTCTAGTCCTCCTTCTAATTCATTCTCTTTGTTTCATTGTGAGGCTTTAACTTGTTTGGTTGCTACTTTATTACTTCTGAAAACACCCAAATTTTTAGTTTTTGTGTAAAAATTGTAAGATTAAAGTTTTTTTTTTTCTTTTTTGTCTGAAGTTTCGTTATTCATGGGTTTTCTCCTTTAATTCATACTGTCATATGTTTTCACCTTTACATAACTCTTGCTTCTTTATCCAGTAAATATGTAGGAAAGACCAGACCAATGCTTACCTGTGGGTAAGCCATGATACCTCTCAAGAGCCTCAAAACCAAAATTGAGTATTTTTTAAACTATTTATGTGGGAAGAGGAAGGTAGCTTAGAAAATATTGGAAATACCCTGAAAGCATGTTTTTATTATAATAAAAATTATTTGGTTCAATCTCTGGTTAATACATACTTCCATCAAAGATCCAGCATGTCTAAGCTGTGCAGTACAAAAATTCTGATCTGGTTCAGTCATTAGAAAAGAAGAAAAGTTGATGTGTTTGGGGAGTAAGGACACTTAAGATGATGACATCTTTTGTGGCATAGAAGATCAATGTGTGCATCTGTGGAGGTGATTAGAGGTTGCTACAGAATTTTAGATATTGAAGCCATTTTTCTATAAAGGAAATTCCATCTGTAGATGCAAACTAGTTGATAATAAACTGTTACTCTGAGCAAGCCATTGAGAGAGAGACTTCAAATGAAGTTAAGCAAAGCCAACCTGGGGCTCGTAGGGACTCGGATTTTGGTACTTGAAGTAGTCCTTCTAGAATCCTGGATGGATGCCAGATCTTCTGATCTGTAGTTTCAGCTTTGGCTACAAAATTATCTTTCCCCTCAACTAGCCTGTCAGATTTGTGATTGTGTTTGGAATTATTTTAAAATTGAAAGAGTAACACAGATACCTGTGCTAACAATTTTTTGGAAATGTTTATGTTTCCCAGACTCTTCTAAGAGTTTCAGGGATTCACAGTTTGTCAATTTGCTATTTTGCTGCAGGTGGAAGTTGCAACTCCATGAACTGACAAAACTTCCTGCTTTTGTACGTGTGGTATCAGCAGGAAATCTTCTAAGCCATGTTGGTCATACCATCCTGGGCATGAACACAGTGCAGCTCTACATGAAGGTTCCAGGCAGCAGGACACCAGGTGAGTATAATCATCATAATCCCATTAAAAAATCAGGTTCTCCTTTGGGGTGTTGGATTTAAATGCACTGCAGATTTCCCATACTTACAGCATGCCTAAATGGGATAAATACACATATTCAATATTTTTATAGTTCTTACTTCACTGAACTCTGCATGCTCAAAGCACTTAGAGTGGAAATTTCTGGATTTCTGCAGTGCTAGGGAATTGTCCTGTTGACCTCCTGCAAGCAACAGTGGGTTCTTTAAGGAGAGAACGTTGGGTTTATAAACATGGACGATATTTTTATTTTACATACCTTGGAAGCTTCTAGAGGTTTCCCAAGAGGGTCTGGTGCAGTCCTAGAAATCAGACACTTCCACTTTTTTATATTTTTATTGTCTGAGAATAGAACTCAACCCTCCATGATGAATTGTGCTGTGCTGGGGACCTGGACTGGGACTTGAGGAATCTGGACTAAATTTCAGGGTCCTTTTTTTTCTGAAGTAGATCTTCAGAAAATTCCATTAGGGATTATGGCTCAGTTTTCCAGCTGTCTAAAGAAGATAAAATATTGGGCATTTCTACATGAATTTTGAAATATCTTTCAGAAAGACTTTTGTACTCCTTGTCTGTTCAGTGCCTGAAGTCACAAAGTTTGTACTGACCAAGACTGTCAGGAGATAGCATGAAACACAAAATCTGAGCTTTTGAAGTATTTGTTTCTACAGGAGGTAGGAACTGCTGAAATATTGGTCAGATCCCCCAGATTGGTAGTTCCAATTTTGTTTTCCACAAACTAACAAAAGCAGAATTCTCATGCCACTGGTAGCTTAACTGTGTGAAGCACCTAAATAGTGTATGTAAGTGTCATATAAAATACATAAAAATACTTTAACTGTGGTGTAAGTTTTTTTAGAAATTGTCTTTGCATTTCCTGGCACTGTTTTGATAGAAAGGCCTTGCATAAAGTGTGTTTACTTTTGTCTTAAATTTCAGGTCATCAAGAAAATAACAACTTCTGCTCAGTAAATATAAATATTGGTCCAGGTGACTGTGAATGGTTTGTTGTCCCTGAAAGCTATTGGGGTGTCATGAATGACTTCTGTGAAAAGTAAGCTGGACATGATGTTTTTCTCTTACTTTTATCAAATTTTTTGTGCCTGTCTCAGACCTGAGGGGGGAAATTACTGAGGGTGTTCAAAGGGGATATTATGGGTTTTCCATGAAGTCAGAAAAGTCTTTTAAATGCAGGTCAAAATGCAAAATCTAGAGTTCATACAAAATACCACATTTGTACAATATACAGAGTCTTGGGTTGCCTTTGACAAAACAAAAGCAGAATTCTCTTGTCAGAAGCAAATAAAGAGTCACTGGTATTTTGGCATGTTTTGTTGTTGCATTTAGAGTGAAAGCCTAATTTGTTCAGACCCCAGGAGGTGCTGTGGCAGGCTTTGCTTAGACTTACATACATGTAACACCCTGGAAAAGCTGAGGTACCCTGAGCATTGGGGAACTACTCAGCCACCTCTAAGATTAGGATTTCTCTGCTGTGCCTTGTGTAGAGTGGTTTTTAAAACAAACAGAACAATACAAAAATAAAAACAATACCAACAATACTTGTTTGTACATGTATACACAAAAATAGAGGGAGCATCAGTTGTGTCCCCTAATCATGCCAGTACTCAAACAGGAGCCTCTGAGGTTGATTCTGTGGAAGATTTTTCTTACCCAGTTGAGTCTGGATTAAGCTTTTGACATCAGAACTTTTCCAGAGCTCTGTGAATTCATCTCAGTGTCTCTGTATTTTCTGCCTGCCTACTGACAGCTGTTCTTATTACATCCACCCTTATAAAGATAATCTCAAAAATGTAATTTCCACTGATGGAATAGTGATGTCTCTGGAACAACAGGCCTTGTTACTTGCATGTCACTGTTCTTCTGAGGCTGACAGAGAAACTGAGAGCTTGGTAACCTCACAAAATGTCTACAGTGCCTCTCCAAAGGCACTTGGTTGTCTTTGAAAACTCTGCATTGCAAATAATCTCTCATGGTGCAGTATAAAAGCAGTGTAATAGTGAGATAAGGATGGGAGAGGAGTGTGGATTTTGCATAACCATAGGGGAAGACTTCATAGTTAGGAAATCCATATGGAGGTGTTTTTCCATGCTGCTCAGGAGGGTCAGCAGTTCTTGGCTGAGAGCACAGACCCATGGACCACAGTTAAAATGTTGCTTGTTGTGTGGGCAAGCTGCACATTGGGCAGTGTGAGTACATGTTCAGAACAAAAAACATCCTTGGGAGCTGCTGTGGTCTGTCCAGGAGGCCAGGCAGTGATGGAAAAAGCGGCTTTGGCCACCAGTGCCACAATGGATCTGAGCAAGGGTTAGTCTGCCTCAGCATCAATAAAACACTGGGAAACTTAAAGGAAAATAGAACCTAACTGGAAGCTGTAAACTGACTTCACATGGGCAGGTGGATGGGAAGGTGTTCTAATGTATTGCAGGCTGTGAAATGTGGAATTGTGGTCAGGAATTTTACAGATGACACTTTCCTTTTGGCTACTGTTTGTGGGTCACTGAACACATTCATGGTGATGCTCATTTTTCACAGGTGGTTTTATTGAAGTGTCTGTCACTAACATTCCACTGGGAAATGCTGAAGACTTTATCTTTGCTCTTGTTTCAGGAACAATATGAACTTCCTAATGGGATCTTGGTGGCCAAACTTGGAAGATTTGTATGAAGCCAATGTCCCAGTTTATAGATTTATTCAAAGACCAGGGGATTTGGTGTGGATAAATGCTGGCACTGTTCACTGGGTTCAGGCCATTGGCTGGTGCAACAACATTGCCTGGAACGTTGGCCCTCTCACAGGTATGTGTGAGCAGTGCCTCTGCTGAGCTCTGTGTAGGTAACATATTACTGCACATGGCACAGAACCTGCCAGTTCTTACTCATTTGCCATGCTTTGCTAGATGAAAAAAACCCCAATGTGTTGTATTTTTAAAATACGACATGTTGAAGCTTTAAAGAATTCCATTGTGAGAGGAAGAGAAAGCAGCAAGAATGTAGCCTTGGCACTCAGGCTTTGAATGGGCTTGTAGAAGTAAAATGTGTATATTAATTTGTGTATTGTCTTCTTAGGACATTTTTTAACTTTTTCTCCCAGATTTGTTCTCTACCCAGCAAACTGCACTATGGATTTCATATAAATTAAAGGACTAGTGCTCTAATATTGGTGGGAGAGTGGGTACCTAATAACTCTGGTGAGAGCATCAGGAAATGGAAACAGCTGTAAAATTTATTTCATAAAGGAACATTTGGTTTCTCAGACCTACCGCTCTAGAATTCTTCAGTTTTGATCCATGGTCTTGGAAGGATTTTTATCTGTGAGTGTGGAAGGAAATTCCGCTGCTAAAACAAGAGTCTGTCCAGTGTTTGAAGAAAATGTACTTCCAAAAAAACTTCTGTTTTCTTAAGTAGTTTAAAATATGTCTTTATATGGTACAATAAAGAGTGCATCTCTAGGATTGTGTGATTGACTGAGAGACCTCTCATGTTCCGTCACAGTAAATTTTGTAAAACATTTTTAAAGGGAGGGTGGCGTGAGTAGGCTGCTTAATGAAAAAGTCTGACTCACTTTTTCTCTCAAGAAGAAATTATATACCACAGCAGTGTAGAATCATGATAAATTGTGAATAGACTTGAGATGCAGACATTTCAAACCTGGATTTTTTTAATCTGGAATATTTTAAAATTTACTAATTCACCATTTTTGAAATACCTGCTCCATGTTCAACAAAGAAATCAAACACTTGCCAGTAACTTGTCTGCACAGGTATTTGTTGCTGTTATGGCATTGTGTGTTCTCTCAGCATCATAAATACACTTTTTAAGACATTTCAAAGAATAGAAATGCAGTTGGAATGAATGGCTCATTGTGAAGGAAGTTTAGCTGTTAGAGATATAAATTACTAATTTAAACAGAGTGGTCTGGGCTGATAATTGTTCCTCCCCTGACTGATGGCTGTGTTGTGTGTGTTTGTGCAGCCTGTCAGTACAAGCTGGCAGTGGAACGGTACGAGTGGAATAAGCTGCAGAGCGTGAAGTCCATAGTGCCCATGGTTCACCTCTCGTGGAATATGGCTCGGAATATCAAGGTCTCAGATCCAAAGCTTTTCGAAATGATAAAGTAAGTTTTTGTTGATTTGAAGATTTACTGTGCCCTTTTCCTCTTCACACATAAACCAGTGGTTGATTTATAAATAGTTCTTTGCAAGGCTTTTCTGTTCCTGGGAACCAAACCAAAGTTACTTAAGATTCTGTTTTTAAAACATAATATTTATATCCTTAATTTTATATTTATATAAAATATTATACATTAATATATATAATAAAAATATATAAATTTATGTATTTATATATAAATATACGAAGTTTATATGTAATAAATATATGAAATATATTTATATTTATATAATTTCAAGCACAATATTTCTATCCCTAATACAATATTTGTATCCCTAATTTTATTATGTTTTATATGATGTTATTTTGGCATAGCTTTAGAATCATCTGTGTAACTTTTTTTAGTTAAATGTGCCATAGATTTTATTCAACAATTTAAAGCAAAATGGCTTTGATCACAGCAGCTGTTTAGTATATATCATCAGAAATAGGAAAATCAGGTCATCAACTCAAATATTTGAATTGGAATATATAGTCATTTTTACAGCAAAGTTAAATTCTGCATTTCTAGAACCTGTAGTTAGTGAGCTCATGTTGTCATTAGGAGATCCAGTATAAATCTTTTAGATCTTTATCTCAAGTAGGAACTTGAGACCCTCCTTCCCTTTGCTCTTCTGAACAATGAATTGATTGATCTGTAAAATGATAATTGAGTTTAGTGACATTTCTCATATGCACATTCCAAAATGCAGGAATGTTCCAGGCTTCAAGCATCTGTAGTGATTTTCTTCAAAGGGTGCAACTTGAAGAAATGTAAATCACATTGCACCATACTGAGGTTGGGGACTGAATGAACATTTCTAACATCTAACATAGATTTGTCTTAACGTGGGGGAATGAATTCCAAAGCATATTACTCATCATGAGAATCCTCTGGTAGCAGCACACTCTGCTTTGCCTGAGTCTCTACCAAGGCACTTTTGAGCCCTTCTTAGTCTTACCAACATACTGGATCAACAGGCATTGTATCCTTTTATCATTTGCCTTGTAATGGGCTTTAAAAAATGGGTGAATTAATTTGTGAAAAAAAGGGCAAAGAAAAAGAGTGTCTTTTTTTCCCCAGTGGGAATTTTTGGTGACATCTGAGTGCGACATCTTTTTACAGTAGAAATTTAATTTAGGCTTGAACATCTGTTGCAGAATGGTGGCATTGGGGAAATGTTAAATTTGTAAGAACTGAGAATGTTGGAAGTTGACAACAGGGAGGTTTGTACTAACTCTAAAGCTTGATTATAGGGTAGCATTTGTGTGTGAATACTTTTCTAAAATCTAGGAACTGATACTCAGGGTAAATAAAGTATTTGCTGAAGGCCTGGCAGTCCTGCCCCTTCAATTAAACAATTAGTGCTCATATTCCTAATGCCAGCTGTCATAAAATGGAGAAGAGAAATTGAGTTGTTAGAAATGAGAAACAGGGGAATATGCAGGAAGAGTGTGGGAAGGAGAAAACCAAAAAATCCATTTAAAAATACCAAATCCACGAGCTTCACTTTTATCTTTATTTATATAAAATACATACAAAGCCCAACAGACATCTATTGTAAGGCTCAAAGAAGTTCTGGAATATTCTTAAAAAATATGATTTTGGTATTTTGGCCACTTGTAATTTTGCATTTGCCATGGTTTTGGGTTTGAAAGGAGAAGAATGTGACTGAGCACAGCCTCCTTCTCCAAGAGAATTGCTTAAAAGGTTATGGAGAAACACAGAGGACAAAATGGTAATTTGCTGTTGTCTTGCAGGCTGACAGCAGCCCAGCTTTTTCTAGCAAGAGACTCAAACTTTAGTGTATATTACAAATAAACAGAGATGCTGAGGAGCAGATAGAAATTTTGGATGTCCATGTGCATTCGCTGTTTCCAGTCTACTGAAATAATTTCCAGTTTAGTTGGATTAAGCCTCCCCCATCCAGGTTAGTTGTCAGCCAAAACTCAAGTTCCTGCTGTGGCTGCAGAGGGGAATAAGAGGGGATGATTAGCACTGGTTTGTGAAGTCCAGTAGCAGCAGCCTGAGATAACTTTTTGTTGTGGTCACTCCTGTAGCTCTGGAATAACAGTTCCTAGAAATCAGTATCAGCAAAGGCTGTGTCTGACCTTGGCTTTGTAAACACCCTGGAAATGCAGAAACCCTCATGAATTTCCTTAAGAGAGAGAAGCAGTTGCATAATTTTCCTGTGGGCTCCTTGTCTGCAGGAAAAACCATCTGGGATCATGGCTGTTGTCCACAGCACCTGGATTTTCTGTGTACAAAAAGTGACATTTGTGAGTTATGTGTATGGTAGTCTGTGCATATGTATAAAATGCTGGAAAAAATAGACATTTTTGATGGAGCTGGTTGAATTTTATCTTGGATAGCTGGCTTCATTGTCATCAGGAAATAAAAATAAGTGACACAGCTGTCATCTTTTTGCTGAGCACAGGTCTGTCAAAAATTGCATGTCAAAGATACATAAAGTGTTAAGGGAGTTTTTCACTTTTATCTCTGGGACTTCTTAGGTATCAGCATATTACAAAAGATTAACTCTTTATATAAAATGATAAAAATCAGCTTTTAATTCAGTTTGAAAGATAAATACAAATATGTCTTAGTGGGCTGTATGAAGGTAACCACTGCAGAGTCAATAAACTAAAGTTTGAGCGTAGATATAAATATTGGGAACCAGGTTAGTGATGGAAAGAAATGGAGTAGCAGAAGAGGAAAAGTAATAGAAGGAAACTTTGCTTTTGGAAGAAATCTGATGCCTCGTTACATTTTTAGTTAATGTGCAGCTCAGTGCTGTCTTTCAGGATAAAAGTCAAAGAGCAAAACCTGAAACTTTCTCATGAGATATTTTTAAAGATTTGGTTTTAACAGTAGAAGCGTGAGCAGGAACACAGCAGAACAAATTATGTAAAACTTGGCTGAGGGAGGACAGCCCTCACAAAAAGAAAAATTAAATGCAGACCTCTTAGATGGGAGCCAGAAGGACTTTTACAAATGCCTCTGAGGAAGAGAAGAATTTTAGAGGTAGAATGAGCATAGCAATAAAAGCTTAAAAAATTAATTCCAAAGTAACTGAAATACTAAGTTCTATTACAGAAATAGTTTCAGAAATGTAAAAGAACATGACATGAGAGAAATAATTTTGCACAAAATCATGAAGTTAGGTAAAATACTTTTAAGTATCAGGGAAGATGTATTACTGGAAGGTACAGAGAGATCAGTTCTGCATTGCCATTGGGATGATCTCCACACTTTTGGGAAGTTTTACTGAATATCTAAGTATTCAAATGGCTTTATCACTGCCCTTCTAGAATAAATCAGGATTATGTCCCTTTTTAATTCTCTTCTGTTGAATATTTGAATTTGACTGGACATGATTTATATTTGTGCCATACCTGCAAAGAATTTGAGAGGGGGAATGGTCTAGATTTTCTTCAAGTGAATTCTCACTGTACCAGAGTAAAAACTGGCCTGCAATAATAAAAGCTGACCCCACTGAACTTGCACACTGTCACTTTGCTAGGAACTTTTTTGGCTTTCTTAAGGTTTCCCAAACATCAGGAAATTGTGCTGCATATTCACAGTGATAGTTTGTACACTTTCTTTCATATTTAAATGCATGAAATAGTTAACATTTACATTTTCAAGTTGCATTACTACGACCTGAATTTTATCCAAGGAGGGGGAGTTCACCTTCAAGCTACTGTTTTCTGCTTTGTTTGTGAATTTGGCAAGCACTGCAGCCCTGTTGTAAGAGAGTTCATTCTGGGCAGGTATTTTTCACAACTGTAGCAATAGAAACCACTTTGAACATAATAACACTTTGAAAAGTCTTTGGAAGTCAGGAGTGGAGAATAATGGTGGCCCGTGTGCAGGTGTGCTTTTGTTGCTCTTTGGGATGCCCAGAGACTTTTCCAAGAAACAGTAGAAAAGAAGAATGGTAGCTTTTAAGTTTATTTTAAATAATCAGGCTGTGTTGCATAAATGAATGCTTTTCCAAAATTATTGAGCTTGTCAGGAGCACAATAACCCAACACTTGAATGAATTAATACTTCATCTGTCACCTGTGGTTGGCCTTAACATCATAACTCACATTCACATCAAACTTCAAAAGAGTTGAAGGAGTTACAGCTTAATGAGCTGCATAATTTTCTTGAAATTGGGTACATGAAAATGAGATGTTTAACAGAGAAACACATTTCAGTTTTGTGTTATCCTTACAGTGAGGGTGTTAGTGAAGCCATAGTGAAGCCACTGTTTTTAGTGAAGATGAACAGTGTGAGTGTAAAACAAGAAGAGAGTATTTCAAAATCCTGGAATTCTGTTAACTACTTGGAAACACATGAAAGAAATAAGTTTTTTAAAAATAGAGAATGTATGTATTACATGTTTCAGGCTCTAATGGGAGAAGGTTCAAGTTGAAAACACTGTGAGAACTCTTGAGCACTTCATTTTCTGTCCAGTGTTTGTTTTTACCCTTAATTTTTTTCAATCTTCCTTCTGCTTCTAATGAGCATGTAACATAACCACCCTGTGGAGGAGAAAATTGAAGGCTGCAAAGGCTGCAGCTCAAATAAATAGGGTAGCTGAGAGCTAAAATTATTGTAAATAACATTGTAATTTAGAAATTTGGCAACCTATTTTGCCAGCTTTGTTTGAAGAACACACATAGCTCATAAAATGCTGGAAAGCAAGTTACATTTTCTTGTAAGGACAAGAACTGTATAAATTGTGACATAAAATAATTTAGGTATTTTTTGCCTTTACAGGAGGTATGACAGGAAATTGTGCGTTTTAATGTTTTAATTTGACATTTGAACAGTTATTCTCTTCATTCATAAAATAAATGCTAGAATTGGTTTTTGTGTTGATTTTTTTTTTTCCTAGTACCAATCTGTCCTTTTTCCTTTTTCATGGGAGAAGATACATGTTCATAGATTCTATTCCCACTGTGTGTAAAATGATTCCTGGGGTTTCAGAAAACTTGGGATAATAAAGTTTTAATAGTGCAGAGAAAGTAACAGGAGTTTTAGGATGTTAGAAGAGTCCTTTGGATCAGACTATATTCACACAAAATGTAAACAGCTATGCTGAACTCGGCAGTTCAACATTACTTTTTGCTGAAAAAGTTATGGTTCAAAATAAAATACATGGATTGCTTTTGAAAACACATTGTTCTGTTGGGCTTAAAAGAGCATTGATGTATTTCAGTCAAAAATGAAAGGTACAGCCTGTTTGCAGTACCTGAAAGAGGTCCAGAGGCACAAGGTCTGACTTTTCCCCAAGCCATGAGTCCAGTGATTCTTTCTAGGCAGCTGAAATCCCAGAGGAGGAGCAAGCTCCAAGTGCATGGAATTGGAAGAAGGTGAAGCTTTCTTGAGTTTTGCTGTCCAGTTGAATGTTGAACTGAGCACACAACTGCTTTTGCTTGCAGGTACTGCCTGTTAAGAACTCTCAAACAGTGTCAGACACTGAGGGAAGCTCTGATTGCTGCAGGAAAGGAGATTGTCTGGCATGGACGAGCAAAGGATGAGCCAGCTCATTACTGTAGCATTTGTGAGGTCAGTGAAAATGTGTTGGTCATCTACTCTTGTAATATTTATTTAAATTTTGCCCTGTCTTTTGTTGTTAATGATATTTTAAATTTGCTTCTAAGCTGCAACATCTGCTCTGTGCTGTAAGCACATCTGTGTGATGCAGTGGTGCCTTCAGGAGCTCATCCAGATGTTTTTCTAGACATGGGCTGTATTTTGCTGAAGGCTCTCCCACAGCACTTCGACAACATTGTTTTTCACTGGGTCGATTTTCAATTTTCAGTTATTATAAAATGTTGTTATCCCTTCCTGCATAAAATTTGATCTGCCGAGCTTCATTTTAAAGGTACATTCATATTTCATACTCATTTGTGTTGGTCTTCCTTTCAGAAGTCACCAACACACCCTGAAGAGAGAGAACTTAAGTCCTTTTTTTCTGTAGGACATACATTTTCCTGAATTTTTTAATTCTACTTACTGTTAATAGTTGCTTCAAAGTATTAGATAATAATTTTCATTAAGTTTAAAAGAAAATAACATTTTCCTACCCTCTGAAAATCAGTTTCTAGTTATCCTCTGACAGAGCCTCTTGGGCAGGATGAGCGTGTGGCTCAGTAGTAAGGAAACAACAAACTTCTTTAGCAGACAGTAAAAAGGAAAAATAAGTATAATTTTTTGAAATCCTCACCTTACTATTCAGCAAATGAATCCTGCTTTGTCAATATTGACCCAAAGCTTTCCCATGGTGCTGTTCATGCAGACACCCTAAGTGTAATATTAGCAGTGTTACACTGCTTCACTTCTCTGCCCAAACCTTAGGAGAATAGATTTTCCCTGAACAAATCTAATTTTTCTCTTTGCATGCACAGGGTAAGCTTGTAAATCTTGAAGAAAACACTGTTTTCATGGTTTTAACTTTTTAAAAAATGAAATTGTAACGCTTGGCTTTCTGTTTCCTGTCTAATAGGTGGAAGTCTTTGATTTGCTTTTTGTCACTAGTGAGAGCAACTCTCGGAAGACCTATGTTGTACATTGCCAAGACTGTGCACGAAAGATAAGCACGAACCTGGAAAACTTTGTGGTGCTAGAACAGTACAAAATGGAGGACTTGATGCAAGTCTATGATCAATTTACATTAGTAAGTCAAATTAATAAGTGGGTGCATAAATACATTATTTGTAAAGCAGTTGTAGACTGTCTTGGTGCTCCCCTGTACGAGTACCACGGACTTTCTGATTCAAATGGAGGTTTGGGTTGTGTGTGATATTTGCAGAACAAAACCTGAAGAGTCAGAATTGTGTTGAATACTACAGTAACTTACTGCAGAACACAACCACTGAGTTTTCAGGAAAAGTATGATGTTACAATTCATAAAGTTGTGGCTTTAAAAATCCAATAGAGATCACCTGAAGACCGTAACTGGATCAGATGGAGATGGGAAGAATCAGGACAGTGAAGCTTGGAGAAACTAGCACCAGGTTCAAGAGCATCTCTAATACATTGGTTGTGGTATGAAGTCAGTATAGCAGCAGAGCATCCTATGCACTCAGACCCCTCCTTCCCCTTCCCCACCCATCCCCTCCCAAATCAGCACTGTCCTTCTGCTTAGCAAGTGGATGCTCTCAAACAGTTCTGTCTCTTGGCTTGGGGCCTCCTTTGCATTTCAGTTTAAAGCAAAAAGCCTCTTTGCCATTATAGCTCTGTGCTATATATGGCAGCCTCCTGCTTTGAACTGCGTCAGCACAACTGTCCTAACATTTCACCCAGGTTTCATTGTTCCAGGCAAAGATGGCTTTTTTTGTAACCACAATGAAAGTGATGCTGGATGTATTGATAAGCCTTGGCTTTCTGTCAGAGGAGACAAGCATTGGACTAAGTGTTATGGGAATTTCATGTTGGGTTTAATATGACAGCCCAGTAAGGGCTGTGCCTTTTGATTCATTTCCAGGTGCTGCAGAAAATGTGTGTTTAGTTATTTCATGTGTTGGTAGCATGCCAAGTTGTGACATTCTGAGTTAAGGCCTCAAGGTTCATCAGTAGAGGCTGGCCAGAGTGTGGGACCATGTCCTCTGAATTTAATTCTCCTCATTAGTCCCACAGAGCCTGGGTTGGTTAAACTTCAGTTCATGCTTCTAGAAGGTCACTGTCATTATAGTCTGTGAAATGCTGCAATTTCAAGTGATGGTCTGTTATAGAAAATCATATAAATAAACACCTGTTCTCAGATGCTTCATCCAGTTGAGTGGAAATGGGCAAGAATGTTTCTGTATATGGAGATGAGAGGGAGGGAGGGGTATTTTGTTGTCTGTGCTTATACACTATATAGGTAACAGTGATGATTCTGTCCCTAGAACAAGGGTTCTCAACCTGTGAGTAGCTCCTTCCCCCATCAAAACCTAAGGCTGAGGACATTGATAATTGTTCTTGTATGAAGTTGCTGTGCCATTCATTTCTTTCAAAGGGGATACACACTCAATTGGGAAGAGTCATAGCCCAGAAGTGACATGTGTCAGATGTAGGAGGAGAGTTAAGGCTTGTTGTAAATCACAGGATGAAGATGATCTCAGCTGGCAAAGGTGAATTAGGCCAGAGAGAGACTGGGGTAAAGCACCAGGAGTAAATGAGCCAGTGTTAGAGTTCCATAGCTGGGTACTCTAATGTGAGCTAAAGTGTCTTTAGTGACTGTGAGGAGCTTTTTGAAAGGATTGCACAGATGAGCAGGAAAAGAGGAGGAAATGCCATCAGAGACTCAGTACTCTGATGGAATGCCACAAAGTGCAGAACTGGGAAGCAGTTAGGTGATTTTCTGGGCCTCCTGGCAGGTGGCAGGAACAAGACTCCTCATTTCATTCTTGAAGCACTTTGTCCCCATGTCAGAGAATCTGAGACCCCTTCCACAGATAGATACCTTAACCTTAGAAGGGTATTTTACTGCTCAGGTAGAGGGGAGGAGGGAAAATGAAGCCCACAGACTTTGGAGAGCCACAAATGGACCAACTCCCCATTGGTAAACAGGTTGAGAATCCCTGTTTTAGTTTGTATAAAGATATATCAATACTGAGGCCACATGGAGCCCTTTGCTGCCACAGTGGGACTTGGGGCTGCTCACATCATATTAACACAGACATCCCCACAGAATACTCCAGTCTGCAGTACAGGTAAAATCCTAATGCAGAGTGTTCATAAAATACATGTTGTATTTGAGTAAGGTGGAAAAAAAATACCACTGTTCTCTCTAAAGTGTCCTGAAGTGTAAAATGAATAGTGTGTGTGACTTTTAAACGCTCATGGTTACAGTTTGTGCAGGTCTTAGTTAAACACAGAGTTTTGCACCCTTGTAGAAAAGGTAATTTAATGTTTTCTCTTTCAGGCTCCTCCATTGCCATCCTCCTCATCTTGACATTTTTTCATGGACATTAAATGAAAACTTTTCTGATATTCAGGAAGTGACCCAGTTCTGCACCACTGATTTTTGTAGCTATCCCGTAAGGCTGCTGGCTGAAAGCTGTGTCTATGCAACCTTCCAAGTGCGGAGTGTCAACCAACTGGACAGGAGAGAGCACTGCCTCCTACTCCAGAACTCAAAACAAATAAAGCTCATCCAGCTGTACTTCAAAAAAATAATTCCATGTTTTGTATATATCTGACAAAACTGGCAACATTATACAGACTACTGACTTGAAGACCACCTCTTTTGTATTTCTCTGTTTCTGGGCTGATGAGTTGGTTTCATCCATTTTTCCCCCTTCAGAATTTCCCTTGGAAAAAGTACTAGCTTAGCTGGTCATTTCTTTGTAAGGTAGTTAGAAATTTTAAGTCTTTCTTTGGGCAACTTTTTTTTTCTTTTTTTTTTTTTTTTAATGTGAAGAGTTAGGTGATATAATTTTTTTACTGCTTTTATGTTTTTCTGTCTTGTTTTGAAACCATGACGGTTACACTTTTGGTTCCTAAATAAAATTTAAAACAATTAACAGCCAAGTCACAAAGATAAATGGGTTGCACATAGACTAAGGAATAAACTTCAGATTTGTGATTTTTGTTTCTAATCTTGATGTAAATTTACACTATTTATAAATACATATTTATTGCTTGAAAATATTTGTGAATGGAATGCTGTTATTTTTTCCAGATTACCTGCCATTGAAATTTTAAGGAGTTCTGTAATTTCAAACACTACTCCTATTACATTTTCTATATGTAAATAAAACTGCTTAGCATTGTACAGAAACTTTTATTAAAATTGTTTAATGTTTAAAGTTTTTCTATTGTTTGAGTTTTAAAAAGATTTTATGTACAGTGCCCAGTTTTTGTTCTTTTTTGAATCTGATTATATATATTTTATATATACTCTTGTGCTTGTGTATATATATAATATATATAGAAACTCGAATATAAATATGTGTATAAAGATTTAGAGACTAAATTTTTCTCGTTTTAAGTTTTACATCTATGGTAGATTTCAGGTGTCTACTGTAAAGTATTGCTTACAAAAGTATGATTATTTTTAAAGAAATATATGGTATGTATCCTCAAGACATAGAATGACCTTCAGACTGGTTTATTGTTAAATTGCACTTTTTGCAATAACAGACCAATAAATAGTTGCTGCCAAAATGTAGTAGTAGAAAATAAGTAATGGCTAAATTTTAAAGCTCTTCAAGAAAATACCAACTTTGACAGGAAGTTTGGCACTAGTTTTAGAGGAGGAATGAAGAAGATTGAGTTTTGGTGGGGATGTTCTCTAGATTTCAACCAAATTACAACTTATATATTACAATATGTTCTATTAACAATTTTAAAAGTTAAGACTGAATCATCTTGGCGTCATTGTTGACCCCAAAAAAGGACATTGTTTTGTGGTATTCTATTGTATTTTCACATATTTTGTAATACAAATTCACTGGTAAATTTTTGAAGCACTAGGTTTATTTAGGACAAGTTTATAATATATCATTGTAACAGTTTGCAGTTTTAATGATGGTATTTATTTTAAGTTGCTCCTTTCTCATTAGCTTCTTGAAAATGCATTAAATCTAAATTTCAAAATTGATAGCTTCCTTATCGATCAGAGTTGACTGATGCAGAAGGTTCTGCATCAAACACTTTCTCATAATTTCTCATTAGTGGGGTATGTTAGTGGTTGCATTGTTAAATTTTTTGTAATCAATGTGAAGTGTTCCAGGCACAGAGCATGCAGATAGTTCCTTTTTTTGAACAAGAAGAATCGCCTCTTATGTTGTAGCTTCAAACTGAAGGGTGTTTTAATGAAGAATCAGCACAGTTTATCTAATGCTGTTACAACAGTTTAACTACAGGTAGAGCTGACTTTCTTGCTAGTTTTCACTAGTTGGACAAAAGGGTGTAGAGATTAAAGAAAAGCATAATGAAATGTTCTTGCCAGCAAAATTATCAACTAGCAGTTAGGAAGCCAGTATTTGCAGTTCTGTAAAGGTGTAAGTCTCAGCTCTTGATAACAAACTCTACAAATCATAATTTTTTTTTACTTATGTATTTTATGCAGTCATAAATATTGTAATCTTGACAAACCATGCTGCAACTGAAAAGCTACTCCTTTAAAGTAGTCTTAAACCCAAATAAAAGCAAGATACACTTACCTCAACTAATGGTAAACAGAAGGTCCTCATTTCTCAGTGCTATAAAAGAACATTGCTAATTAGGGAAAGAGCTACTGTGTGCTAATCAGAAGGGCTTTGTACCTTTCCTCCCCTTTGGAAAAGAGGATATGGCATTACCAAGGAAGAATATTCATATTTTGCCAATGAGCAAGTAGACCAAATCAGTAGAGCATCAGGCAGCATTCCTCGTGCTATGGGAAGGGTTGTCATGAAATGGAATTGCTGCAGGGCTTTAATATTTTGCAGTTTCCACACTTCTTAATCCCACTCTGCTCCCAAGCAATGGACAGTTTGGATTGATAAGCTGCTATGATTTAGAATGCTTTTGTTTCACCTTATTAAAAAAGCACAAGTTAATATTTCGTCAGTCGTACTTCTTAAGAAGCACTTTCTGCTTCTTCAGTTACAAAGCACACGATGCCAAGTGAGGCATTTGTAATCTCTGGGTGTCTCCAAGCATCAGGAGTTGGGCAGGGTGGGGGAGGCTGGAGTCTGGAGCTGAACTTTCCAAGGAATTTTGGTCTTGGGGCTCTTGAGCTCCACAGCTGAGCCCTACTGCAAGTGATTCTGACCTGCTTGGAGCTACTACTTGTATTAGCAGGCAGGTTTAAGATGGAGATGGCCAAAGATGTGGCATTTGTTGCAAGAATTTTCATAAAGTTACAGGCTGAGAGAAGAATGATACTGTTAGATGGATAAAACCAGAGATAAAAATAGTTGTTTAAAAAAATACCACAAAGTTGAATTACAGATAAGAAGGAATCAGAAAGTAAGAGCAACATTTGCTGCTGAGCTATGGGTCTTAGAACTGCCCTTGAGGAGCTTGACAAAAAGGGATCCTTAAATGAGGAAATAAATAGTTGTGTTTTTGAGCTTAATTAAGTCCTTCCCTAAATATATTCAACAGCATTTGATTTTAAAGCTTTCCTCTGTATACACAACTTGGGAGCAGTTTATCTTTGCTTTTTTGGAGAAGTCCTACCAGTGGTTAGTCTAGCAGTAGTTATGTTGGTATCTATATATAAAATATTTAGATAAAAGTCACTAGAAAGTGAAAAGTATCTATTGACAGGAAATCCCAAAGTTTCCTGGATTTGTGTGGCAGAGGACTTGTGGATCCTAAAGACAAAGTACCCTGAATCTGTGCCTTGCCATGTGGAAGAAGGACTTTCCAGTAGCATTAAAGTGATGATGCTTTGTTTAAATGAGCACAGCTTGGCTAAGCTGAGCTGATTCTTGGGTGGGCAAGGCTTGGGGATTTCACAGCTGGTGGTTCCCTGGCCACAAATACATTTATTGGCTAATAAAGAGAAGGAAGATCCAGGGGTTCAGCCAGGACCACAGGGAAGAGGGTACTCATCCTTGGTTGCTGCCCTGATCCTGGGAAGGTTTCAAACGTGGTACTTAGTGCAGGGCTTAGGAGGGAGGAGGGTGTTTAAACCTGAGCTTAGCTAGGTCAGAACTATTTTGTGTGGAACTAGAGCAGAGCCATGATGGGAGCAGCAGGTGAGTGTGGCAGGAAAGCTTCATGTAAGATGGACTTGTCCAAGGGAAGGCCAGGAACTGTTGGAGCAGGTTCAGAGAAGGGCCATGAATTTGACAAGGAGGACTGGAGCACATTTCCTATGGAGACAGGCTGGGAACTGGGGCTGTTCATCCTGGAGAAGAGAAGGTTGTGTGAGGAGCTCAGAGCACCTTCCAGTGTGAAGGGGCTACAGAGAAGCTGGAGAGGAACTTTTCTGCCAGAAACTGCAGTGACAGGAAACGGGGCAATGGTTACAAATGGAAAAAGAGGAAATTTAACTCAGATATTAGGGAGAACAGGCACAGGCTGCCCAGGGAAGCTCTGAATGCCCCATCCCTGGCAGTATTCAAAGCCAGGTTGGATAAAATCCTTGAGGAACCTGGTCTGGTGGGAGGTGTCCCTGCTCATGTCTGAGTGTGGGACTAGATGAGCTCTAAAGTCATGATTGAGTCTAAATATGATTCTGTGATCTTCCATGGCTGCTTCAGCCAGTGTGGGAGCAGGCAGAGGAATCCCTCCGGCTGAGAGCGAAGGGAGACAAGGCTGGTGAGTGTGAGGATTTACTCAGGGACAGGCCAAAGCCAACCAGGGCTGCTGTTCCCGTTGTGCTGGGGCTGAGTGGCAGAAGGAGGGGTGCACAAATTCAAGCACAGAATGAAGCTGAAGCTCAGCCCCAGGTGAGCTCAGTGCAGGGCCTGTGGAGGAGGGCACAGGGTGCAGGGGGAGGGCACAGGGCAGCCTCATTGCAGGAAAACAAAGGCATTCCTCCAAAAGAGGGGAGAGCAGGGCATCTGGGGGAGGTGGAACATAACATTTCCTTGTTGGTGCTGGAAACTCCATGCAAAGCTGAAAATGGAGGAGAGGGAGGGAGAGCAGCTGACAGGGAGACAGGGGCACAGGGACCATCCTGAGCCCCGCAGGAGCTGTCCCCTGTCACCACAGCAGGGAAGAGCTGTCCTGTGCCCAGGAGGAGCAGTGCTGGCCTCTCCCATTGCAGTGGGACAAAGGGAGCAGGGATGAGTTGTATAGGTGAGGGGTGAGGTGCCCTTATCCATATTTATTTTGGGAAGCCATAAAAACACTGAAGGGTTGGAAGACGGGCAGAGGCACCTCACTGTGGCAGCAGCAGGGAGGGCTCAGCTCCCAGCCTCCCTAGGGCAGCAGTGTCAGTGTTTTACTGCAGTTCCTGCTGCCAGGACCTTCTTAAAGGGTTGAAATGCAATTGCCCTGCCTGGGGAACAGTGGGGCTGTGGGCGTGCACAGCAGTTGGGGCACATGAAAATGGATTTATCATTGTAGCCCTCTGCCACCCTCCTGTCCTGCCCCCGAGCTCCTGACAGGCACTGGTTCCTCTCACACAAGAGCACACTCTGCTTTCTATTAGGATGGAGCACTGCTCTCAAATGACATCCCACCTTTTATTTTTTTCCTCATAGAAGGTATTTTCAAGCTGTAGGACAGAGCAATTTAAAGGTAACAAAATCCCAGGCAAGGGTTAATGGGTGGGCTAATGGTTAAACAAATGGGCTAAAAGCACTGACTCCTTTAATGCACTGAGCTGGAAGATTCTTGGAGGAGTCCCACCCAAACAGCTCAGCCATTGCCAGAGTCCATGGGAGCACTGAAACGTGGCAGGAGAGAGCTGGCTCCGAGTACATTCAAAAACTTAAAATCACTGAAAGAGTCAGGAAGGGACACCACAAGAGAAGACTGAGAGAAGAAGCAGCCTAAGATGTGTGCAGTGACATGGCTGGGATGTCATTTAGTTCAGCCTTGTGGGCACAGCGAAAATGAACAGGCATAAAGGATATTTTCACCCCTTTCCTCCTCTGTTCTTTTCATCACCAAATCAGTGGGAAACTGAGGGAAGCCCTTTGAGGAAAGAGGCCTTTTTCTTGTGGCAGTGGTCAGTCAGCTGTCCTGTCAACACCATATGCTGAGTGCAACATGCGGCTCATGTCCTGGATGCTGCTGGAGCTTTAATCTGTTCAATTTTAACATAAAATTTAGGGATTTGGGGTGGTTTTGCTGCCCCAGAACATCACTGCCACTGGGCTGTCCCACAGGCTGACCTTCACAGCAGTAACTTGAAGGATTTTTGTGGTACCTGAGAAGGCTGAGAGGTGGGCAGTGGGTGGAAACAGGGTTTGGTCATCTGCTTGCAAGCAAGGTGCAAACATTACCTATTTATGAACCTAAGGTACTCATTGGAACCTATTTAGGACCCAAAGTGGTCCTTGGGTAGGGGTGAACATTGGCTATTGGAGGGTAAGTGAGCCACCAGGAACAGCCTCGTTTGGGCTGTGATGAAACCCAAGGACAACAATTGGGAGCCAGTCACAGTGGCCACATGTTTGGGGGTTTTTTGGGGGGTGCAGGGAGGAGTGTGAAGGGCTTTTTAAGAGTGGTGGCACTAGGCAGGGTACCCAGTGCAATGTGATAAGAGCATCTGCTGTAGTTCCAGTAGCTGAAGACCTCCTTAAAGGTCAAATGCCTTTGTAGAGAAGGTCTGCAAAGATATTCCAGGGGCTCAGGAGCTGCTGCCAGGCTCAGGGCAGACTTGCAGCTCAGTATTTATGTGCAGGACTTTGTTTTGAGATGCCAGTGTTATCTCTGCTGTCCCAGATTAAATGGTGATTCAGGGACATACCCATTGCCTACAGAGCAGCTCTCCCAGCTCCTGTGTCGGGCACCAGGAGGAAGGAGGAGCTGGCAAAGGAGTGTAAATTATTGCAGCCCTGCCACAGCACAGTGGCTGCTCGAGTCCCCTGGGCTGTGTGAACCTGCCAGGAGCACAGCAGCTCCAATAGGATTCCTCCTGAGTCCTTTTGGAGAGCCCAGGGCAGGGCTGGGTGCTCACCCACACCCCTTGGGGAGGGCAGACAGCAGGAGCTGGGAATGTCTTGGAGAGGGTTTGGCGCTGCTGCTCTTTAATATTATGCCCATCTCATTACCTCCTGATGCTTCCCAGGCTGGTGCAACCCTGGAAGCCTCAGGAGAGCACCCAGAAAGGTTTGGGTTTGGGTGGCAAAGGGGTTGTAATTATGCTTGAGGAGGCAGAAGTGCCTGGGCAGCCCAGGGATGCTGATATGCAGCCATCAGATAAGGGTGAGGATACTGGATACCTGGCTGGGAGGTTTAAAAATAAAAAATTGGTTTCACTGACAGGTTGATGGGATATAATGTTGCTGAGAAATAGCAATGTGGACTCAGCCCAGGGTGCCCCATGGCACACATTTTGCATCAAAATACTGAGATTTGGCTGAGAACCAGCCCACAACGGGCCCTGGGCAGAGGGACATCTTAGGAGAAAATGCCTCATCTCCACATGAGTCTTGGTTTGGAAAGACAGGAATCTGCTAAGGAAGGCTGGAGCCTCCTCTGAAATGGAAAAATGTAAACCCCCTCCCTCTGAATTGCTATAAATTTTAAATTAAGGCAAAAATATGGGAGCAGGAATAACAGTTCTTTTTTAGGGAAGAAAATAAAAATAAAATAAACAATGCTAGAACAACACTGACAGGGTCAGAACCCAGCCTGACACTCTGTAGGTCAGGGTGTTGGTGGCAGTCCCATTGGAATTGTGGCTGCAGCCCTCCTGCAGTGTCAGGGGTGGTTCTGCTGGAGCAGGGATCCTGTAGAAGGATGTATTCTTCCTCTGAGGATCCAGTGGGAGAAGAGGCAGCTGCTGTTCCTCTGGGGAATCCCGTGGAGAAGCCGTGCTGGTGTTCCAGAATCTCCAGATTATATCCCGGTAAGAATGCTTGGCTCCTCCCTCTGGGCTCACATGTCCCAATGGGATGCTGTAGTTCTTATCAGTCATGCAGGGACATTCAACAGCCTGTTATCAGCAGGTGTCTCCCCAGAGGGAGGAGTGGGTGTGGAAGAGATAAGAAAAACTGCCCACTGAACAGCAGACAGCTGCCATCCAGATGGCAAATATAATACAATTTGCTTGGCAATCCAGGACAACATGGATTAGGTTTCCTTCACCATTATCCATTCCTGCACTCAAATGCAATGGGATTTTGGTATTCCTAAACATGAATGAGGGGAATTGCTGTGTCTGTGTGCTGTAACCATGTGATTCTAGGTCAAGTTGCAGCCTCACATTTAAATCCTGCTTCAGCATCTTCATTCTCAAGAGGAATTTCTTCACTGAAAGGGTTGTCAAGCAATGGAAGGGGCTTCCCAGGATGGTGGTGCTGTGACCCTGAAGTGCTCAAGAAACAGCTGGATGTGGCATTTAGTGCTGTGGTTTGATTGCTGTGGTGGTGTTTGGTCAAAGGTTGGAACTTGATAGTCTTGAAGGGATTTTCCAACATTAAAGATTCTGTGATTTTTTAATCTTTCAGCTTTTACCCATTTTCCAGTCAGATCTTCTACAGACATTTCCCCTGTAAAAGAAAAAAAAGATCAGGGGGAAAAAAATACCAGTTTTTGTGAGAAATGTCTTAGTGATACAGGAATACAATTTTTTTAAAGGTAGCAAATGAAGAAGTAGAGAAGCAAATTCTGGCAGGGCAAAAGTCTGGGGAGGCAAAAAATTGTTTGAGTGAGTGCTTTGTAAACCCCTCTGAGTTCTGTTAACAGAGAAATAATGTGTGTGTCAGTAGGTGATGATACCTTTGAAAAGCTGCTTCAGCAGCTCCAAAGTGAAAAGCAAAGGTGGAATGAGTTTTCCAGCACTGAGCAAAATGAGTTGGCAATTATCATAAGTGCAACTTCAGTTCCTAATTTTCAAAATCAGTGCAAAATGCTGTTTACAGAGCTCGATGGAGCCTCCAGCAATTAGGGCTGTGCTATGAAGAATGCCATGGCTAATGCTCTCTATGGCTTATTTACACAACCACGAGATGGGAGAACATAAGACAGCATATGAATGAAGTGCTGCTGTGCTTGAATAGGTATTTGATTGCCCTGCGTGTGCCAGGAGCTGCCTTTTCCAGCTCTCCCTGGTGTTCCTGCTCCTCCCATCCTGCAGGGCAGGGGAGCCCCAGCCCTGCCAGCACAGCCCAGGGGCTGTGGCCACGAGATGTTTTGGGTGTGATGCTGGACTCTGCTGTGCATTAATGTGGAAACTGCGCTAGAAAAATCAATTTGGCCTCCAGCATGGAAACATCCCCAGCTCGTGGGGACGCCGATCCCCTGCCCTCAAAGCATCCCTGTCCCCCAGCAGAGCATCCCAGGGGAGATGGGGGTCACAGGATGCCCCCTGAAGGGGGGCTGGCTCCTCAAGGAGGGTGCTGGACCAGCTCAGCACCTTCTCCCCTTGCTGCTCATCCCCAGCCAGGCTGGGCAGCACTGCCAGGAAAAAGAGGAGCGCGGCGTTTTCCCACACACATCCCTGAGCTCTGCTGAGAAAGGGTCGTGGAAGGAGTGAGGAGCTCTGTGCTGCTGGATTGTGGTACCTGGAGAGAGGACAGAGGGGTGCAGCACCTTGCTGCAGTGTTTCCTTGCCTCCCTGCCAGTGATTGCCCACGTTTGGTGTTTCTGCAGGGACGGTGGGTGCAGGGCAGCAGTGAGTGTAAAAGGATGTGAATTTAAAAAATGGGTTTTTCTCTGTCTGAGGAGAAGGGACGTGCATTTCTTCTCATCTTCCAGAAGCTGGGTGGTGTGACTGCTTTTGAAAAACTTGAATACACAGAAAAAAAAAAAAATCCCACACGGAGAGGAAGTGCTGCTCATTGCTCTGTGTCTTTTTTTTTTTTTTGCACCTCCTTCCTCTTCCAGTTTGTTTGGCAAGCTATCTTGCTTGAGATCTGCCAGAGAAGAAGCCCTCTTTCTCTCTATTCTGGCAAATCTCTTCACTGCTTGAATGTCTCCTGTGCCTTATTTGTGTGCTCATTTTGGTGCTTTTCAGTGGCTGTGCTCATCTCTCCTTCTCAAAATATCTCCCTTTCTCTTCACATTTATCTCCATGCTGTCACTGGCAAACATCCCTAGTGCAGCCTTTCTGCTCATTGACACACTCCTTGTGTCTCAGCCACGCTCTTCGCCTTTTCTGGGTGGATTTAATGCTCAAAGGGGAGGAAAAAATTTGGTTTGAAGAATAGGTTGACATTAGCAGAAACTTCCAGACACAAGGATATCATAAAGCAATTAGCTCAATACTGTAGGTAGGTCTGTGCCTGTCACTGATAATGGCAAATCCACTTGGATACAAGAAAAATAGTTCTTTTTAAAACAGGCTTTTATTTGTCTCATTGCAAGGTGATTCATTTATTTGGGCTGTCTGAGAAAGCATTAAATGTCTTTAAAGTTTTAAAAACTGAAGGCATAATGTCCCTCCAATGCTCCTCCACCTTAGTCCCCATGACTGAAATGCTGTTTTCAATGCTGGTTTGACTTGAATTACTTTGTAGTTCTCTACTTGGTTTTTTTTTACATTTGCCTCTTGACATGCTAAAATGCTTTGAGTCATCAATTCCCTGCCACACAGGGAAGAGTGGAAATCTTTCCCTCCTCCTTTACCCCCCAAGGTTATTGACCAGTGGTTATTGGGTCAGCAAGTGGAAAAAAACTGAGCAAAAAAAAAAAAAAATAGAAAATTAACTAGAAAGAGTTGCATTTATATTTTTTTTTCAGTGAAAATGCATTCTCAGTTTCTGCTGTCTTTAATGCGTTCGTTACACCTGTTTGGATGGCAGGTTCCCCTGAGCACAGTTCATCTCACCTGATTTGCTGAAGCACAGAAATCCTCCTGCCTTGGGGTGCTCTGCCCTGCCATGCCCCCTTAATTAAGCAGGAATTGGAGGGCCCAGTGCTGGTTTGGGTGATCACAACATTTCCCTGTTCCTTCTCTTTGGGATTTCTTTCATCTTCCCTGGGAGCACCACGGGGAAGTTTTTCCTCTGGCTCCTCTCCAGCTTCAGCGGCTTCAAGGAAAGAGTTCCTCTTCCCTGTCCCTGATTTCAGGTCAGAAAACACTTCTGTCTCCTTTTCTGGAGTGAAAGGGGAATTGTCCCTTGGGAAGGAGTCTGGGATCCCTCTGGTCCTCTGAGAGAAATGACTCAACTTCAGTGAACATAAGGGAGTGAGGAAGGAAAAACAGAGAGAGCTGTTTTGGGTAAGACATCAAGACAACTTGGTCATGGTGGTTAAATTCTCCAAAAACCCAAGAAGGACAGGAGAAGAGAGGAGGAGGAACAGCTTCCTGAGCCTTTTGAGCAAATTCTCTGAGCCCAAGGTTTCCAAACCCTGAAGAGCAAACAAAGAGCAGAACAACTCTCTTGGACCATTCTGACTCTGTGGGAGGACACAAACCTGTATCAATCCATGCACAGCCTCTGAAAGCTGTTTCAGATGTTGAAACAAAAAGTCTCTTGATGGTACCAGCCCTTGAAAATCAAACCAGATGCATTTTGGCCTGATAACTTGCTTTTGATTATGATGAAAGTTTGTTCTGAATGAACATTTCCAGGCATGCAAAGTGGCTAATCTGGCAAAGAAGCTCTTTAATAGAACTGGGATCTCAAAGCTCCCATGTGCCATTACACAGCGTTCCCTCCCTCCCTCCTACTCACAGCTCTGATGTTAAGACAGTTTCTTTGGATCAGGATAAGGTTATTTCCTTCAAGCTGGGTTTGGTTTGGGGTTTTTATTCCCCAAAAGGAGATATCAGTGAAAAATTAGGGTGTTTCCTTGAGAAGACAGTGAGTCATTAGTAGCTGTGTTGCAACAGCTTTATTCATTAATATTGTAAAATTATTCACATCTTTAATTGTACAGACACTGCAAAACTTAAGATGAGAAAGATTTTTTTCTTGGTCATGACAAGGGGGCACCTGACCACAACCTGGGACATCACCCCAGGAGCCCCAGTCCCTGTTCCTGCCATTCCTGTGACATTTGGAGATCCCTTGGGCCAGACCAAATCACACTGGGGCAAATCTCTGCTGTTGTGTTTGGGGAGGAGTGTAGGACACGAGACAAAGGAGGATCCTTGTCCTGCTGTGTCCTTGCCCTCCCTGCAGTCCCTGATGTGGGGGATTCCTCTCCTCAGGCCCATGACACCCTGCCAGGCTGATCTCTCCAGGGAAACCCTCCCACAACTGTGCCCCTCCAGTTACCCTCTGTTTTCCTCTGTTTTCCTATGTTTTCCTCTGCACTGTGCTGAAACCCCAGCTCTTCCCAGGCTCCCTGAGCTCCCTGGAGCCTCTGCTCTGCTCCTGCTTTTCTCCCCACGAGGAGCATCTGCCCTGGATGGAGTCACACACACCCTGAGCAGGGCTCCTCACTCGCACACACTGGGTGCTATTCCCACCCATTTTTCACCATCTTTACTGCAAAACAGCGCCAAAGTCTCAGTGCACCCTCCCTCATGGGCTCCTTGCTCTCTCAGAGGGGAGGCTGAGCTGGGGTTTACCTGATTTTAGTTTTAACAGAGTCACTTCAGCTCTTTCTCCTGTTTCTTCTTTGAAACACCGCCTGTGACTGTCATTGCAAAATCCTGATTTCTTCATTCCTTGGCCTGCCTTGCACTGAGATTTCCTGCTGGCCTCAGCAGCTCTCCTGGCAGGCTCTGTGCCTCTGATGTGTTTGAGAAAGGGTTCATTGTCAGCCTCCTCGCTGTCAGCAAGTCACTCCTTGGATTTCTCTTCTGGGGCTGCCTCACTGTAGCCTTGCATTTAATTTGCCTAATTTCTGCATCTGATTCTTCCCTTTTGATGGGTGTCTGTTTGGTTAGAATTGCTCCCTTGTGCTGCTGTTTAGCCACCTGGGGTGTGTGTGTGTGTGTGTGTGTGTATTTTTTATTTATTGTCAGCACACATTCACTGTGAACTCCTAATGTGGTGCCTTTAAAGGGACCCCACTCTTGCAGGGCTCTTCAAGAAAAACTTGGGCAGAGATCACAGCAGATCCCACTTTCCCATTGGGCTCCATATATGGCTTAAAACAAGATATGAAGCAGCTCACAGGTGTTCCTGCAACCTGCAAATCCGGCCTCCAAAATTTTCCCTCTGAGTTCCCTCCTCTGCCAGGGATACATCCCATCCCTCCATCCTTGTCCAGCAGCAGGAGGGGATTTGGGGGATTGCATCTGAGGGGTTTTGCTCCCACCAGCCCCAGAAGGAGCTGCCCAGTGTCTCAGAGTGTGCTCATGGATCTGAGTCTGCAGCAGGGAAAGGAGGGAACCTGTAGTCACAGCTTTTCCAATATTTCCTAATTTTTGCCTCTGTAGTACTGAGACCTCTGTCCTTTAGCTCAGTCTGTGTTTCTGTAAAATTTATGAACAATTCCTCTCTTGAAATCCCATGAACGTGGACACCTCTGGGAATGACAGTCTTTGAAGGCTCTGATTCAGTTAGAAAAGTCCTGTTTTTTCCCTGCTTTTTGACCTTTTATACTTCCTCTTTCATCTACCAGCGCTGAGGGATTTCATTTTTTTTTTATAAATACAGACATTTTTTTGGTGGCACCTCAAGGTCATATTTGTACTCCTGTCCTCCATTCAGAAGCTCCTTTTTCCTGCCCTCCTTCCCCAGTAATTTTATCTTGCTGCACTTGCCATGCTGCAGTCATGCCAAAGCTGTATTTTTAGACAGCCCTGCTGGGGGATGTGCAACCATAAAGTTCAGCCAGCCCTTCCCTGGGGTTGGTAACCCCAGAACTCCTGCTGGAATAAAACTCAAACTGCTTGACTTGACTTTGGGGAGCCTTTCCCTGAGCACTTTGAAAGAACAAGTCAGCACCTGGGGTTTTATAGGTTTTTCTGGTCATTTTACTCACAGAATGCAACAAGAGCGTTTCCTGCAGGTTTGGTTTTTTCTTTCACACCTTGTAGACAAAAACTCCTGCCAATGTTTGTCCCCAGTCAATGCAGCCATTTGATGGAAAGCCCCCATCACCTCTGGCCCTGCTCCTCAGACACCTGGGAGGTTTGGTCCTGTGCACCAACAAAGGCAGCCCATGGGAGCCTCTAAGCCCCACTATTTTCAGGCATCACTAGAGGAATGAATCTGCCTGGTGGAAAGGGACAGGCAGAACAAGCAGTGCTGTGAGTGGAAACAGGAAGGGATAACAAACTGATTTCCTGAAATCTGGACAATTGTTCCCATCCCTTCTCCACCTGCTGAAGGGATTTCCATTTTGAAACACCAGCACTGATGCAGGGGCTCCTTTCAGGGGTGCCTGAAATGGTGCCAGTGCCCTGAGTGGGTGCAGAGGTGTTCAATCCCAGCACTTGCCCCCAGCACCATCATTGTGCCAGCACCCTCCTCCTCTTGTCCTTAGCAGTGCCTGAACTGTACACAAATCCCTGCTTTGTTCTGCTCTGTAGAAATAGTGCAAACAGAGAATGGCACTTTTATTTTCTCCATCTTCATCTTCAGGTGTTGAGGAAAAAAAAATGAGTAAATGTTTACAGCTGTTGCAGCCAGAGCAGAGTGAACACCCAGAGGTGATTTTCTCTCTTACTTTTTCTGCACCAAGAATGTGAACAGAGGGAGGTTTCAGTGCCTGAATTATTCCAAGTGTCTTGATAATTTTTTTTCAAAGCAAGAAAACCCACTATTTTCAGGCATCACTAGAGGAATGAATCTGACAAGCCCTTATCCAAATGAATGTTTAAATTTTGAAAAGGGGAAAAAAAACCTCTTGTGTGACTGACAAGGTCCTTTTCAAACACATAATATGCTGAACCTTGCATGACATTTTTGTGGGTGTTAAGTCTAAAGAGCTATCTTTGCATGCAATGTAGCAAATGAACTGTGTAAGGCGAGGGCTGGAGCTCTGTGCATCCTTGCTGAGTTGTACTGGAGCTCTGGAAAACCTGACAAGCTGCTTCTATAAAACCTGCATTTCCCCAGGGAGCAGGCTGGTGTGTTCTTGCTCTTCAAACACCTGAAAAGTTTGTTCTAGACTAACTATTGTCATTTACACTGCGTGTTGCAAGGAATAGATATTGTGGGGTTTTGTGGAAGAGCAGAAAGGTGGAATGATGCAAGTAAAGCTATGACTGAAACAAAACTGTTTGAAGATCTTTGTTTTCCTAGTTTCCCTCCCTAGTTTTCCACCTGTCTTTTATTTCCTCTTCATTTTTTTCTGGACTTTTGGATCATCTTCACCCTTCCTTGGGGTCTCTTACCAGTTGTTCAGGTCACCCTGAAACCCCACTGTCCTCACTGAGGCTGAGACCATCACCCTGTGGAGGAGAGCAGATGAGTCTGCCCATTGTGACAGTGTTCACAGGGGTCTGAGGGTGAGGGAAGAGACGAGGATCTGACTCCATGTTTCAGAAGGCTGATTTATTATTTCATGATATATATTACATTAAAACAATACTAAAAGAATAGAAGAAAGGATTTCATCAGAAGGCTGGCTAAGAATAGAAAAAGAAAGAATGATAACAAAAGCTTCTGTCCTGGACAGAGAGTCTGAGCCAGCTGACTGTGATTGGCCATTAATTAGAAACAACCAATTGAGACCAATCACAGATGCACCTGTTGCATTCCACAGCAGCAGATAATCATTGTTTACATTTTGTTCCTGAGGCCTCCCAGCTTCTCAGGAGGAAAAATCCTAAGGAAAGGATTTTTCATAAAAGTTGTCTGCCACAGCCCATACTCTGTAATCCATAAGGTAGAAACGGTGCATGCCTCTCCCAGCCCCCCAGCCTGGAGTAGCTGTTTCATTTCATTTTCCTTCCCCTGAAATTCCTGTTTGTGTTTTTGTAGTTTCAGGATGGTCACCAAGCTCCTTTCAGCACTGAATTAGGGGAACAGAGGGTACAGTAGCAGACAGACTCACCCATTAATCAAATTAATGTGTCTTAGTGAGCCAATTCAGAGCACCACAGAGCTGCTTCTTGTGATTTCATAACATCTCATGACACTCCATATTTTTGTTCAAGCTCTCCCTTCCAGATTCATGGGATGATGGGAGAAGCTGAGGAAGAATTAGCAATAAAGCATCTAGAGCACCTGGTTGTAGAGAGTAATTGGCAAATGGGACCCAAGTGCATCCTAAAGTCTCAGCAAACCAGAAAGCAAATAAAAAGCACCTGCAAACAACTGATGCTGGCTGAGCTTGCTGGAAAGATGCATGAAATGTGCTTGACTGGCTGCTCCTGTGGACTGGAGCTGCTGAGTGGGCGTCCCAGGTTCTCCAAAATGCCAAAAGGGAAGCTGGGAGCTGGCAGGGAAGGGGATGTGTGTGTGTGTTTGTGTGTTTGTGTGCACGCGTGTGTGTGTGCCTGTGCGAAGTGTGCACAAAGTGTGGCAAGAAGTTATCACCCACAAAAGCAATGGAGTGGGAAATCTGCATCTCCAGCCCCAGAATGTGTAGCATCCTCTCAACCCCCTGCCTTGGTTGGGAAAGACAGGAGTCTGCTGAGGAAAGCTGGAGCCTCCCCTGAAACGGAGAATGTAAACCCTCCCCACCCCTCTGAATTGCTATAAATTTTAAATTAAGGGGCTCTCAGGCAAAAATATGGGAGCAGGAAATAACAGTTCTTTAATAGGGAAGGAAAAAATAAAGGACAAAATAAACAATGCAGTACACTAGAACAACACTGACAGAGTCAGAACACAACCTGACACCCTGTGGGTCAGGGTGTTGGTGGCAGTCCCATTGGAAATGTGGCTGCAGCCCTCCTGCAGTGTCAGGGGTGGTTCTGCTGGAGCAAAGGGATCCTGTAGAGAAGGATGTATTCTTCCTCTGAGGATCCAGTGGAAGAAGAGGCAGCTGCTGTTCCTCTGGGGAATCCCGTGGAGAAAGCCATGCTGGTGTCTCAAAACCTCTGGATTATATCTGGGTAGGAATGCTTGGCTCCTCCCTCTGGGCTCACATCTCCCAATGGGATGCTGTAGTTCTTATCAGCCATGCAGTGACATTCAATAGCTGTTATCAGCAGATGTCCCCTCCCAAGGCAGGAGTGAATGTGGTCACTCAAAGAGAGAGATAAAGTAACTGCCCACTTGACAAAGGTAATCTGCCATACACATGGTAGTTGAAAACATCTTGCATTGCAATCTTCAACACCCCCTGAGAAATCACAGTGTCAAAACACACTGAAAGTCAAAGTAAGGCCAAAACCACAGTTTTACAAACCTCTTGACATGAAAACTCTAAAAATATGTGGCACTAAGAGAGACACCTGAGAAGCAGCTGGGCATAAAGGCAGCTGCAAACTACCCACAGAGAAAAAGGAGGTGCTGAGGCTGCCTGGGAGATTGGTGGAAGATCTCTCCTGCCATTCTTGTTCTGCTGTGGAAACAGCTGAAGTTGTTACCAGGAACAGTTTGCAAAGGCTCAAACAAAGCCACCGACAGAAATAACTCGAACACAGAGAGGAAAAAATTGCTTGAGAGTTCTTTTGGGAAGGATTAGGTTTTAAATAATTGCCATTTATAAGTTAATTTCACATCCTTTTGGAGTTTGGCCCACTAGGATTTGAAGACTTGACTGAAGCTGGCAGACAGGGTGGGCACTGATTCCAGAGTTTGACTGCCAAGAAAAAGGAAAATATTAAAAGTAAAAATTGGCAATTCTGAAAAAAAAAAAAAAAAGAAAGGAGGCCAGGGAAATACAGGGAAATGAGATTTAGTTTAGGAAAATTATTGTTCTCTGAGCCATGGACTGATTTTATGGCTGGTTTGTTAGTCACAGTTTTACATGAGCCTGGCCTTTGCAATCAATGCCTGCAAAGAAACTGGTGGAGAACACAGCTCCCAATGCTTTAATAATTTGTAAATCCACAATTTTGTTTTTTTTTTTAATCATGAGTGGTTTTTTTTCCATTTAAATTCGTATCAAAGTCTATTAAAAGCAGTGGGGAGACTCCTCTCAGCTTTAACAACTTTGAATCAAGCCCTGTAAAAATAGATGCTACGTGTCTCAAGGCTTCTGCTGCAGCCTTGCAAAATGAGTCCAAGCAGCAAAGTAAAACTTTTGTGTTTCTGAAGAGTTTTACCCCCATCTCCTTCGGGCTGTGAGTAACCAGGGCCTGTGGGACACTTCTCTGTCCTTTTGCCCAATTCTGGGCTGGTCCTGAGGGATCTGGGGTTGCTCCTGGCATTCTCTGCTGAGCACACACATCCTCTCTGTGTTTTCTGCATGTTTCCAGCACAGTGTGGGATAATCTCTGCAGTAAAAAGGGCCCAGAGCTAACACCCAGCTCTCAGGTAAACCCACTCCCCAAGAGATTGGAGATGCAGACATATTCAAGAAAAACTGATGGAAGCAGGTTGTTAGACAGCCTTGTGCCTCTCAGGGAAGGGCATGTTTTTCCTTCTGGAAGAGAGCCATGATGTAGAAATAGACTGGAAGCAGGAAAGAGGGCTGCAGTGGCTGAGGCTGTATATTTAAACCTCTTTGCTGTCTGACCATCTGGGCCTGCAGCTAAACCTGCCTACAAATTATTTCCAATGTTTCTACGTCTTGAGAGGTAAAAGGTGCACTTGGATACTTTACGCCAGGAAGAAAGGCAAAATAATTGTCCTGAGTCAGATTTCCCCCGTGTCCGACGTTTGTGTGGGGTTTTGGATGCCCAACCTGTTCCATCAGCCTTCACCCATCCCTGCCTGGAACCCCAGGCTGGATGCTCTCTGTGCACAGAGCCCCTCACAGCCAACACAAAATCTGGATTTTCATTCCCTCTCTGTGCAACACAAGCCAGAACAACCACTGGCAATGCAAATGCACTCACATCTTTTTCTGCCTTTACATTTTTAACATTTTTTTTTAACCATAGCTAGAAGAAGACTCTTTCCATGATGAAAATTCTTGTGGATGATCCAGAGAGCCTCGTTTCTCACTTAGCTGTCAAATTTTTTCAGTGATTCCTGCATGCCTGGATCCCAGGAGAAAGCCCCAAGCCCAGGTGATGTCTATCTGACCCCCACACATGTGGGAAGGTTTGGTGTGGGCTTCTGACACCTCACAGGGAGCTCACATGAGGGGGACTGACAGATTCTGGATGAAAAAAGTTATGTTTTGCCACTTTTGCAACCATCTTCTGCAAAATGAGGCACCTGCATCTAGCCCTGGTTTGACAATTGCTGTGAAATGTTTCCAGAACTACCCCAAATTTTAAGTCCCTGACTCACTCCTTTGGGGACTGTCTTACCACTTCCTCCTCTGGAAGGCAAAGGGATGAGGATTGCTGTAGCTCTGGCTGGTCAAACTTAGATGTCCCCAGTTCTTGGGGGGTGCCCCAGCACCCACACTGGAGTATTGAGTGTTTGGCAGACCTTGTCAGGCTCAGTGTAAATTAATGTCTCATCCTCTGCCTGTGTTCCTTCTCCTCTTAAGGTAATTTTAATTTTCCCATTTGAATGGTTTTGTGCAAATGGTTCCTCCATTTTAGAGAGAATAATGTGAAAATATGTGCTGAACAATCCCATCCCAGACTGGAGTTTTTTCCTCACCTTAAACCAAAGTCCTGTATTAGTCTCTGATTACTGTCCATTGACTTGGGAAAGACTAGAAGCAATTATATTTGGCGATTAGAGAAATTAAGTCCCAAGAGACATGGAACCTTTCAGCTTTTTAATGCTTTTGATTGTGTCTTGCTGTTCTGTGTGTCACCAGAGTAATAAAATTAAAATATTTTATAAAAGTGAGATGTGATTGGTGATTGTACAGAACTGATCTGGTCGTTCCATTTATCTGTGATTCTTAGCACATTAAAAATAGCCACAGGGAAAGTCTTAAATCCATCCATCCATCCATCCATCCATCCATCCATCCATCCATCCATCCATCCATCCCTCCACCATCCATCCATCCATCCATCCATCCATCCATCCATCCATCCATCCATCCATCCCATATTATTTATATATCATCTCCATCAGAAAGAGTTTCTTGGCAATAAAGATCCTCTATCTAGCTGGTTGTGAGCATCCTGCCTTTCAACAAAAAAAGCATCCTGTTTTTCAACAAATGGCATGGGAAACTCTTCCAAGGCCAAAACACGTGAATGAGATTTATTAATGCTGTGGCCCCTTGTCAGTCATGACAACATTAATAATCCATAAACCATGTCTAAACCATACACCACGTCTATATCCCATGTAACAAATGCATCTCTAGCAGATGAATAATAAATCCCATGTGCACTCTGCTCCCTCTTACACCGAGAACACCCCAGATTTGGGGCAGCTCTTTCCAGCCACCCTGGAAAATTTCCTTTTGGGATGGGAAACGAAATCTTGCGATTTCAATGGGGATCAATTGGGCAAGCTTTGGTGCATGTCCCTGCACTTTATAGCATGCCTTGCCTTTTGATGGCTTTCATATCACCTACAATTTTTCTTCTTTTTTTTTTTTAAGTATACATGCCACGTCCTTCGTATCTTCCCCTCCAAGTTGTGTCTTCCTCCCTGATTTTCCCCCTGCTTTTGCAACATCTGTGTAGTTAGTTTCGGCCTCTTTTGTTTCTTTGCACTGCACCTGATGTCATCCCTGTCCATTGTCTTGTAGTCACTAAATTTCCCAGATTTTTTTTTTTCTCCTTCCCACTCTGGGAGGAGGCTGACGCTGCCCCAGCCCCTGCCCGGCCCAGCCCCAGTGTCAGTATTTGTCACTGTATCTGCAGTCGGGGTAGCGGTAGGCGAAGCGGGAGTCACAGGAGCGCAGAGGTTTCAGGATCCCTGCCAGCTCCGCCATGGCCTCTCTGGCACCACCGTCGTCGTCGCCGAGGCCGCGGGCGCAGCGCTGCAGGAAGGCGTCGATGCTCTCCTGCACGGGGGGCTGGAACTTCCCCGACAGCAGCTTGGGAAGGAGGTCCTGGCACACCATGACGAGGCTGTGCTGGTCCCTGATGGAGTCACAGGACACTAAGGCAGACTGGCAGTCCGCGGTCAGGCAGCTGAAGATGTCTCTGTACTCCTGTTGGCCATCGATCAGCTGGCTCCCTGTTGGGGACAATTAAACCGCTTGTTAGAAGCAGCATGGTGAGCTGCTGGGCAGCCAGAGATAGCTGTGCCTCTGTGTTAACATGAGGTTTGTTACTGTCTAAAGGATGTGGCCACCTTTCCCTGCAAATTACTCGATGCTGAAGCTGTGTGTGTGCCAATTTTCTTGCTTTTGAAATATGTATATTTTTCTGAATGACAGAGCTCTTCAGAGCTGCCTGTCAGAGGAGCTGGAAATGAGTCTGTCGAGTCAAGCTGATGCAGAAAAAAATGAGAACTGGAGCACAGTTCTAAAATGTGGAGCTCCTACAAAAAACTGCCACAAATAGCCAGAGCTGTAATTTTTTCCATGTTAACCAAAATCATTACATTGAAACAACAGCTCATCTGGCTGAAGTCAAGTTAACAGTCATAGCTGCTGGGATAAGAAAAGGAAATCCAGTGGAAAATTTTCTGACAGCTGCTTCTGAATATTCTGAATACTCAGCTGAATGTGTGAGCTGAAGAAAAGCCTTTTGAAAATCTGAATATTCAAAATGAAACTGTTAAATTATTGGATGAATAGTCTTTGACTAGCTCTACTTGCAGGAGTAGACCAATGTAACCTGTGAAAATTGAATACTAACCCTTGATTTTATGTAAAAGTGACAAAAAGGGAGATTTTGTTATTAAAATATATATATTTGTTATAAATATATATATAACAATAATATATATTGTTATAAATAATAATAACCATTATTAGTCAATGTGATAAATGCAGGTAAGAATGGTCTAATTTTATCCACTACTGAGTACAAACAAAACTACAAAATTTCTGGTGGCAAATATTGACATTTGTGTGGCAAAAGTTTGAAAAGGAAGGCTTCAAATGGGAGCATTGGGCACACCATGCACTCTGAAAGCTGCTGCCAGCTACAGAGTGGCCACCAAATCACCAACTGCACAAACACAACACCCGTCGCCTTCCCAACTGAGAGCCAGGATGGCAGGAGCTGCTGATGGTGAGTGCCTCCGTGAACTTCTCATCATTTAATTTAGCAAGGAGTGTTTGGTTAATTAAATAAGATTCAAACAAAACAAACCCCAAAAAAACCAAAATAAAACAAAAAGGCAGCAGTAGAGCCAAGGGCAGAAGGGAAAAGATTTGTCTGCCCTGCCTCCCGAGCCCTCCCGTGACAGATGCGTGGCCTGGACCCCGCTGAGTACCTTCCTCCTTGTCGATGACGCCCAGCGTGCTGGCATCGCGGATGAACAGATGCCCGTTGCTGAAAACGCCGAAGGTGCCAGCGTCCACGTGGGTGAAGTAGAAGAAGTAGTTGAGGTCGTTGTTGGCCATGGAGCGTAGCACGGCCAGGAGCTGCAGCGCCAGGTCGGCGGCCACCTCGGGCGCCGCGCCGAAGAAGTCGCGCAGGGGCCGGGTGCTGGCGCTGACCAGCAGGCGCCCGCAGGAGCCCAGGTACCGCGGGAAGGGCCAGCCCTCCACGTCAGGGAAGATCTGTGGCAAGCACAGCAATGGGGGATCACCCCTGCCCTCTGTTCATGGAGCCACCTCCCTCTCAGAGTGCCCTTTCTGGCTCCAAGCAGCAGGGCTGTTGTTGGAACCCAGGAAATTCCTCTGGCTGCCCTGGAGGACTCGAGCCCCAAGACCCCTGTGCCTTTGATTTAGCCCTTGGAATAAACAATTACCAACCTTTATATGAAGAACTACAAGTCAAGAAAGTTTAAGTGGAATGATAGTGAATTTATCACAAGAGTGATAAATAGATTTTTGTGGTTTTTAGAATGAGGGCTTGGGGTCCTAGGATGGAGGACTTTGGGCGTGCCTTGTCCTTTTTCCTTCTTCTTCCTAGCCTCCATCTTCTGGGTGATGTTGGCGCTTTTAGATTGGTTCAGAATAGAAGCTCAATGTCTAATACAGATGATGGGTATTGGGAAGTTATGGTAAATAATGTACATGTAGTTTTATATAAAAAGACAACACTGCTTCTGAGGCGGTCAGTGTGCCTCAGCTCAACCTGCTGAACAGATCTGCAGCGGGTCAGAGAACAAATGTTATAGATAAAAAACAATAAACAAGCTTGAGAACAAGAACAGAAAATTCCTGACTCCTTCTTTGACTGCCGGGCTGGGAAAAAGAAGCTTGTACATATCTCAGGGTCACTCTGACAAGCAGAGATTCTGAGAGGTTGTGGTTTGGTTCTTAAACCACCCTGCAATCCTTCCTCGCCCATCCAGCTGGGAAAAGTACTTACTACCCCATCCTGGAGGAGTTAGGATGCTTTTTTTCTTTTTCTTATGGTTCTTTTTTGTAACAGAGGAAGAATCTGGTATTTTGGGACTTATTCTGTAAGACAGACTAAGTGGAAAGTCCAAGATAATAATAGTTTTCAGATTCATGAAAATTTTAGCCACAGAACAGCTAAATTTAGGTGTCTTTGATGGGTCCCTCATGAGCACTGAACAGATGAAGTCACAGCTTGGAGTTGAGGTAAGGCTAAAGCAGTTTTTGCTAATTGGTGAGAACTGCCAGGCTCATTTGTAAGAGACTTTGCAGTCTCAGGGGCAGAAGTGGTGGGTGTTTGCTCCAGTGGAGACACCTGGGCTGGGCTCCTGCATCCCTGCAGCTCGTGCCAAACCGTGTGACTGCTGAGCTATGCCAGCACAAGGCTTTCTGTCATTTGCATTAAAGCTCATCTGTGTCCCCAGCACCTCAGACCCCAGCACCTCAGACCCTGCCAAGCCAGTATGAACTCATCCAGCTTCATGTTTAAGGTTACTTCTCCCTTCTGCTGTGAAGGCATTCTGGGCAACTGTGCAAAAATCTAGCTTTTTCTCTTTGGTATATTATTCTCATCTCATCAAGTTGTGTTCCTGTGTCTTCAGGCTGCTAAGGGCCACAGCTTCATGTCCCAGTGATCCATAACTGGGGTGGCTGAATGACCCCAGGAGCCTCTCAGCACCATTTCCCTTCCCTGGGACCACACAGAGCCCTGTGAGATGCTGAGTCCAGAGTGGCCTTGGGCCAGGGATGGATGATGCTGCCACTGCCATCTTTTCTTTGTGGAATCATGAAGGGTTGCAGGAACCAGCAGTGAGGACTAAAGGTGGGATGGGGAAAGGTGAGGGTTCTCCCTTGGACACATAAGGAAAGAGAGGAGCTGCATGCCAGGCAGGTCAGAATGGGTCCAGGGGAAGGGCGTGAGGCCTCCCAGATCACCACCTTCAAACCCAGGGGTTTGGAACCCAGAGCCAGTTACCAGCAGCAGGCAAATGGAAAACACAAATGGAAAACTCTTTCTCTCCCAGAAACAGGCTGTGATTTTATGTAATGCATTAGTAATGCAAACCTAACACTTTGAAGTGTTGGGGATGTGTAAAACCCTGGATTTCACAGCGCTCCAGTGCAATAACACACCTGGGGTTCCCTATCTCTCCCCAGCTTCACAGACTGGGAGTGCAGGGAGCACCTCATGAGCCTGCCAGGCTTCAGCCCCCCAACTCCATAGAAGAAAAAACACTTTTTGAAGGCCAAGGAGCTGACAAGGGCTGGGGCTGGGACTCCTCTGCCACTGAGCCCGGCACACATCTCATGCAAGGGGCTGTGAGGTGGTGTTTCAGGCTGGCACATTACCTGTAAGAGGATGGGGTGTGAGTTGACTGCCAGGGTGTAGAGCAGGCGCAGCTTGTCCCTGTCTGTGAGGTGATCCATGTAGATGCTGCCAGCGTCGGGCACCTCGGCGTAGCGCCGCACGATCCTGTCCAGGAGCCGCTGGGACGGGCAGCGCAGCAAGGGGCTGGACAGGCCCTGGGAGAAGGGAAAACCCAGCAGGGAGCTCTGATTCCAGCCCTAGACACTGCCATGTGTCAGAACCCGGGAAATTCCTCTGCCCTGGAGGACCTGAGACCCTGACAGGGGGCTTGGAGACATTGGCATGGGGTCAAGAACACCTGTGCCTTTGATTTTAGCCCGTGGAAAAAACAATTGCCAACTTTGTGTGAGGAGTTACAAGCCACAAGAGTTTGAGTAGAACGATACTGAATTTATCACAGGGTGAAAATGTGGAATTTTGGTAGTTTTGGAATGGGGGTTCAGAGGCCAAGATGGAGAAATTTGGGTGTGCCTTGTCCTTCTTTCTTCTTCTTCCTAGCCTCCATCTTCTGTGTGATGGTGGCACTTTTGGATTGGTTTAGAGTAGAGATGGACCGTCTAACTTCGGTGATAGGTATTGGGAAGTTATTGTAAATAAAGTACATGTAGTTTATAGTATAAAAAGACAACACCATCCTGAAGGTGGGCAGTGTGCCACGGACTGACCTGCTGAATGAACCTCAGCAGGCCAGGAAAAGAATATTATAGATAACAGAAAATAAACAGCCTTGAAAACCAGAACAGAAGAATCTTGACTCCTTCTTCAGTTGCCAAGCTGGGAAAAGAGAGTCTCTGAGACATCTCAGGGTCATCCTGACCACAGAGACCCCCGAGAGCAACATTTCGGTCATGCTGGGGTGTTCACACACCTCTGTGCTCTGCCCACTGTGCCCCTGCTTGCTGCAGCACAGCTCTGAAGGGTGTGGGCACACAGGGCATCTCACCCTTCCCAGGAGAGGACCTGTGCCACCCAAAAATGCCATTTCCCAACTCAGGTTTCAAGAATGGCCCTCATTGCTGGGCACTGCAAACCTCATATTCCCCCAGCTGCACAGCACCACATCACTCCACACCATGGGACTCTTCCCTCTGCCTGGGTTTCCAGCCCTGGCATTCCTGGTGGAGGCCCTCCAGTTGTTACAGCAGTGAGTCACTTCCCTCGTTAAATAATCTTCGGATCACTTCGTTATTTGCTTAACCTGAGAGCAGCTTTCTTGGAAATACTATTTGCTAAGGTCAGTAAACATGCTTTAAAAATGTAAATAAACATTATGTGTGAGTATAAGCACAGGATATGTTCTCTCTCTGATAAACTCATGCATTAACTATCAAAACCAAATAGCCTGTGTTTATTTTTTGTAAATAGCAGCAACAAATAGAGAAACGTTGGGCTAATGGAGTCAATTATCACTGTATTTCACCCTTCAGATTTGGAGGTTTGGCTCGTAAAATTGCATGAGCAATCTATGGCTGGGATAAACAGCATAGAAAATTATACCTTCATAGTCAAAAATGGCCTTTTTTTATTTTTCAGCTAGTCTTCCTTAATAGCCAAGGAGAGTTTATGTATGGAGGGTTGCCCACAATGGCACAGAATCACTGCCCTGACATGCCTCTGCTGGGGAAGGGAATCAGGTTTTTTCAGCCTCTTTATTAAAAATTATTCCATTTGCCAAATTTGCTCTTTTGAGTTTCGTTTATAACCTGATGGCTGGGAGATGTGCTTCAGAGGAAGGGGAGGTGGAGCTCAGGCTGCACGCTGGGAGTAAAGATGTGACGCAGCATCTCCCCAGCCCACGTGGCAGCTCTGGGGTAGCTCCTTCCAGCCCCTCCTGTGCGAGCTGTTCATTTGGCACAAAACCCTGAACCACCCAGCCGTGACAAAGACATGAAGGAACATGGAAAGGATGAGTAGCACACTTTCCCAGTTGGAGGAGGAAAGGGGGGAATTAGATGTCCCACGTCTCTTCCTCTGCATCCCTGTTTGCCTCAGTGATACTCCAACCACTCCTTCCTTGGCCATCAGTTGCACAAAACAAGTCCAAAATGCCAACAACTGGTCAAAACTACCTGAGAAACTCAACCACAACTGAAATGTTGTTTTATGAAAACCAAAAAACCTTCCTTCCCAAAAAGAAAAAAAAAACATGTGCCAAAAATAATTCTACTCAGTTCCTGCTGCAAGCCTTCATACACTCCTCTCCTCTGGTGTAGCCTTATGAGGAAAATTTTTTCTCAATTAATTATGTAAAACCACAGAAGAGGAGCAAGGGGAAGGAAGGTTATGGATTTCTGTCTTGCAGCACTTGCAGGAACATTGTGGCTGACTCTGTCACTTTCCCTTTGGAGGAGAAGTGATAAAAAATGAGCAGAAAAAGCCGTGTAAAGTAAGAGATAAATGGTGGAGAAAGTCTCTTGCAGCTCTGTGTGCATGCAAATATTTGCAGCCAAAGTTAGAAAGCCTTGCTGCTTCCAGGAGTCTGAAACGCAAAGGCTGAGGCCCTGAAGAGTACACAGTGGGAGCATAAATCACAGTGGCAGAGAAGGCATGGATGGTGTAATCAGGGTTTTTCTGAGGTCAGAACTCATCCTCAATGTAAATGTGGGCACGTGCTGCCTGTGGTGCTCATGGCTGCTGATTTCCTGAGGAACTGTTCCAGGGAGGAGTGGGACCAGAGGAGTAGGGCTGGGTGCTGACATTTTTGCATCAAACATTGGTGCAGCTACAGTTCAATGAAGCCCCAACCCACAAAAACTGGGCAATGGGGCCTTTTGGTTTCAGCAGAGAGAGTCACCAGCATAAAGCTCAGCACCTGCTTGATTGTTTCAGTGGAGAGGGGTCTCACCTTCCTGCAGGCTGATGGAAACATCTCTACAGCAGAAAAGGAGCTGCAGTTGTAAAACTGTCAGACAAAAACTGTCAACGGAAGAAAAATGTGAGGAACACACACTCGAAACACTGGAGATACAGATTTATCTGAGAATATCTTAAGTCCTTTGCAGTGACTTATCACCCCAGAGAATAAGACCTGACAGACAGCCTGATGTATTGTTCGTGATTGATGTGGAAAGCTTCTTATTTACTTTGATTAAATACCCACATTTCTATATGTGATAGTGAGTAGTTCCTGCAAAGCCTACCCCACTCAGCTGAGAGTTCTTAAACCCTATTACACAGTACAGGATGCATTTTAAACTCCATGAGTTTATGCATATATAGCACAGACACACCCAGAATTCACTTGGATGTAAAGACAACTTGTGGAAGATTTCTTGCTCTGTTTTCTTTTCAGACAGCCCAAGGAGAGACGGCCCAGACCAGGATCACAGCTGCCTCCTGCCCCATGAGCCACTACTGGGGTCCAGCTTCACCAAACTACCAGGTTTAGGATGGGTTCCAGGAGGAAACACTTGGATGTAGGGGTCAAAGCACCTACAGCTCCTGGTAATGTGAATCCAAGGGTTTCCTTAACTCCCAAAAGAAAGAAGGTAAGAATGCTCTGAGAAACTCATCCCCACTGCCAGCAGGGTTATGGAAGTCTGATGATGAGGCACTGGGTCAAAGAGGTGGCAGGTCTAGGAGGTGGCTCTGGGAGCCCCAGCGTGTCCATCCTTCCCTAGGATAGACAACTGGACATGTGAATGAGCTGCTGGCCCTGTGCAGCAAGAAGAGATGTGGACTGGACTCATAACCAGGGTGCTGGTGCTTCTGCTGTGGGCAGGATGACATGCTGGTCAGCAGCTGCTGGTCAGTAGTTGTTGGTCAGTAGTTGCTGGTCAGTAGTTGCTGGTCAATAATTGCTGGTCAGTAGTCTCAAACAGTCCATCCTAGACAATCCATCTGCAAATGCTGGATTTTCACCTTGGTACTGCTTCCCTCTGTCTGCTTTCAGCATTTTCCAGGCTGTGCTTTGTAGGCAGGGCTGTAAATTTTTCCTGTGGGTGACCTGTGCTGAAACCAACCTGCTTTGTCACCCCTCCAGCAGGCAAGCACCCAGAGTGGTTTGAGGGGATGAGCTCCTGGTGAAGCTGTGTGTGTCTGGGGCTGCTGAGCAGGCTGAGCCCCAGCCAAATCCTGCTCATCTCTGAGGCAGGCTGGATTTTAAGACTGAAGACTTTGCTGCATCCAGTAAAGATTTTCCTTGTGGCTGGCGCAATAATCGCTGTGGCGGGCGGCTCAGCTGCTGGCTGGGTCAGGCAGGGTAGGCAGTGTAAAGTGGAAAAACATCACTTCATGGTCTGTCATTGTGATTCAAGCACGTTGTGGTTTGTCATGGTGCTCTGTCCATCAGACAGAATTACCTGGGCCCATGAGCTTCCCCCAGTGCTGCTGCACAGGATAAACTGCAGGGGAGGGAGAACAAGCAGTGCTGTGTGACTGCAGCTCTGAGAAACAGCCTGGGCATCCTGTCAGGCCTTGGGAGAGGTGCTCTGTTAACACCTCTGAGAAGAGGGAGAGTGGGAGTACAGAGCCATGAGAGCAGTTCTTTAGGTAAGTACTTGCAGAGACAAATGGGAGCCCCAAAAACCCCTCTCCAGTGGCTCCTGCTGGGTTACTGTGATGGTGTTCACAGGGGTCTTAGGATGAGGGAAGAGATGAGGATCTGACTCCATGTTTCAGAAGGCTTGAATTATTATTTTATGATATATGTTATATTAAAACTATACTAAAAGAATAGAAGAAAAGGTTTCATCAGAAGGCTAGCTAAGAATAAAATACCAAAGAATGATAACCCTTGCTCCTGCCCTTTCCAGATTTGTGGCTCGGGCTCTCTGTCCAAGCCAGCTGGGCTGTGATTGGCCATTGATTACAAACATGCAACACGGGCCAATCAAAAATCCACCTGTTGCATTCCACAGCAGCAGATAATCAATGTTTACATTTTGTTCCTGAGGCCTCCCAGCTTCTCAGGAGGAAAAATCCTAAGGAAAGGATTTTTCAGAAAAGATGTCTGCACAAAGTTACCAATAACCACCCTGGGATGGCCAGGGAGGAAGGGAATCCCCATCCCTGTAGGGCTGGATGGGCTGGGGAGGTCACACTGTAACCTGTGGTGCCCCACACAGCAGGGCTGGGATGGGGTCTCACTCACAGACACACACACAGTATGACTGAAATGTTGTTGCCACTGACAGTTTTTTAATTAAGATCAGTGTGAGACCAGAAGCCATTTTGCAGAGCACATGCCTGATCTTAAAAAGGGATTGTTGCAGAAATTTGGTGATGAGGAAGTCCCAGGGTCTCTGGATCACTATTTTTTCTCTGTGTATTCAAATCTATATGCTGTTAGAAGGGATTTAAATTCCAATTTTTTTTCCTCGGATTGATTTACAGAACCAAAGGACTGTGAAAACATGACCAGAGCAATCCTGAGGCTGATGTGCAAAGGTCTGGGCCTCCCTGCAGCCTCCCACGCCCTTTCCAACTACAAAGCTGCTAGAAGGGGTTGATGCAATGTCCCAGGGAGTTTGTCACTGGGCACGTCCCCCCAGGCTGGCCCTGGGCTCACTCAGAGGTGCCCTGGAGCTGGCATCAGCTCAGCTCCCACTGCTGCTGAGAATTCCCCTGCACAGGGAATTCCTGGGAGAAACTGGATAGGTGCAAGGGCAGGGTGCCCCAGCAGGCTCTCTGGTGGCGCTGTGTGTGCACATGGGCATCCATAAATGTGTGTGTGCCCCTGTGTGCAGCCCTGCCAGCTCAGCTGGCATGTCTGACTCCGGGACGACAGGGTAGGCAAAACTGTACCACATTAAGAGCCTTTTAAGGAGAAGGATTTGTGCTCAGCTGATGATTTAGCTTTGCAGCAGGTCTGAGATACCACAGAGCCACATTTCTCCAGTTACTTTTTCACCCAGCTCAGCAAATTGAAGTTTTAAGCTCTGGATTCATTCCCTTTCCCTCAGCACTGCTGGGGAGCAGGGGGACAGCAGAGTTTGGCACAAACACCTGGGACACTCCAGCAAGGCTGGGGGACGTGGCAGCCCAACCTGCCCTCCTGCAGGCCCTGCAGTGCTGCCTGGGGCTACAGGGGTGCCCAGCAGTGCCTGGGCTGCCTGACAGCCTAAGGAGGTGTCCCTGCCCACAGCTCAGGTGAGGGATGCTCTGGTGGAAGTGACACCCATTCCCTCTCTCTAGTGCCTCTCCCGAGGTTACTAAGCAAAGTACAGTGTAGCTTGGCTCCAAAAATCCTTTCTCTGTCAGGTGTGGAGGGTGCTGACTTCAGGGTGACCTGCTGTGCTGGACTGGCAGGGATTTGGGTGAGTCCTTTTTGGGCAGTCCAGGCATAACCCCAGTGTATCCTTCCTTCCCTCTCTCTCTCTCCTAAGCTGCTGCTCCACAGGGAAGAGGAGGAAGAGTAAGTTTAGCTCTTCCTTCCAGCAGAGGAAGAACTAAAGCAGGATAGCTTTAGCATTCACCAAAGCTCAGTGGCTGCAGAAGCAGCTGCCTGTATACAAATATAAATGAAGTCACTTTTCACAGTCACTTCTCTCTTGGAATGGGAAGAAAATTGAATAATCCTTTATCTCTCAGGTCTGGTTCAGTGCATATCCAAGCCCCACCCTGGCCCCTGCCCTTTCCAGGGGTTATTGTGATGTTTTGGTGCTGTTTGGATGGGGTGAGGGGGTTGCCCTGTGCTGTGGCTGCCCATTTACCTGGTGGTGTGACCCACACTCACCGTGCTCCTGTCCTGGCTTCACCTGTGACACCCCAGGACTGTGGGGAAAGGGCAGTGTGCTTCCTTGTGCCTGAGGTCATTTGCTATGCACGGCAGGAGGGTGAGTAATCAAGGCTTTGGCTCTGGCTGCCCATGCCCCTGGTCCTGCCAGCCACCAGCAAGAGAGAACCACACTGACTTGGCCCCTGGCCCAAAGTAAAATTGCTTTCAAGGCACTGGCTGCCCTTGTGGGTACAAATTTATGATGGAAAAAATCCCCAAACCCCACAATGCTGAGACATGATGGAAAATTAGGAAAAAAAATAAAACGGCAGCAATCTCCCCACTGGAGCTGTTACCACATTTGTGTGCACAGCCTGTTGTTACCCCCGTGCCTGAAGCCACCTGGTGTTGGGAAGGACGAAAGTTGGCAATAAAGTCTCACAGATATGTGTGCTTAGCAGAAAGATTTTTAAATGTAGAGTCTGATGAAGGAATAGAGATGGAAACAAGTTTTGATATAGAAGAAAAGTATTGCTGAGCCAGGCTTACTGGATAACCAAGGAGGCAAAGGATGTGTTAGTTAGAAGGGGTTTTGTGACTTAAAGTAAAGGATAAATCCATCTCAAACAAGAAGATGTTTTTACCAAGCAGAAAGATAGCACAGGCAAACAAGCCTGCCCATGTTGCAAATAGAAAAAACATCTTAGAATTTTCCACTGCAAGAAAACTGAAAAACAACTTCTAGTTTAAACTGTAATGTACTAACTTTTAGTGATTGGAGAACAGTAACATGAATATGGTAATTATAGTAGTCACGATAGGCTATAGATAAAAGTTAAGGTATAGATTGGTTCTATTGTATGAAGATGCTCAGCAAAGAAAAGTATATAATGCATTGTAACCAAAACCAAAGGGTGTCCAGGCCTGCCTGCAGCTGGAGCTGACAGCTTTGGGCACAGCTCTGTCACCCACCACCCTGGACTGCTGTAACCTCTTGGATGGAATAAACTGCATTTTGGAGAGCTGCATGGAGTCCCAAATCTCTCATTTTGGCTCTTACAACCTGGTGCTATGGCTTTGCACAGGACTTCATCTTCAACCTGCTCAAGGAGCCAGGAGTTGGTGCTGGGGCCAAGCCCATCCCAGCCCTGCACAGGCTGTGCCACGGCATTACCTATGGCTGGCAGGGCTTGGCCTTCCACTGTGGCACTTTTCCTCCCCTCAGGGCATCACTTTGCCTCTCCCCTTTGTTGGGGAAGATGAAACAGGAAAGCCTTATAAATATGATTGCCTGGCAAAAGATTTTGAGAATATAGAAACTATAGGTGAGATTGAAATGAAAGCAGGCTTTGAGATCCCTTAGTTGCTGAACAACTGGAAAACAATGGTGTGGCTGGGCTGAAGGTAATCCCCTTTTGATGAAACAATACCCTCTGCTTGCAGGCAGCTCCAAGGGTCAGAGCAGACCCTGCCAGCTTGGCAGAAGGGGCCCAAAGAGGAGATTTTTAGGTTTTAAAATGTAACACAGTATGGTAATGTAATGATTCTTATAGGCTGTATGTAAATGCTATGGGATTTGTATCTTGTACTAGATTGGTTAGTGAGAATCAGAATATTCAACACAGAAGAAGATTTATTGTATTGTAACGGGAACTTTGCTCTCTTACCTCTTGCCTTTTAGCTCTTGCCTTTTACTCTCTTATGCTTTTATGCTCTTACCCTCTCATCCTCTCTGCCCCTCTCTTCTCTGGGGCCTGCTCTGAGCTGTGGCTGGCAGCTCCCAGCAGGGCCCTGCCCCCAGGCCCTTTGCAATAAACCCCAAGTTCCTGACCTGGCTGCAGAGATCTCTCATCTCTGTCCCGTCCTGACTGTGCTACCCCCTGTTGCTCCAACACTCCTTTGTCCCATAGACTTGGCTGGGGGCACACAAGGCTGCCCCATTGCCACTGACCAGGCCGAGCGCCCACCACCACCCAATCTCACCCTCCGACCAGCGAGTCACAACCACATCCCCACAAGACTCTAAACCCCACAGGAGCTGCTCTCCCTGTGCTTCCCCTGCTGTGTTGGGGCACCAGAACCCCCAGACAGACCTGCATCAGGTCGGGCGTGAGGCGCTTGGCCCTCAGCCACTTCTGGAAGCGCTGTGTGCGGCGCAGGGCGCGCTCCAGGCTGCAGCTCCTGGTCCTGAGCAGGGAGGTGCAGATGTGCTTCATCTTGCCTCTGCCTTTTGTCACATGGACTTGACTGGGGGCACACAAGGCTGCCCCACTGTCACTGACCATGCCGAGTGCCCACCACCACCCAATCTCACCCTCCAACCAGCGCATCACAACCACATCCCACAAGACCATTTTCACACCCCTAAACCCCACAGGACCTGCTCTCCCCTGTGCTCCCCCAGCTGTGATGGGGCACCAGAGCCACCAGACAGACCTGCACCAGGTCGGGCATGAGGCCATTTCTGGAAGCGCTGTGTGCGGCGCAGGGTGTGCTCCAGGCTGCAGCTCCTGGTCCTGAGCAGGGAAGTGCAGATACGCTTCATTTTGCCTCTCCCCTTTGTCACATGGGCTTGGCTGGGGGCACACAAGGCTGCCCCATTGCCACTGACCCGGCCGAGCGCCCGCACCACCCAATCTCACCCTCCAACCCGTGAGTTACAACCACATCCCCACAAGACCATTTTCACACCCCTAAACCCCATGGGCCTTGCTCTCCCCCGTGCTCCCCCAGCTGTGTTGGGGCATCAGAATCCCCAGACAGACCTGCACCAGGTCAGGCGTGAGGCGCTTGGCCCTCAGCCACTTCTGGAAGCGCTGTGTGCGGCGCAGGGCGCGCTCCAGGCTGCAGCTCCTGGTCCCGAGCAGGGAGGTGCAGATGCGCTTGTCTGCCCGGTCGTGCTGGTACTTGGAGGTCAGGCGGGTGATGTCCACCAGCCGCCAGCTCTTGGCATCGTCCGTGTAGTTGCCGGAGTAGCTGAGCAGGGAGCTGGGGGGCAGCTTTAAATGAGAAGAAAGCCAGGTGTCAAACCTGCCAAACCAAAGGGAGAGCCCCATGGAGAGTGGGTTAAAAACCGCACGGATGGACACAGCGCCTGCCCTGCTGAGCTGCTCCTCCAGGCTGGGCCCTGGGCATTCCTGACACTGCCTGGAAAAGGCTCTGTCACCCTGGCTGGGTGGCCCCGGGGGAAGCAGGCTGAAACCATCAGCTAAGGGAATGTTCTTTGGTAAAAAAGCCCTTCTTTGCTTCCCACTAATGACAAGCATCCCTTGTCATGAATGCTGCCATGGAGGGAAGGGTAAAACACCCAAACTGGATCTTTTGGGTAGAGGGAGGGAGGAAAGGGAGAGGGCTTCAAGGTTTTGGTTCATGAAGAATTCCTGGTGTTTTTAAATTTTCTTGTTTCTAGAGAAAGTGTCCCAAAAAAGGAGTACTTGACACTTTGCAGGTCCATCCTGATATTAAAACCTAACCACAAATGTACTTGGGAATATCAAAATGACCTCTTGTTTTGAGGTGGTGGCTTTTGTCCGTGCAGGGGTCTACCTGTCTCCCCTAACATCCCTGCCTATATTTTCTCCCCCAACATCCCTGACTATTCTTCAGCCAGGATGAGTGACCTCCTTGATAGCAGCAGAGTTTGGGGTGTGATGGGGATACAGGGAGTGATGGGGGGACAGGGTGCGTGTGCCCTGGGCGTGCAGCACCTCTGTAGCCATGGAGATCTTGCACTAATTTGCTCCCCCTCCACAGGCACAGGAGGGGAGCATATGGGCTGGGTAATTGGGTAATTCTTTTTTGTTTCAGCAGCCCCCTCAGCCCTGCCCACACGCCGGAGCCGAGGAGCGCGGTGCCTGCTCTGGGAGGATGTCTGTAACCTGCTCTTGGAAAATGGCCCAACTCTGACCTTTGGTTTGGCCAGCATCCTGCCCTCGCTGCCTCTGAACCCTCCTGCCCTGAGCTCCTCGTCGAAGTGCGTAGGAACGCACGTCCTCATTTAATCTCACCCTAAATTAAAGTCGGCAGCTCAGAAGTGAAACAGGAGAGGCAAGAGGTTCCCTGCAGGATTAGCCTAGCTGGAGTTTCAGACAGCTTACAAGACATTAACAAATCTGAAAGCTGAAGCTGGTCGTTCCTTTCAAGTTCCATTTGGGAAATTGGCACAGAGAAATTTGGGGAGGATTAATTTTCTATGATTTCAGGCAAATAACTGACTCAGTGACACGAGCCACCATCTGCAATCATGAACTGATCAGATGATCCCTCCTGAAGGCAGCACCCAACTCCCTTTCCCATCACAGACCCTGTGCAGCTGAGTTCTGGGTGCCCAGGATGGGTGAAACCCTGGTGCTTCCCCTGCTTTGGCTTTCAACTCCTGCCATGTGCCTCCTTCCAAAAATTTACCATGGAGGATGGCTAGAAGTGGGGAAACCTTGTGAGAACAGGTTGGTTGATTCCAGCTTTTCAGTTGCTTGGGCATTTTGCCTGGTACAAAACTGAAGATTCCCTACAATTAAAGCACCTGACATGATAACAAACACTTTGTTTGGGTTTGGGGTTTTTGTTTTGGTGGGTTTGTTGTTGTTTTGTTTAGGTTTTTTAGTTTTGGTCTGGTTTTGAGCTAGAATTAAAGAAAAGAGAATAATTTCTGTGCCTCACTGTGATTGTTGTGCATCAGGACCCCTCCCAGTGCCTAATCTGCAAAGTGGGCACAGCGTGCCAGGCACGTACTGGGAAGAGATGGCTCTGGTCTTTCTTTCTTTTTCTCTTTTCTTTTCTTTTCTTTTCTTTTCTTTTCTTTTCTTTTCTTTTCTTTTCTTTTCTTTTCTTTTCTTTTCTTTTTTCTTTTCTTTCTTTCTTTCTTTCTTTCTTTCTTTCTTTCTTTCTTTCTTTCTTTCTTTCTTTCTTTCTTTCTTTCTTTCTTTCTTTCTTTCTTTCTTTCTTTCTTTCTTTCTTTCTTTCTTTCTTTCTTTCTTTCTTTCTTTCTTTCTTTCTTTCTTTCTCTCTCTCTCTTTCTCTCTTTCTCTCTTTCTCTCTTTCTCTCTTTCTCTCTTTCTCTCTTTCTCTCTTTCTTTCTTCTCTCTCTTTCTCTCTCTTCCTCTCTTTGTCTCTTCTTATTTTTTTTAAGTTAAGCACAAATATGCCTTGTGGCTTGACTCAAGCTTTTGTGTTCAAGGGAACTCACATCAGGCAGAGAGCAGGAAATTGCCACCTCCCGTGTGCAAGCAGCACATGGATGTGTGAAATCCAGGGCTGAGCATTAATTTGAGGGTGGATGGAGTGATTCCCTCTGCAGATCTCTGGGGGGAGAACCACCCTGGCCTGGGAACCCACCATGGGCTGCAGCAAGTCTGTATTTGGCATCATTTCTGGGCAGCACAGTGCTGGCCTGGCACATTTGCTGGATACTTTCAGGATTCATCATCAAGTTGTGCTGTAACCGCTCCCTCTCGTACAGAGCTTTTTAGCTAAGGGCCAGCAAATCCTCTAAGACCTTCAGTAAAATCTATGCAAATAAGTGAGTCATAGATTACAGATTTTAGATGAACCCAGAACTAAATGCTGAAGAAATCCAAACTAGTTTTCCTTTGTTTATTTCCTGAATGAAATGAAGTATTTTGTTTCAGCCAAAATAATTTTGCTTGCATTTAGAATTTCAGAAGTAAGCTAAGACTTAAAACAAAACAAAACAACCTATGAATCCCCTTCTAATTGAAGCATTCCAGCTTTTTCAGTTTTCTTTCCCATTATTTTTGGACAAAGCTCAGGACCAGCATTGGCACAAGTCTTTGAATAGCTTTGGTTGGCTCAGTTCTGCAGTATTTTGAAAATCTGATATTTTACAAAAAACTTCCACTGCACTCTGCTCTCAGTACAGTTGGTAGACAGGCTTGGTGTCCTCATTTACAGATGGATAAAGTTGGGCAAAGATAAGGGAAGTATAGAGCATTAGAGCACAAGATGAGTCACCAGCCGTTCTGGGAACAAAACTCACATCTTCTCCCTATGAATGCATGTCAGAGCTCCCAGAAACGATGGAGAATTAATGAAGCATGTTCCAATGTGAATTAGCACAGAGAAACCCAAGTGCCATACACCTTTGCAAACATGTGAAAAGGTACGAGGGTGGATCAAAGAGTGCAAGCATCACTAAAATTTCCCTAAATAAAAAAAATAATCCCCGTTTTTCAAGAAATCAAGTGGGAGAAGAAGTTTTACCCATGCAAAGGAAAGCCTGAAGCTGAGTGAGTGCTCAGGAGAACATTTTTAAGTTCCCCTTCCCAAAGCCTCACAGCAGAACTTCACGTTATCACTCGTGTGTGGGAAGCCAGCTGCGGGCTGGTGGGAGAGAAAAAGAAGTGTCTGGCTTGGGGAGCCCCTCTGGGTCCCCTGAGGCAGGAGAATTGTGCTCCCACATGTTTGTGGCTCTGCACTCCTGGAGCCCAGAGGGACCCTGTGCGCGCCTGCACCCCGTTCCTGCTGTCCCCTGGAGGAAATCCAGCACGGGGCCCTCCTGCCTTGGCTCACATAGCACCTCCCTCCCACAGCCCACTGTGCAGCTGGAGCCCCACAGCCAGAGGCACTGCTGCTGTTTTTGGCAGGGCTGAGGGAACCTGCAAGGCCCCAGCCTCCCCAGTGGCCAGGTGGGAGTAACCAAAAAGGAGCTGCTTTGTACCTGGCTGCAATTCCCTAAAAACCCTGCACAGGTGAGCGGGGATGGAGCAGGCTGGGGCACCTGTGGTGCTGTAGGGAATAAAATGCAGAGCAGACACTACCCTCGATGCACCCCTGGCCCCTGCAGACCCACACCAGCCCATCAGCCAGCTGAGCTTGCTGGGCTGATTGCAAATCCACGCTGCATTTTGGGACAGGAACCCAGGCTGGGCTGGGAGAAACCCAGCACTCAGCCCTGTGCACCTCACTCATTTCATTTTGGGAGTCCAGGCTGGGCTGGGAGAAATCCAGCACTGAGCACTGTGCACCTCACTCATTTCATTTTAGGAATCCAGGCTGGGCTGGGAGAAACCCAGCACTCAGCCCTGTGCACCTCACTCATTTCATTTTGGGAATCCAGGCTGGAGTGGGCACTCAGCCCTGTGCACCTCACTCATTTCATTTTGGGAATCCAGGCTGGAGTGGGCACTCAGCCCTGTGCTCCTCACTCACTGCTCACTCTGGCACTGTACACGTGGAAAGCAAAAGGGCAAAGTTACAAGGATGGGACCCCCAATGTGCAACAGCAAGGAGTGCTCTGGCTCAGCAAAGCCACAAGCTGCTTTTTTCCAGCAGCAGTGCAAGGATGGATGTCTGGTATTACAAGTCCATCCCAGACAAACCATTATGGTTTTACTATGCAGCGTTTTATAGGATAGTTTAAGATAAAAACGGTGATTTGTCTAATACTATACTACTTACATTATAGCATTAAAAATACAATTTTACTATAATAATTTCTTCTCCCCCAGGCTTTTATATCTATAAAAGAAAGTGCATATGGCTCTATAAATCATATCAGACCAAATAAACCCTTCCTCTGCCAAGCACTGCCTTTGACTTTTTCCTCAAATTCAAGTGGCAACATTTTCCCTGCTGTCATCAGATATGCTCTGCTTTTGAGCTTAAAAATGATTGGATTGGTCCAATGACCACTTGGACAGTGTGTGTCTCATCAACAGCGAGGCAGATGCAATTTCTGCCTTCAAGTTCTCACACAAATCTCCCCAAAATGTACCAGTAATTTAGCTGCGTGCTATTTCCAAGCGTGTGGGGAACCTCATGTGCAGAAGTCCTCATGCCTCAGGCAGGTTTAGATCCCTTTTGATCTTAGTTAAAACGTGAAATTCTGCACATTCACGTTGTTGCACCTGGTACAGAATTATACAGCATGTTTGTATGTTTGTAGTTAACATACTCTCTTGGGAGCTTACAAAGCTAAACCCCTTTTGCCTTTAGTCAGTTGCTCATAATAAAATACTTCCAGTAAATCTAAACAGGCTGATTTCTTCCTTTCCCCCATCACTGCTTTGAGATTTTTCACAGCCCCTCTCTAGACAGAAATCTGTGCCTTTTACTCCTGCTTTCAAGTTTTAGTTTAGGGCTGAAGTCTGATCACGTTTGCATTGCTTTAAAAGAAAAGACAAAGCATGAGCTTACAGGCATTAATTAAAATACTAAGTGCTGTAATGGCAACTGGGTGCATTGTTGCTCATGAAAACACTTGGAAATTCTAACAGGCAACTTTGAAATTACTATACAGTATGCTTTAAAAATTACTCTGCTGAGTTTCTGACCTTATCTCTTCTTTAAAGAACTTCTTGCATATGGATGTCCCAATGCAGGCGTTGCATTTATCAAGTCCCAGGAAAGTCCGGCCAAAGCTGTAGCTGGGTTTGACGTGGGGCACAGACGGAGAAGCTGCTGCTGCTGCTGCTGTGGAGGGGTTACAGCCCAGAGCCAAAACCAGGAGCAGCATCAATGGATCTGCAGCTCTGGAGCAAAGGCAGCATATCCAGAGCCCCATCTACAGTAGTGGAGAGCTCTCTGCTTTTTGCAAGCTGTCCCTCTCTAGGATTTCAGTCTCTTTTTGGTGACTTCAGCCTGCAGTGGTGAGCCCCGAAACGCAGCCGGACACTCTGGGTGCAGGAGACACTGCTGCAGTCCCCATCCTGCCAGCTGGTCACTGGCTCTATTGGCTTGAGGTTTGGGTGGGAAAGATATGCTGTAGGGTGGGGAGAAGGAAATACATGGAGGATGCAGATAACTTGGGTTGCCATGGTTGTCTTTCCTCTCCTTGTTGCAGCTGCTTTGGCCCCTGCTGACCCTCCCATCAGCAGACTTGGGAAACAACACCAAGAAGTGCTCATCTGCTCTTGGTGCAGACAAATGAAGGATATCCTGTCGCTGGAGAAAAGGGCAGACGTGGGACACCTAGTAAAAAAATTTATTTGGGAGGAGTAGTAGCATGGCAGAAATGCACATTTTACCAGAAGCCAGACCTTTGTTGTTGCTTTATTCCTGGAGATTTGTGGTGGTGCATGATGTGACTTCTTGGATGCTTCCTTGGCCCTTCTCTGGAAAGGCTGTCAGGTGGAATCATCACTGTTCTGTTTCTTGAAGACAGCATTGTTCAGCAGTGATTGCTAAAAAGAAAGAAATCGGGATAGCCTGCAGCTTTCCCAAAACTCCCAGCTGATGGAGCAGCCTGACCTCTACGCCCCTCTTGGAAAATGAGGTTTTCAGCAAGACTTGTGTGCTTTGGAATGTCTTTTCTTGATGGTCCTGGCGCTGGAAAGAAGCTAGAGAAAGAGATGGGGGTGAACTCAGGAGAATGTCAGAGATTTCAAATAGACTTGGAGATTACTGTGATCACACCAAAAGCTGTTCTTGTTAGGACAAAGACTTGGAAGTTCTGTAAACTGGTGGCTACCCATCCTGACCTGGGTGCTGGGGACTGTGCTAGGATATCCGGCAGGATGCTCAGGGCCAGGGAAGCACAGCTTGAAGGAGCAAGTGGCACTCTGGCTGCAGGCAGCTCACGTTGCTGTGGTGGCACCGGGCCTGGGTCCTCTCCATCCCCAGCTGTTGTGTTTTCAGTGACACAGGAGACTCTCCTGGGCCATATCTCACCATAGGAGCAGACTGAAGCTTTGAAGACTTCTTATCCCCCCAGCTGGACTGCTCACACCAAGTGGCCAAGCCATTTCCCAGCACATTTTTAATGGAAGAAAAGGTGCACTGTAGCCATCCTTTATTATCCCCTCTGGCCTTTAACCTGATGGGACTAAAGGATGTGAGAGACACAGGGGTGTGCCTTGGGCTCTGTGATTACCCCTCACTCTCTGAAGGGGCTGCTGGGTGATCCTAACAGTGCAAGGCAGCTATTTAAAGCATAGAGACTCCTTATTTGTGGCACTTGGGAGATCCAGGGTCTCTCCTTGGCTCCACATTCTCGTGGGAGGTTGCTTCACCTTCTGGCGCACAAAATGGAGATGGTGAGGTTTGGGGCTTGTCTAGAGGGTACAGCACTGACAGAGGGGGATAAGGAGCCCTGTTGAGAAGAAAGGAGGATACCATGAACCCTGCAGAATCTGCAAAGCAGAGGGGCTGGGCAGTGCTAACACACCAGCAAGTGCATTCAGTACAACTCTGCATTGAGCCATCATCACATTTGGCCTAACATTCCAAGGTAAAGCTCTTTGAGACATGTTGGTGGAAAGAGACAGAACCAGAGCTAAACAAATATTAGCTGTGTCCCACTTCCAGAAGTTCATCCCTGGTCTTTTCTATTGCTGGTACATTGTTCCTCTCCCCTCGGCAGGAATCAGCCCTGCCCACAGTTTCCTGCCAGTAGCTCTGCAAATTTGGCCATGCCCACATTGCTCCCTGCCCAGCTCTTCCCTGGATGGTACCAAAATTACACACCAGCAATCTGTCTTTATCTTCATTACGTAATGCATAAACCACGTATCCTTCACTTCCTTTACTAATTCAGTTGTCTCCCTTCTGTCTCCTGTCCTCTGCTGTGATTTTAAGAGCAGACACACCAAGGCTTCCATCTCCTGCTGCCCCAGCCTCTGCTGCCCCACGGAAAGGAGAGGGATTCAGCCTCTGGGGGTGGTAATTGAACTTTTCTCAGTGCAAACCCCAGGGTCTGGCACAAAACCCAACGCATGGGCAGTGGGCTTTCTGTGCTATTTATGATGCCTCAATGTCTGTGTTGTTCTTGCACTTTTGTGTAGTTCCGGCACATGTAAAGCAATGGTTATGTCTCCCTAGGAAGTGTGCTTTTGTACAATGTATCACACCTGCATTACCTTGAAGTGTTATAAAAGCAACTTTTTATTCAAAGAATGGGAGCAGGTGCATCATGACCACCTCAAGTTTGCTGCTGGCATTTGCATTTACCCCCAGGAAATGCTTGAGCTCCCTCCTTCCCTCAAACATTTCTGCTCAGGCTGGGCAGTCCCTGAGCACAGATGATGTGTGTAGGAAACATTAATTCATGCTCTCAGCACTGAAAAACCAAAGCTTAAAAATGAGTAGATGTGTATCTGAACTAACCAGAGAGACAGGTGAGAAACCACAGCTGGGTGAGTGCTGTGAGAGGAGCTGCACTCCTGAAAGTTGTGACAGTGTTCACAGGGGTCCGAGGATGAGGGAAGAGATGATGATCTGACTCCATGTTTCAGAAGGCTTGATTTATTATTTCATTATATATATTATATTAAAACTATACTAAAAGAATAGAAGAAAGGATTTCATCAGAAGGTTAGCTAAGAATAGAAAAAGAAGGAATGATAACAAAGGTTTGTGGCTCGGACTCTCTGTCCGAGCCAGCTGGCTGTGATTGGCCATTAATTAGAAACAACCACTTAAGACCAATCACAGATGCACCTGTTGCATTCCACAGCAGCAGATAATCATTGTTTGCATTTTGTTCCTGAGGCTTCTCAGATTCTCAGGAGGAAAAATCCTAAGGAAAGGATTTTTCATAAAAGATGTCTGTGACATGAAAGTGGCCTCTCTTTTACTGAGGTCGTTCAGCAGGTAATGTCAAACCGGTATTTGCTTTCCTTTGTATTTGTTTTCCTTTCCTTCTGGTGACACAGTACAGAATTGTTGTGGTCAGGTGGAGAGCAGCCAGGTCTGCAGGAGCCTTGCAGATCTTTCTCCTTGTGCCAGGATGTGGGATTTTCAGGGCACGGATCACTGTGGTGTCTGCTGGACCAAGGGCTGGCCCTAACAACCCCATGGAACCTTCACAAAACTTTTAACAAGAGAGACTCCTATGCAACACAATTCACCATGTGAGAACATGGCCCTAATAGAAAAGCCTCATTAGTGTTCTAAAAGTTATAATTTCTAACAATTTCTAAAAATTTCTAAAAAGGATCAATATGAATATACTGCCCTATCGAGGTCAGACCAGTTGCAGAAAAGCTTTTGGAGTGGTTTCTACCAACAGAGGTAAAAGTGTTTTATTTAGCCTCTGATCCCTCCTTTCCCCACATGGAGAGTGGAAACACCTGGAAGTACAGCCCCACTTCTGATCACAACCATGTGGGCACTGGAGCTCCTCCAGTCCCTGCAGGTTTGGGTGGGTATGGCTGTGATCTCCAGCTGCTCACCGAGGTGGGAGAGGACCTGCTCTCCCTTGCTGCTGGCTTTGGAGGAAATCAGAACACAGGCTGGTTTTTCCCATGTATTCATGGGATGAAATACACCTTTTACCTAACCCACCTCCTGGTCTCCACCCAATCCATGAATGCAATCCAGCTGTTCCTCACTGCCTCTTTCTACCCCAAGCTATTGCCCACCTTCCCTGGTCAGTGCCAGCTGCCCCCAGGGGTGAACCCATGTCAGCAGAGCCTTGCAGCCTCCCTCTCCCCATCTCATTGTGCACTGTCATTTCCATTGGGACACTGGAAATGACTTTGCAGATCAGGAGACCTTTTAAATTAGTTAAAATTAATTAAATAGTTTGGGATAATCACCAATAAGTGTTTCAGAACGTCCCAGATGAAGCTGCAGAGGAGCAGAAGGTGCAGTGCTGCTGCTCCTCAGCTGGCATTGCCACCAGGGTCTTTGCTGTTATTGACCTGCCCTTGTTCATGGGGATTTTGCTGCTTGGCCAACTTAAACCAGCAGATTTTGGGTGTCACATCATCTCATCTTCCTCTCCAGCTCGGGTTTGCAAAAGAGCCTGCTCAGCAAAGACGGATTGCTGCGTGGGTTGCAGGAGGGCTGCATCTCTGCCACGGACAGAAAGGAAACAACAGACAGGAAAAATCAAAGTTTTGCTGGAAGAGGAGAGGCTCTTGCTCTTCCTGAGGCCCTCAGTAATCCCTGCCTGGGTCATGCTGCCTGCAGGGCCTGGATGAGACCTTGGCTGTCACACAGAGCAGCTTCGCAGGACAGGGTGGAAAGCAGCTCAGGGTGTGGTGCAACCACGACTATTATTAATAGCATTTTTCATTAATCACATCCAAGATAATCATTAAACTATTGCCAAATAGTCAGTACAGACTTGGTATCAAACTGCTTATCACTTCAATCCCAGTTCAGGCTGGATGTGTGGATTAATAGCCGGAGCAGCTTGACACATTTGCAATTCTTTCAAAGTGAAAAATGTGACTCTGAATGCCACAAAAGTCCCAGCACTTGGGAGGATGCGATCACTTCCTTCTTCTCTGTTTTCCTCCCAATTGCATGATTATGAAAGAAACATCTGTTTTGAAGCGATCTGCAACAGAAAATTTTTGTTCCAGTAGGATTTTTAATGGGCAGCTTCTGTTACAGAGTCTTGTTCTCCCCAGCCCTGTTTCTTTCCCTTTTTCTTTCGCTGAAAGATGAAAGAGAAAGGAAGAGGAGGAGAAAAAACTCAAGCAAACAAACCCCACTGCCCAGACTACAAATACAGACAGAAAAAGGGGCCACTGAGGTGTGGATGGTGTGAAACTCCACAGCTGAGCTGGCAGAGAATGTTTGCACTTCAGTTCTCTTTGAGAACATTTGATGTTGTGTATGTATGGATTTTTCTACATTTTGAACATATGAATGAATGTATTTTTCTACATTTTGAATGCAGGAATTTTTCTACATTTTGAATACTAAAAGAGTGATACAAATTTGACCTTTTTTTATTTCCTCACCAGGGAATAATTCCTATTGTGTGATAATCTTAGATGCAATTAATCTGAAGCAACAATAATCGAGTATATTAATTATATATAAAAATAGGTATTGTTCTGTATCTGTGGTATTTTTGGATTCTCCCCAACTCTGTTCTTCTGCTGCAGAAGAGGAAACCTGTTGTTCTTTGGGAAGTCTTTGCATTCTGGTAGGCAGCTGGAAGAAAAAGCAAGTGAGAAGAAAAGCCTCAGGCACTGCAGCCAACACATAAAACCAGTTCTACTTTGTGAGAGGCTGAAATGTCAGTACAGAAGGCCACTGAATGCTATCAGCTGCTCTGCTGTTTGCAGCATTTATGGGAGACCATGCCAAGCAGCAAAAACTGTGGAAGAGGATCCTGGATTTTGGTGCATCATTATCTACAGACTGAAAATGAGATGCAGGAATCTCGAGCCTGAGAGAAAACGACAGTGAAAAGGAAATTGGCTGCACAGCAGAACACAGGGGTGTGCTGGTCACTCCCTGCATGAAGCAGGAGGGAAGGAGGCCAGGATGAGCTGCTTGGGAAGGGAGCAAAGCTCCTCCTCAAGGAGCAGCTGCCCTTGGTGGTGGCTTTGCATGGGCTCCTTGACCACTGGTGCCACCAAGCAGCTCCTTGGGTCCAATCCAAATCCACATGCAACCAGCACCCGCCTCCTGATTGTTTTTGGTGATGCTGCAACAAAGAAACGAAGCATCACTTTGAGAGGAGTGGCAGATTTGTCTTTACAAACAAGCTGTGGGTCTGCTGGTAGATGAAACCAGCACTGGGAGATAAAAGAAACAATGGGAAGGATTCCACTGATTGATGAATGGAAAAAGATCTTTGTTTTTACAAATAAACTTTAGGTTTGTTGATAAGTGAAATTAGACATTGAAAGGGGAAAGAAACAATGGGGAATAAAACCCCCTAAATTCCATAAGAATTAAAAATTAAAAGGGAGGGTTATACATTAGAGGGCAATCTCTGGTATCAGGCATTCTGGGCAGTCTGTGCCTCTCAAGTACCTCAGCCAATGGGGAAAGAGAGAAGGGAAATGCAGCCAGGAAATTGGGATAAAAAGGAGTCTGCATCCTCCAAAACTTTGAGAGACCCCAGGGGAATGCCCCATGGCCTCTCCCTTTATTTGAATAAAGTAAAAGGACTCCTCTGTCTCCTTTTTGGACATAAACCTCTGGTGTTTGTGGATTAAATTTCCTAACAACTTCCTAGGCCAAATAAATAAATAAATTTTAAAAAAATCTCTTCCTATAGAAAACCAGAAATATTTTCAGGTCATACAGTTTTTCATAGGGGAAAGACCTACCCACAATATTTTTCTTGGATATGTGCTATTTGTTCAGCATCCCAGCAGTTAAAAGGGTTTAAAAATAATGCAGACTTTCTGGTGTCATTCAGATTTTTGGTCATCTTCCTCTGTGAGGCAGAAGCAGGACAAAACATGATCATCTAAAATAAAAATGGCATGGCAGGGAGACCCTTTTGGAATAGGTTGGCTAATGAACCAGAGCTGTTAAAAAACTCACCTGCTTTCCAAGACCAAAGTGAAACACTTCTGAAATATGGGTATGAAAAGATTCTTTCTGAATTAGTTACTTGGTAAATGAAATTTTTTTTTTATATGCTCTGAAAGAATAAAACATGACAGATATTTGATCCAGTGGCAGACTGCTAAGATATAAATTTGTCAAACCACAACTTTCTTTCTAGATACCCATTGTTTGTTTGACCCAATTTGTTTTCTGTCCATCAGACTGGAATCTCTTTTTTAATCAGCTGTATCATTCCAGCTGTCTGGAATACTTCTGGAAATACTTCTCTGTGGAAGGAGAAGTATTTTGGGAGAAGTGGAGCATGCTCTGAGTAACCTTGGGAGTGGTTTTAATCAATACTCAGAGCTAGGATGGAGAATTTCAGTATGAATTTTAACAGTACAAGTGCACTTTAGGCAGTGACCTTTGCTTTTCCCACATTCCAAAGGGAATATGTGCCCTATAGTCTTGAATGTTTTTGTAGGAGTGCAGCTGACATTTGCAGGTGACAATTTTCCATATTCATAAACAATTTTTGATATCCAGGCATTGATTCCTGTTCAGGGATCAGGGCTGGTACAGACCAGGTTCTGCTGTGTCCAGTGAAAATATGAAGAGGTTCCTTAAAACTGGCAAGTGTATTAATTAGAAGAAAAAATGAATCAAGACATGAAAAGTATTGATTTTCTTTGTATTTTTTTCCATCTCTCTTAAAATCTTGGCTTCAATTCTTTTCTGGCTATAAATGTGGTGTTTTAATATGTTGGTAACTAGATGTGTGACCTAGGCCACCTCCATTCTCTTTAGCCATTTTCTCCCACCAGCCTCCTCCTTGCATTTTAGAAGAAATAACAATCAGTTGCAGGAAACTCCTCAAAAGCCCCCAGGTCTAAGCAGATTTACTATCTGTAAAACTTTCTCTATGCAAGCATGGGTCCAGCAGTGTGAAACAGCAGAGCATGGCCATAAATTGTTTTTTTTTTTGGCTTTTGGAGGACTCAGATAGATGATTCAATGCTTTATTACATTGGGCTTTGCATGTCTGGATCCAGATTTTTAGGACAGGCACCAAAATCCCTGCAAACGAAGCAGGGTAAGCAAATCAATTCCTTAAAGATGAGTTAATCTTAGATGGGGTTCAGCCATGAACTCAAAGAAAACCTGCGTATCTCATGCTCCATGGTCAACCCCAGCCTGCCCAAACTCTGTAACACAGCCCAAAATGCTCAGGCTCCACAATAAATTTTGTGTGCTACCCAGCACCTCTGAAAGCCTGTAGCATGTGCTTTATGTGCTCCAGCACACTGCCACACCAGAAGGGGGAAAAAAATAAAGAAAAAAGAAAAATGTATGCCAAAATCTGAGTTCCAATGGGTTTTAGCCATAAAGAAGACCATACATGTCTTCAGAGAAGAAACAGTCTAGAAAACTAGAAAACATAGAAAGCCGTAGGCAAGAAGTCCCTTTTCTTTTCATCAAACTGCTTCCCTCCATTGCCACTTTATTTCTTCTGCCTTTAACCTCCCTGGGGGACAATCATGCACGTCAGCCTCCCTCACATCATACACTTCTTTTTCTTTAGCATCCTCAAAGCAAATTGGAGATTACTTTGCAGATTGGTGTTGGGAATGAAGTGCTCACACATGCTGCCATGCAAACACCTGCACAGGCTCCTGTGGCATCTGCGCTGCACCTCCTTGCATTTCCACTGACTTTGTGGCTGCATTTCTGGCAACAAATTAATCTAGAAGTGGAAAATCAAGAAAGGGTTAATTAAAAATAAAAAAACCAAAACAACAAACTTTGTCTTGTTTGCAGTGATTTTGCATCAGTTTCCATGGAAATGGAAGTAGAACAAGCCAAGAGCAGTGGTGTAGCCAACTTCAGCTGCTGGCTTCTAGTTCTTGCTCCTGTTTCCATGGAAATAGATGCCAAATCAGCAAAAAATAAGGTAACTTGTTTTAAGATAGTAGAGTTTTAAAGGCTTGTCCTTATTTAACCTCAGTCAGGAAGATAGCTGGTGAGGGGAGGCAGCCAGCAGCTCAGTGAAAACTTTCAGAGGCTCTTTCAGCAGCTGACTGCTTGTTGAACTCTGCAGAGAGTGAATTCACAGGGCAGCCACCCATCTCCAGAAACATTCTGCAACTTTCCTGCCCTTTGTAAATAGCATTTTCCTCTTGGCATGGAGAGCCACAGCAGCCTGTGATGGCCCAAGCCAACACCTCTTTGCAAGGCACCCTGCAAGTGCCTCCCTGGGCTGCCTTTGCCTCCCGGAGCTCAGAAATGGATGTGCTTTTCCCAGCTGCAATGTGCAAACGATTCCCATTCCAAGTTCTGTTTCTACCTATGGAGAGAGAAGCAAAGGAGCGTTAGCTGGGGGAATTCCTGGCTGTGTTTTACAACAAACACCCAACTTTCTTCTTTTCCTGATCCACGAGGGCAAAATTTCACTGAGATTAAAGAAGTTGGCCACAACCTTGCTTATAGCAAAATGTGGATGGGAAAGCAGAACTGAATCCAAGCAGAAAAAATACCCAAAAACCTGCTGTAATTTCAAGAACTGAAATTTCATCCAAAGCTCATTTCATTAAAATAAACTTTAATAGAAAGCTATTTCAAGGTTGGCTTTTGATCCTTAGCTCCTGCTGTGATGGGAAGAGAATTTCTTCATGGGAAGTTGCGTGAAGACAGAGATGAGAATCCCATCCTAGGCCCCATTGTTCTTTGAATTGCTCTTGAATTGTGATTGTTGCCAGCCTTCCTCCACCTCTCTCTACCCCCACAACCCCTTTGCTTATTGGGCATCTCTTTATGAGCTGCAGAGACACCCTTAGACAAGGGATCACATCACAGGCCACTCGTGGCCCCTTTTTTGGTAGCAGAATATATCTGGAAGCCATAAGTGTGGGTATATGTTTAAAAAAAAATTCTTGGCTGGCATTTGTGGTGAAGTAAATGCAATTCTAATGAGGCATTCCTTCATTTGCAGCATTACATTTTTGCTTTTAGGGACATAAAATCTGCTCTTGCAAGGGCACGTGCTTTGCTTCACACACAAAGAATATTCCCTTGGGCTGCTGGGTGAGTAAATAAATGAAAAGTGCAGGCCAAACTAATTTTAAAGAAGTGAATCAGGTCTAGACTGGGGCCTCACTGTCATTAATTTTAGGTATTACAAGGAATGTGCTCATTTTCTGACTAGTTTCTGTGGATCTTCTTTGAAGAAAACCCAAGAAACATCCAGCCCTTCAAGAAATTGCCAAAGAAAGATAGACTTCTTTTGCATAACGAACACTTAAACACATGGGAGGTTTTTTTCTTTTCCATTTTGACAGGACACATTGTCTTAAAAGTCGTGAAACTTTCTCCAGTTGCTCTATCAGACATTTATTGCTGCAGTTGCTGCTGTGATGTGATCTCTTTGTGGCTGTTTTTGAGATGTTGAGATCTTGTTTGAGGAGGACAACCCAGGGCTGTGTTACTTATGATCCTCCAGGACACTTCACTAACATTTACCCTGGAAAAGCTTTGGCTTTTTCTGTAATGGCAAAAAAAAAAAAAAAAAAAAAAAAAAAAATCAGGGAAGCAATGGAAAGTAAGCTCACACATTTCAAGGGTGGATGTGGGAGGTGGAGCTGAGACCACCACTGTTCCCCAGGTGTTTGTAATTCAGCTTTCAGTGTACTTTTTGGACTCTCCATTACACAACAGTTCATCATCCCCTTCCAGGAGGCTTCCAGGCCTCCAGGTCAGTAACCTGCACAAACGTCATCCCCTCCAGCTCTCCGTGGTTAAATCATCACTCCAGGAGGAAAAACAGGAGCTATCTGCCAGCTCTTCTGCAAGCAGCTCAAAGCACCATGGCACAGCTCAAAGGATCATGAGAATGAACTAGAGAACAACAGGCTGTGGAGCCAAAACTGAGATCAAGCAAAAAAAAAAAAAAAAAAAGAGAGAGAGAATAAGGTCTGACATGAGGTGTGTGCAGCAAAAAAATTACACACATGCGCTTTTCTGTGAGTTTCAGAATGCTGGCAGATCCCTGGAGTGTGCTGACAGCTCTGTCCTGGAAATCCAGCTCTTCCAGCCCTCCCAGTCCTGCCCTGGTGTCCCCAGGAGGCTGTGGCAGGTGGGCACAGAACAAGGTGTGGCAGGAGGGGTGGAGGGTTCCAAGCAAGCACAGGCTGTGCTCTGCTCTTTCTGTGGAGTGACTGCTCCCAGAGCACAGGCTGCTCCCACCAGGAGGGAAAATCTCATGGGGGAGTGGAGCAGCAGCCAGCAGGGGCAGGGAGGTGTCACCCTGGGGAACTCCTTCTATGGGCCCTGGTCAAAAATCACTGTACATGGTGCCTTGGTTGGGAAAGACAGGAGTCTGCTGAGGAAGGCAGGAGCCTTCCCTGACATGGAGAATGTAAACTCTCCTTACCCCTCTGAATTGCTATAAATTTTAAATTAAGGGGCTCTCAGGCAAAAATATGGGAGCAGGAAATAACAGTTCTTTAATAGGGAAGGAAATAAAAGGATAAAATAAATAATGCAGTACACTAGAACAACACTGACAGAGTCAGAACCCAACCTGACACCCTGTGGGTGTTGGTGGCAGTCCCATTGGAAATGTGGCTGCAGCCCTCCTGCAGTGTCAGGGGTGGCTCTGTTGGAGCAGAGATCCTGTAGAGAAGGATGTATTCTTCCTCTGAAGATCCAGTGGAGAAGAGACAGCTGCTGTTCCTCTGGGGAATCCAGTGAAGAAGCTGTGTTGGTATTCCAGAATCTCCAGATTATATCTGGGTAGGAATGCTTGGCTCCTCCCTCTGGGCTCACATCTCCCAATGGGATGCTGTAGTTCTTATCAGCCCTGCAGTGACATTCAATGGCTGTTATCAGCAGATGTCCCCTCCCGAGGGAGGTGTGAATGTGGTCACTCAGAGAGAGAGATAAAGCAAACTTCCCACTTGACAAAGGTAATCTGCCATACTGATGGTAATGGAAAACATCTTGCCTTGCAGTCTGGAACACGTGGAAACCTCCTCCCAGAGACACCTGGCAAAGCTGGGTGGGGATTGAATAACTTGTAAAACCACAATCACTCCATCCCTGCTGGTTCCCTGTGCTGGGCAGGGGGTGATGGACAGACAGATTGCTGCAACCTCCTGGGGCTGACACCACAGGGTGCTCCTGTACTGATCCCTGAGCTTGGCAGGACATCCTTTCTTCCTGGCTCTGGTCTCAGGTTATCATCCACCTCAACTCCAGCTCCATCTCCAGGATCCTCCTTGCTCTCCCAGCTTTTTGGGGAGGCCAGGGTGGGCAGGCATGACACCTTGAGCTGTGAGAGCCCCCTCTGCAGCTGAGACAGGCAGCTAGCAAAGAGCAAATGTGAGCAGTGAAGCAGCACAACTGCTCTGCTCGAGAGCTCAGTGTTGGCTGGGATGTGACCTTTGCCCAGCCATCTCAGGGACTCTCAATGCTTGGGAGTTTTCCCAGTGTCTGCAAAATTTCTTACGTTAGTTTAAAGTGTAATTTGTCCTTCAGTCACAGAGTCATGCAATGTTTTTTTTCTCCTCCTTCATCCATGACTAGATAAGGCTGCCTTGTGTATGGCTTGCATGATGTACCTGTACAGATTTCTTTATTTTATTTTATTGTTTGTACTAATGATTTTAATCATGGAGGTTTTTGCTTTGGAAATGGAAGGCCTGTAGCTTTCACAGCACAGATGGGAGATAAAAGCACTATAATCACAGAGTGCAATCAATGAGACTTTTTCCAGGAAGATGCTAAAGGCATTATTTGGCATTAACAAAGAAAGGGATAATTAGAAAATAGGCAGAGAAGCCTTTATTCCTGTAATTAATTTCAAAGTTGGAAGTTCCCTAGTGCTTTTCTGTTCAAAAGTGACAGCATATGAGCCATTGCAAAGGAGATGTGTGTTAATCATAAATCAGAAACAGGGAGGAAATTGAAACCTGTGTTTCCACTGACTTTAAAAAGAAAAAGCTGCTGCCTGGACTTAATGTGTATTCTGACTGTATGTGAAGGAAAAAACAATTATAAATAGTTATTGACACATTACATGAAAGGCAAGAGGAGGATGTAGCCAAACTTGGTTTCCTGGGAGACTGGGCAGTCCTTTCCAGAGTAAAAATAATGCTCAGGAGTCACTTTGATAGCTTGAGGCTGTGCCTATGTTTGCAGCTGCTTTTTTTCTGCACTAATTTTCTACAATTGCTCTCAGTCCCACTGAGGGCCGCAGTGATGAAGGAACTGTTCAGCAAACTTCCTCTGCCTCCCTTCATTTTACCACTGTCAAAACTGTTTCTGACTGAGAAATAAGAAATGAGTGGCTCTGCTTTTGGGAATGCCAGCAGCCACAGCCGTCTTGCTTACAGCCTTCTCCCATCTGTATCTTCAGCTTTAACAGGCAAACTGAACATCTTCCCCCGGGGTAAGATCAAAAATTAGCAAAGGAAAAAGGCATGCACAGCTTTCTGTGTGGTTTTTTCCCCTTCTGTCCCCTAGTCCGTGGCTGTTGTCCCCATGGTCACATCCACAGGTGAGACATGAATTGGTGCAGTGTCCAGCTGGTGAAGGCACCAGCCTTGCTACAAGGGTGAGGCTGGAGATCTCCAGCACTGATGGTTTTTACTCAGAAACACTGGATCCCCTCAAGACAGCTGATATTGCAAACAGAGCCACATGTTTAGTTTTATTATTATTATTTTTTTTTTTAAATATGGACAGCTTTACAATTAGTTTTTTATTTCAGTGTGGGTTGAACTCATATTGTTGGCTTTGTACCATGGCAGGCTTGGCTGATGACTGGTGTAGGTGAGCATAACACTCATGGTGCCTCCTCACACCATGAGGAATTCACAGCCTACACACACTTGCAAATTCCTATTTGTGTAATTTTGGGGTTGACTCCAGAACAATTGTTCAGTCAGCTGCACTGTAGCATATATGTATTTATATATACAATCATTCACATTGTAAAATTTTGCATGTGCACACACACACACTCGCACACACTCACACACACACACACACACACATGCACACATGCACACACTCTCTCTCTCTCTCTCTCTTTAATGATTTTCTCACTTATTTGCTCACAAGGCTGGTTAGATCACTTCACTTACATTCCTCTCCAGCTTTCTCTAGCTTTAGACCTGCAGGCAGGTGAACTTGGCATTTTACTTTACAACAGGATCAAAAAAATTGCATAAAGGTAAGAGGATTACATACAGGTTCTATATGGTTTTATTTTTTCAGAGTTCATTCAAGGACAATCCTCCTTTTAGGTCCCATTCCTAAAGTTTCTTTGCTTAAAGGAGAGAAATATGTACATAAGCTTATCACAGAGCTCTACCCAGCATTTCACAATGTGCAGTTGGCATTTGCTGGTGGCAGCACTGGTGGAGCTCTCTGTGTTTCCCAATGCATGGAGAGAGTGTTTGAAACAACAGTTTTCTTTTCTATTACTTGTTAATTTCCATATTCTCTTCTCATTGCATGAGCTCCAAGCTCTCAAGCAAGTGGTGCTATTTAAGTTCTCCTGGAAATACTTCTTACACATGCAGGAATAGAAAAAAATGATCTGCATGTCCCTGGCAGAAATATCTTCTGAAACCGCTAATGGTTTTCTTACCTCACAGCTATATCCAGGGAATGTTCCTGCATTTACCACTCAAAATCACTGCAGAGATGGCTTAACTCAAGGCAGACAAGCTGTTCTTCTCCTTCCAATGAAATTATTTTCTCCTGATGTGTGTCCTTCAGTCTCATTTTTGAACATAACCTGGGAAAATCACCCCAATCACTGTCAGTAGTTAGTCTTTAGCCAGTGGTTGTAAAGCAAATCTTTTTCTTTTATCCATTTATCTTTTCAGAGAAAAAAGTTTATTAACTTTGATAGAAGAAACTTTAAAGTTTTAATTGTATGAATCATTTTAGAAGGTAGCTCTAATTACTTTTGATTTATAATTAAAAATCAAGTTTGCAGAAAGGCATGCATATGAATGTCAAATATCTAAAATATCTTAAGAAGGTACGGAATAAGACAAAGGAAAAAAGCTCCAAAATTACAATTTTCCAGAACATTTAGATTTCATACTAACACAGGCAAAGTACTTGCTTAGAATACAACTTAAAGATGTGACAGGACACAATGTCATCCTTTACAGTCCAGGTAAGATATGTTATGATGCACTGCAATGACTGCAAAACAAAAAACTTTGAAGACAACTTAGTAATACCTTGACTAATGCAAATTTTATGAAACATTCAAAAGGATATTAACATGTTCTCAAATTTCATCCCTCATTGGCAAATGTAAATGTAACATTTGGCTAAATAATTGTCAAAATTTCCACATTCAAAACCTTTCAGTAGCTGATTAGACTGCAGAATTAACTTTTGTGTAAATCTTCCTGAACCTTTTGATTAGCTTCCCAATTGTCACTGGGAATTTATAATAAAAATTACAGCAGCAGGCTTAAAATTATTTGAACATGCCTAGAGCTAAGAGCCAGCTAAATTGAAATCTTTTTAGTTATTGGAGTATTCCTGCTCTTCGCTCCTCTAGAAGACAGAGCCACATTTTAGCTTGTCCTAGAAAGGAGTCCACCTTGACTGCAGGCAATTCCAGCCTGTGAAGAGACCCAAAATAGACACCTGGCTCATTCCCAAGCCATAGTTTCCAAGTGAACCAGCTCCCAGCTCAGTCTCTCAGCGATCTCTCACTCACACAGAGACAGACTCTGCCACACCATTCATGCTCAGCAGCGTGTTAGTCCTCAATTAATAACGCAGGCTACACCCAGAATCAGGCGTTTATCCCTTGTGAATAGGTTTAACACAACCTAGATCTCCAAAATGGCCTCTCTTTGTGGAGACAGACCTCATTTGCTGTAACGCCTCGACTGTGGCTGTCCTATATAGGCTCTGTTGGGCTATTAAAAATCCTCTCTTTCCACCCAAGTCACCCCAGCGCTGCCCTGGCCAGCAGCACCAGGAGATCTGTGTGGGATTCACAGCCTATGGGCTGTCCCAAGGTGCTCCCACCCCATCCACATCATCTGACACATCTTCACTGACTCGGCAAGGTGTTTTGGACTTCTGAGCAAGAAAAAAAAAAATTAAATTCATGGTTTTCTTAGCTGTGAAAGGGAAATTAGTTCCTTACCCACTCCTCCTTCCAGGCCGGGATATGACTCAGATCCTGGTAGTTTAAGGATGATCAGAGCCGATGCTGGATTTCTTTTGTGAGATGTGTCGTAGCTGTACTAAATGCTGGGGATAAAATTACCTTCTGCTGCAGGACTTCTTCCTGTAGCTGGAGGTAGATTGCTTTTCATCTGGACTTCAGTCGAATTCACAGTTTTATGACTTCCCATCGAGTGCAATCTAAAATTCATGTAAAAATACCAAAAGGAGCATACTCGTGCAACTTCGACAGTGCTGATAACTGGGGGATTGTCACCATGATATTTTATGAAAAATCCCTTCACCAGGATTTTTCTCCTGAGAAGCTGAGAAGCCTCAGAAAAGAAATGTAAACAAAAATTATCTGATAGCTTGGAATGTGGTTTGGAGGTTGCTTACCCACAGGTGCATCTTTGATTGGTTCCATGTGAATTGTTTTTACTTAATGGCCAATCCCAGTCCAGCTGTGTTGGTCAGTCATGAGTTTTTATTATTCATTCTTGTCTAGTTTTCTGATGTCTCCTTTCTCTTTCTTTAGTACAGTTTTAATATAATATAATATAATATAATATAATATAATATAATATAATATAATATAATATAATATAATATAATATAATATAATATAATATAATATAATATATCATCCTTCTGAGAATTTGGAGTCAATTCTCATCTCTCACCTCATCCTGGGGACCCTCAACACCACAACAATTGGTGACCACAGGGGATGTACATCAGGGACAATCCTTTCAGAAAGGCTTACATTTCTGCTCAGCTTCCAAATGAAAAATATCACAAGGAAACACGGGGTTATTTGTGATGCTAACAATGCATATTTTTGAGGGTCTCTGGTTTCCTGTGGTGCCTCATCCTTAGGGCACTTCATTGTGAACGTGCTGGCACACATCCTTTTCCCAAGCCCAAAGCCACCTGGCAGCTACAGCAGGAAGAATGAAAAGCAACATCCCACTTTCAACGGTAAATTCTCAACCTATGCACGATTTGTGGTAGCAATCTACCCATTTGCTCTCCTGCAGGGATAAATTACTGGTGTCTGGGCTATGCTGTGGAAGGAGAGAGATTTCATAATAAGCCCATAGCTTATGTTCCAAAGCATGAAGGTTTCTGCTTTATTTTAAAGCATGGGAATATCTAAAGCAATATTCTCCCCATGTAGACTTAAAATAATTTTGAAAGCCATAGTCTTATTTTCCCTCTGAATTTGCCTTTAACTTAAATTAAACATACATGCATCTCATAGAAAAAAAAAATTAAAAATAATAATTATTCTTTTTCAGTACCTGGCTTAAAATACTTAGCAAGTTCATTGATTTTTCAGAAGGCTGGAACTGAGCACAGTCTGAACAACTGGTATCTCCTGAGGCATTTTGAATAGAATATCCCAAAGCAGAGCACTCACTAGGGTTGTTTGCTTTTGAAAATCTTGACTGTGGGTGACATTTCTGTTGGCTGGATCCCTTAACTCCTGGTAATACACAGCAGAAATTAACTGCCCCTCTGTACACATGCTCATGCCTTTTTTAAATGATATTTTAAATGTAAATAAATCCCTGAATACTCGAGGTTCAATCAGCACAAAGTCCTTATACATAGGAAGCCTCAAGATGGCACTCTTGAACTGCAGAGTTTTTCAGGGAGGCTGATTGTGAGTTTCTTGCAAGGGAACAAAAAAAAAAAAAAAAAAAGAGCAAGAAATGCAATGGTGAATGCAACCTGTGCAGCAATAACTGGAGGGAATATCAAGTAGAACAGCAATATCAGACTAAGGCATGAAAACCTATGACAAAATATATACTTGAAAATACAGATTATTATACAAATTAGGGCTGGTAAACCCTCCAAATTTTGTGAATAAATCCACAGTTTTTTGAAGCTTCACCCAGTTTTTTATCTCGCTCATCCTCCCCTATTCACTACTTCCTCTTCTCTCCCTGAAGGTGTTTTGATGTTATCTCAGGAGTGTCCTGGGGCTGGCTGAGGTGTTGCTCGTGTTTGGTAGATGTGAGGCAGAGCACATTGTGCAGGATATTTATGCCAGAGGCAAGTGAATGAGGGATGGTGAGCAGGAAAAAACCTGCTGAAACTTTGGTCTGCAGACCACAGGCAGAATTCCATGGTCTGTAGAGGCTGTGCCTCTCAGTTCCTCATTCCATCGCCATCCTCCATGGAGCAGAGGCTGTGCTCAGTTCCAGCCTTCTGAAAAATCAATGAACTTGCAAAGTATTTGAAGCCTCCCCTGATGGCTCCTTCCTGGATGTTTCTGCTTCCTCCTGCAGCACAGGGACAGAGGGAGGAGGCCTTGATGTCCCCAGCTTTGCAGGGGAGGCACGGACACCTACCTGCCCTTCATTTGGAACTCCCAGAGCTCACCTGCTCCTATATCACAGCATCATTCCCTGCAGGTGGGCTCCTGGGTGGGATTGCTCCATGGGAATGTGTCAGCACTGCCTGGGGGATGGACAGGAGTGCTGTGCCATGGTTCCCAGGCAGAGCAGCTGTTTTGGAGCAGCTGACTCCAAACAGGCACTGTGGTGGGTGGCACCAGCAGGTCATCAGCCCTGTCCCACTGGGGAAGTGGGACCCAGACATGTGTGAAAGAGGAGCTGGGAAGGAAAGCATCAGCTCCCAGTCCTCCTAGAGCCTTTCTCTCCCTCTTCCTCTTCATCCTCCTCTTTGTCCATGAGAGGAACTTCTGTGGGAATCAGGGAAGTGCAATAGGAAGCAGCCATGGGAGGGAGGATGAAGACCATGGTGGGCCTACCCTGGCTTGCAAAGACTTTTTGGTGGTTTTCTCCCATGGCATTCCCCTTCCCTGCCCCGGCAGTTTTCCTCAGGTGTTGCTCCTCTCCCTGTTGCCTTGGTGAGTGTCCTGGCAGGTCAGGGTCACAGCTGGCACCATCCCAGCCCAGCAGCCAGCCTGCCCTGCTGGAGCCACCACGCTGGAGCCAGCTGTGGATCGCCCTTACAAAATCCTCTGCTGACTCACCCTTCCCTTGCTTGCCAAAGTGAAATCATGCCTGCCTTTAAACATCTCATTGCAGCATTGCATGACACATTTATCCACCTCTTTCACTGCCATGAGCTGCTTCAGATAAGCAGCTGTGAGGTTTTTGGGAAGGATAATGTGAGATTTTTTCTTTGCTCCAGGGCCTCTGAAATAGGCATTACTTCTTCTCTGTTTGCTGATATAAATACAAATCTGTTGAATCACTGAGGTTGTTCCTGGAGATGCTGGGAACTTGCTTTCTCCATCACAAAGTGGACTCAGACATATCTCTCTGGGCCAGGTTTGGTTTAGGGAGCAGCACTGTGAGGATTTTCAGTTGCTGTGCCAAGGTTGGACGCATTATTTACATGCACCCTATTTTGCAGAGCCAGTCATGCACTGAATCTGTGTCCATGTCCATTAGCTACCCAAAGCAAGAGTGATGGATTTTAAAGATGGAGAGGTAAAAAATGAGTGGAATTTTGCTTAAGTTGAGCCAAACCACAAAAGTTTTTCTTGGTTTGTTTGTGGCTTTTTTTCCCTGTTTTTACTACATTTTGATCCATATGAGTTTTGGGTTTGCTTCTGATTTCCTTACTTTTTGAGTCAATATTGGTTTTGATGCTGATTCACCTGGAATTTTAAAAAAAAATCTGCTTTATAAAATAATACGTTCATTTTTAACTGAGAAAAACCTGTTGAATTTTTTTTTATGGCCATACCAGCCATATCTGTTGAAAAGAAGTTGAAGGTTCTGATTTGTCCCAAATTTAACAAAAAGAAAGTTGCTTTTTCTGAAGTAAAATATATCAATCCATCTTTAAGGAAAATACTACCTAATTTTTTTCTTTAGGAAGACCTACTTGCTAATAATGATAAATCTTATTTATTTAATCTGGTGATGATTATTAAAACAGTATTGAAATGATGCTTTGGTAAGTGATATACTACTGTACCTTGGTTTTTCAAACACAGCCATGCCATGGGGCAAGAAGTCAGTTTAGGACTTGGTGTTGTATTTCCTTGTGAGGTGCTGCATCTCTCATTTTCCTATTGCTTTCTTCTGTCATTTGAGTTGCTTTGTGTGCTTGGTCCTGTAACATCTTTATAAAGTTTTCTACACTTAAGCAGATGCTCAAAAACACTAAAAGCTGTGTAAAGCTCATACAAATGTGCAATTCATCAGTTCAGAAAGGTACAAATAAAGACATTTAACAGGCTAGCATGTGAAAAGCATCATTTTTCTATCAGCCCTGTAACACTGGTCATTTTCAGACCCCAAGTATTTAAATACCTCCCAGTTCTTTCTGATGTAAATAAATTCAGAATTGTTTTTTCACATATAACACCCCCCAAAAATGAAAATGGTCTTTGAGCTTTGTACTAGAATTTTTTACTTTCTTAGCTGCAAGATGAAAACTAATGCTCCCCTCTGTCTCAGGTTGGAATACTGATTTGCAGAACTTCTCACTGGAGGACAAGGTAGATATTTTTAAATCATACTTGCTCTTTAATGTGGAGAGCCATCTCTGGGAAAAGTTTGCAAGATCAGGCCCACGGTCATCATTTAGTCAAAGTGCATAATTCTTAGGTCTTTTAATCTTTTCTCATGAATCAATCCTCCAATCCCCTTAGTTGTATTTGTTGCTCGTCTCTGAATTCCTTCCAATTTTGCAATTTACATTATAATTAGAGCTTAGTGAAACTGATGAGAAAGTGATTTTTGGGGCCAATTTTTATGCTGCTTGTAAATATTCAAAATCTGGCTTTCCACAGGCTCATGAGAGCCCCCCAAACTGTGTGACAATGACAGGGACCTGAGGAACTCCCACTCCTGGGGCAAGGACAGATGTTTTGCCAGATTCTCCCACTGTGGCTTGCCACTAATTAGTATTCATTATCCCATTGATTTCTGTGGGACTGTAAGCGCCTACAGCACAGTGAATATGGACAGGAGGATCTGCCCCAGCCTGAGCCAGGATCACCAAACCTCTCCTTGGTTTGATTCAAGGTGAGCACTGGGCAGGAGCAGGGCAGGGGTTGGGTCTGGGCTCTTTGGGGGAGAAAAAAGCATCAGGCAGGGATGTTTCCTGAAGGAATTCCTGTGCTGGTGGGTGACAGTGCTGGGCAAAGCACATCCCTGGGTGGTTTTGGCTGCCATGCCACGCTCTGCAGGCAGCTGGGACAAATGGTGAAGTTAGAGCTGGCACCTATGGCTGCTGTCCCTGCTGGCCCTTGGATCTGCCACGGCTCTGCTCACCTCTGCTCCATGCAGCCACTGTTTAGGATTTGGCCCATATCCTCCCATTTCCCACACCACTTAGGGTTTCCCACTCCGGGGTCTACTCCTGAGTCAGGGGTCTCATCAGCTTGTCTAGAAATCTCAGCCCTCGTTCTAGAGAAGCAGAAGACTGTAGAGAGGAAGGTTACCAGATTAAATACCAGAAAAATGGTTTCTTTAACATTCAGGGGAAACTGAACATTCTCCAATAGGGAGGTAACAGATTCAGAGGAGAAGAAGGAAAGCAAAGGCTGAAAAGCCTCAACCCCTGCTCCTCCTCTAACAAACTGGGCGCATAACCATAGCCACGAACCATTCATACCTGGAGCAGACACCAGCATGTTTATAAACTTCTTACAAACCATTGCCACCAAGCCCAGCAGGATAGCTATTCTGGTCACTGCCCCTCCGATATAAAAACCATGTATTAGGGACAATACTAGAGCTATTTCTGGATAAGAAAATAACCCTAGGGACCATAGAGATTGCATGGGCATATCCAGAGGCACTGAAGGTGGTTTGCTGATGAGAGACCTGACTGAAGAAGATGTACAGCTGGCACAAGAGCAGCCACTGCCACCACAGCCACCTCCCCTGCTGCTGCTGCCTGGCTGAGGGACATCTGCCCACGGCCAGAGCTTGCCCCAGCACTGAGCAGATCCTTCCTGCTGGGGACAGAACGTGGCCACCACAAAGACCTGATGGATTTAACCTTTCTCATGCAGTGCAGCCCACTGGGGTGTGTGCTTGTCCATGGCTGGAGGGGTGGCTCAGGGTAGGACCATCTGTGAGCCTTTGTAGAAGGAGCCTGTGCTGAGAGTCCTTGCTGTCCCTCTCAGATCAGCTGCCATTTATGCCTCTCAAGGGCACAGAATTGCTTTCTCATACTCGTTTTCAACCTGTAGTTCTTGTTTTCTTATGAGATAGCTGCAGTGGATTGGAAATCTGCTGCACTGGCAGCAGGCTGAAGACTCCTGTGAGAGTCTTAGCTCAAATGAAAGCTAGAGAAAAAACATTGGAAATGAATAGCTGAACCCCTGCCTGGCTGTTTTCTGCCCTTGGCCATACCATCCATACTGTCCTCTTGGTTCTAACTCCTCTGAATGCACAAATAAGTGCACCAGTGCACATCTTGAGTCTCAGTCACACATTTCAACCAGAACCTTCAAATGGAGGATATTCAGACCAGACCCTCAGAACAAATTTCTCCTCTATGCACCTTTGTAACCACTTCCACCAAAATATTTTTTAATTCTGTACACAAGGTGCAGAAGCTTCCAGAGATCTTCCCTCAACAGGGTAGGCATATGGAAAACAGCAGCCAAAATAATGAGTGCAAAATCAAAATTTCAGGGTTTTAAGTCCTTTAGCAATTTTGTTTGACTTTCAGTAGAAAGGGTTGAATTCACAAAGCTGCTTGGTGGTGCTCTGATGAATTTAAACAGGTGGTTTGGATGAAGAAAGCATGAGATGGCAAATCACTCACCTCTTTTGTTATTTTTTCCCAAGGACTAGTACTGGTGCTTTCTGGACTGAACCAAGGTGCCATGTAAACAGCTGCAAAATTACTGGAAGCAACTTCAGAAACAGCCCATATGTGCCAATTTCCTGTAGCTGTGCCTTTCTCCTGAGGGACTGTCTTAATCTCTGGAAACTGTTCTTTCGTACAACAACACAGACAGGGCTGCAGGTGCTGTGATGGGGAAGGAGATTATAAAAAATAAGGAATTAAGGTAATCAAGGCAGATGTGACTCTGCAGAAAACCTGGGACCATAGCTCCATGACATGCGAAGTGTTCCTGAGGCTGATACTGAAAACTCAGTATAAATCATTGTGGTGTTCCTGTAAAAGAGGAAGAGGATGATGCCAGATATCCCCATTTCAATACCAGGCACATAATTCCTGGTGCCATGAATTAGTAACATTTAGAAAGAGCCATGATTTTTTTATTCTGTCACTTTCAGGGTCAGGAAGAGACTGAGATTTATCTTGACATTCAAGAAGAGCAGATCTGTTGGTCAGAGCTGGATCTTTCACATGATATTATGGCTGAATTTAGGTGAGTCTCATAACCCCTCTGGTTCCACCTCTCCAGACAGAACTGTCTGGCTCAAATCAGCCAGTCTAAAGATCACTTTAACTGTAATGTCAAACCCAGACTGGGAGATCTGAGCAGCTCAAACCACGATGTGACAATTTTTTATTAGATGAACAGTCTCTGCAAATGAAGTGCCCCATCAGCACCCCCAGCTGGAAGCCATGTTGGTGATGTGCAATATCTGAACACACCAAACACTGAAGCCTTTGGAATTATGAAATGCTCTTGAGAAGCTCCTGGCCAGCAGCTCAAATCACAGAATCACAGAATGGTTGAGGTTAGAGGGGACATGGACGTCATTTGGTCCAACCCCTCTGCTCAAGCAGGATCACTTAGAGCTGGTTTTTCAGGACCATGTCCAGGCAACTTTGAATATCTCTGGGGATGGAAACTCTACAACAAGCTGTGCCAGCGCTCTGTCATGCCCACAGTGAAAAAGTGTTTCCTGCTGCTGAGGCAGAACCTCCTGTGTTTCAGCTTGTCCCACTGCCTCTGGTCCTGTCACTGGGCATCACTGAGAAGAGCCTGGCCCTGTCCTCTTTTCACCCTCCCTTTGGGTATTTATATACATTGATGAGATCCCCTCTGAGCCTTCTTATCTCCAGGCTGAACAGTCCCATCTCTCTCAGTCTTCCCCCACAGAAGAAATGCTCCAGTTCCTTGAACATCCTTGCCACGGCTTTTTGCTGAAGTCTCTCCAACATGCCCAGTTCTGAGGAGAGTGGAAGAATCCTCCCTCTACTGCTGGCAGTGCTTTTTCCAGCCCAGAATACCTTTAGCTGCCTTTGCTGAAGGGCCTGTTGCTGCCTTATCTTCAACTCAGTGTTCACCGAGAGCCCTGAGCCTTCTCTGGCCACCCTCACTTCACATCACTGACCACCATCCTTCAGGCCAAACTGTTCAGCAGGATTTTAGTGCACCTGGCTGCTCATCTTTATCAACTTGATGAGAAGGAGAGTGTCAAAAGCCTTACTTTAGTCTAGGCAATGTCCACTGCTCTCCCCTCACCGACTAGGCCTGTCATTTCATCACAGAAGTTCAACCATGCCCTCCCCTTGGTGAGGCCACTCCTGGTGACTTTCTTGTCCTTCTTAAGCCTGGAGATGGTGAATGGTATTATTTGCCTTACCAAGACTGGAGATGAGCTTGACTGACTGGAGTTCCCTGGATCCTCCTTCTTGTACAGAAAAACAATTGCTCAGATTTGTAAATGATCACCTTTTTTAAGGCCTAAAAATACCAGTGTTTCTAAGTGTGTTCACTGAGAACAGGAGTTAGACTATGTCAACCAAACTAGTCCTGTGGGGTGTCTCTAGAATCTCCCAAGAACATAGGGCTCCTAAACAGGCAAATTCAACTTCTACCTGGTGTAGCTTGCAGTCCAAACACAGAGCACGGGGAGTGGGGTGCAGGCAGAGAGCAGTGAGTTGAAGTGGTAATGTTAGAGGGGTGGTGGAAAAGTTGCAGTAGAAACTCAGAGCTGAAAATGCTGAAAACAACAGCATTGGCACTGAGCAAAGATGATCACTGTATCAAAGATAATCTCTGTATTTTTTCTCCCTGTGTGGTACAAAGACACCAAAGCTGAAAGAATTGTCTCAAAACCAGCTTTTCAAATGACTCCCAGCTTGACTAGAGAGGTGGTCCCAAGAGGTTAAAAACTGCTTGCAAACTTTTGAATTTAAGTATAAAAATTGGGAACTACCCTTGCTCTCTCAACCCTTTTAGGCTAAACTGAATTATTCTCAGATATTTCACCACTTTTCAAATTTTTTCTTTCTTTCTCATGGCAGATTGGTCTCTTCTGCCCTTCAGACAGCATTTATCACAGATGTGCTTACCGTGTCTCATGGAGTCTTTCCACTGAGATGTGCTTGTCACAGATATCATCATAGGTTAGGGAAAAAATAATCTGGAAGGGATTTTTAAAAGCTTTTGTACACCACTCTTCAGAGGTAGGTTCTTTTCTCCTGGAGCTGCTTAGCTCTTTCAAGGTCAGTTCACCCAAGTGTCCAGGCGTGCTGGTTCTGGCACTGACCAGTCCCTTCCCTGTCAGAGGATGGTGGGAGCTGCTTCCCTCTGCCCCAGGTCATAGTGAACTTAGATAATTGTGGAGTTCAGAGAAGATCAGGGGATCAGCATCTACTGCTGCTGTTGGAGAAGCCAGTGCTGTTGAAATGGAGATGAAAAACAAGGCGGACTTTTTCTCTCTCTCATGCTGTCTTGTTTTCTTTGAGTTGAAGCTCTGCTATGTGGCTGATCGAGTGAGGGAGCAGCAGAGAGATCATCTGAACAACCAGAGCCCAGTACTTGCTTTGGATGGTGACAGTGAAAATGCCTTATCTTGCTTTAGTGGCCAAGTGACCAACCCCTACTGCCCAGCCTTCTGTGCACCACGAACGAGCCACCACTGTGTGCTGCTGTGCTCAAAGCCATGGCAGAGGTCTCACCCTGCAGCTGCCTTCAGGAGAGCCCCACTGGGGAGAGGATGAGTGTCTGTGTGTGTGTGTTTGCCTGCAGGCAACGAGGGAATGAGCCTGCAAGGAGCTCCTGCAGCGAACGGGGGAGTTTCTCTCACTGGCAAAGAGTTTGGATTCTTGGCCAAAGCTTGTCACCACCTCCCAAAGCACCAGCCTGCTCTCTCTCCCATGCTGGTATTTGGCTCCTGCCTTCTTTCCTCAGCTGCTGAGAAGCTCCCCCTGGTTTTGGCAAAGGAGAGGAAGCCCTGGCCTGGGGCTTGGCACCCTCCTCAGCTGGAAGGGAAGTTGCTCAGGTGTCCAGGGTGCTTTGGATCCCCCAGCCCTGCTGTCACACACTGTGCCACACAGCTCCTCGGTTCCCATGGGAATGGGAACACCTCCTTGGGCGTTTAAATCCATTTCCTTCTGGCCAGGGCTGGTGTCTGCTCAGCTGCTCTCAGCAGCCCTTGGCCAAGAGGTGCAGGAGTGAAGCCACATTTCTCTTCACAGAGAAAAGCAAGGCACAATTCTTCCCAAGAACATTTCTGGGATTCACATTCTCCAAACCTCAGAGAAAGGAAAAACAATTCTTATCATTTGCTGTGCCTGTGTTTGTGCCAAAGCAGAATGCAATATGGAGACTGTTTACCCAAAGTGATGGTGTTTTGTTTTCTTGACCTATCAGGGCCAAGTGTGTGTGTGTGTTGGGACTGTTGGGTGACAGTCACAAGATTCTGTGCAGTAGAGTGCTTGGCAGATTCAGTTCAGATGTAATGTCATATAATGTAATATAGCACAGAATAATATACTATAATAAAGTAATTAATTAGCTTTCTGATAAGATGGTGTTTTGTTTCCTTGGCCTATCAGGGCCTATCAGTGTGTGTGTGTTGGGATTGTCAGGTGACACAAGATTCTGTGCAGTTGTGTGCTTGGCAGATTCATTTTAGATGTAATCTAATATAATGAAATATAGCATAGAATAATATAGTATAATAAAGTAATTAATTAGCCTTCTGATAAGATGGAGTCCTTCTCATCATTTCTCCCTGCTACAGATGTTGTCCTGTTTCGATCCAGGAGCTGCTCAGGGGTAGAACTTGACGGTGACAGATGATCTCAGTGCAGGCTGGAAGTGCTGCTCAGCCCTTGGAGGCAGGGTCTGAGGGGATGAGGGAGCCAGTTTGAGCTCTGCAAACAGGAGGGAACATCTTTCAATGTTTAAAATATACTTTACCTTAGAAGTGTGTATTCTGATTTGTCCTGAGGATTGGATGGAGTTCTGGGTGAGGGTTTTTATTCTTTGAAGTAGGAGCTACCGTGAGGTAGGGTAAGTTGTGTGTAGACTCTCTTTCTTTAGAAAGGACCATACATGGCCTCAGAGAGTGAACATAATTTTATTAGTAAACTAAGTAGTCTTCCCTTTGAAGTATGTTTTTCCTAACCTCTCTCCCCCTGTCACATTAAGGTATTGATTTTAGCTATTTCAAAACTTATGTATGCATAGATATGGACATTTTCTCTCTCCTTTTCTCCTTTTGTCATTTGGTAATACCAGAGTTACTCTGAATGAAACTCCTCTAGGAGATATTCCAGGAGAAATGAAAGCATTTCAATCAAACCAAAAAGTGAATGCAAATCACATTTTGAATAGAGTACAACTGTCCAGCAGAAACAATAATTTCCCTCCCTGTATGTATCTTGGAAAAACTGATCTGTGCTCTTCACACAGGGATGTGATATCAGAAATTTGAAGTTACATATTGTTAGGTTGGGGTTTCTTTCCCCCTTTGTTTTGTGGAGAAGAGATATTCCTCGTGGAAAATTTTCAGAGGTGCGATCAATACCCAGAATGAATGGTCTGTGTTAGTTCTAAACTGCAAACCTGGAGACAGTCCATTTCTGTACTCCAGGGTGCTCTAACCAGCATCATGGCTGAATCATAATAAACATTTGATTTTCCTATCAAAAACACATGTACCCACACAAACAAACATATTTCACTTCACCTCCAGTGTCTTTGATGGCATAAAATTTAAATACCTGAGGCAATTTATAAAGCAGATATAATGCAAAATCCATAGCCAGATCACTAGAATTCAAATATCTAAGCCTTTAAGAAACAGGAAATAAGCCAAGCAACATGCAGTTGCATAAATGCTCCATTCCCTGCTTTCCCTATATTCAGAAAGAACTCATAAAAAATCCTCTGCCATCTGCTATATCCCCACCTATAAGGCATGCTTGCAAATTCTTTTGATGTGCAGATCATTACTCGGGATTAAATTTTCATGTATGCATGCCAGTCTCTCCTTTCCATTCTGCTTCCACGCCCCTGCCCAGGTACCAGGTGTGCCCAGTTGGTGGAGGCTGCTTTTGTGATGCTCAGTCTGGTGGGGACAGCTGTGGGAGGACTGGAAGAGCACTGTGCACATTTCACAGTGCTCAAGGCTGGTGGACATTATCACTTCCCCCAAAAAGCTTGGCTGGAGCTGATCTGCCTGCCCAGAGCAAGAGGGAGGTGGGGAATCTTGGAAAGTTCCTGATGCTCCCTTAGAAAAGGCTTGCTTCACTTACTGTCCAATCCCCTTTCTCCTTTGTAAGAAAGGGGACACATATAAATAAGTGTAATAACTAGCTGTTAGTCGGTGTTGAATCATACTGAATCATTTACCCAAGAAGTACTAGAAAAATTACTTCTATTATGATGAAAACCTCCATTATTTAGACCAGCCTCAATTAAACCATCCTGCTGGCCAGGACTTTGTATTTCTCTGCTGTAAACACCACTAATATTTGCAATTTTGCCATGGGAAACTCTTCATTTTGATCTTTTACAAAAGTTTTTACTCCCCAGATTGAGGGTACAGAAAAGGGAGGACTGCAATCCATAAGGGTAGAAACACTTGCTGCTTGTTTCTAAATCTTACCTAGGAGGAAGTTTTTTGCTTAAATGCGTCTGAAATCTGACATTTTGAAGCAGAGTTTTTTGTAAACTGGAGGGAACTGAAGCTGTTAGACTGGCAATCTGGGAGCTGCTAAATCTACAGTGGATGTACTTCTCTGGTTTGCATTCCCAGATTTACAGACAGTCCTCAGAAAGAGAACTGGATTCAACCACTGAAGGTGATGGTAGCAGCACCGAGATCCTCAGTACCAACACAGGGTAATTGAAAGTCCTTAGAGCTGCAGTTTAAGCTGATGAAGAGAGGAGAAAGGCTGACATAGAAAAATGAAGTTTTTTTCCTCAGGATGACACCAAACCTTAGTGGCAAAGCCAGGTTTTAATCCCAGGTTTTGTGATTTCTAGCCCAGTGTCCAATGACGTGTCCTGCTGCCCCCAACACTTGTGGAATTCATTTCTTTCTCTATCTGCATCTCTTGCTCTGCCTATATAGACACATCTATATTTAACATACAGAATTCTCTGTATAGATGGATAGTTCTCTATTCATTTACTAATTTATCATACATACCACATTCCAAACAATGTAAATATTTAAAATACTTCATTTGAAATGCTATCTGTTTATTTTGCTCTTCTAGAAATATCCAGAATGTCACACACTTTCTCTTCCTGTTTTGGAAAGGAATCCTTTCTTGCCTGCAGAGAAAGAGGCAGCAATATTGAAATTTCCACAAAGAGAGCTTGTCCCCTGAGTGTTCTTGCAGGCATTTGTGCTGAAGAGATGTTAACATAAGCAGCATTTTACATGAAATATATTCCCATTGCTGCCCGATGCTGCAGCTCCCCCTGTTTGCCAGCCCTCCAAGGAACCCAACAGCACAAATAAGAAAAGCAGGACTTAATATTTAGATTTTTTTCTTTTTCCAAGCAAAAGAAATAATACTTCAAGCCTTTTCTTTTATGTGCACAAAGATTTGCTTTGGAATCACTTTAAACAAGTTTTTCAGTCCTGTGTGGCCAGAGCAGTTTTTGCTTGTGATGAAGACCCAGGCAGGTGGATGCTGATCCCCACCCCTGTGCTATCCCAAGTACAAACCCACCCAAATACCTCACTGTGGGGTAAGCATCATCCCAAAAGGAGCAGGAGGCATTTTCATTGTGCCTGGCACTCAGAAGTTCCCCTTGCAGGGACAGAGGCATCTGAGGCTGGCACATAATCCTTCACTGACAGCAGAGTGTGTCCCAGGCGACCCCAGGTGTTATGTAAATTCTGATTTTTATTGCCATGGGCACAGGAAGAGATTAACCACACCAGCTGGCAAGGGATTTGAAGTGAAGCCTCCTTCCCCACCTCTGATCTGAGATCAAAAGCTCCAGCCCTGCCTGCCACACCCTGCTCCTGCAGGAGGGCGATGCCAGGGGCACCCAGATGGCAGGGCCAGCACAGGGACCCGGCTGGCACTGCCACCTCCTGCTGCCACCTGCTGTGGTCCAGGAGGAGGAGGAGGAAGATAAAGAGAAGGAGGAGGAGTAGGAGGAGGTGGGAAAGGCAGGGAAGGAGGACAGAAAACACCATACCAGGACATGCTTTGCACAGATGTTAAAACCCAGGAGCATCTTTACTAATTGCAGCACACTTGGCAGAAATGAAGCCTAATAGGCCTCCTTCGTGTGATTGTGTGACTAAACACCAGATGCCCTGAAGGCACAAACTGACAAAGCTGTGGAAATCTTCAATAAAGTGTCTCTGATCCTCCAGAAAGGGAAAGGATGTCACAGGGCAGCCTCCCCAGAAGACATCCCCCTGGGGGTCACAAGGATGGGCTGGGGATGGAGGTGTTGGGGCTCTGCGTTATAAAACCCAGCACCAAAATCAAATTTTATGACAAAGATGCTCTTGAGAGCGCATTTTCACAGAGTCATAATTTTTCTGGAAAAGTGGCAAAGCTCCAAATCCTTCCTTCCTATTTTGCTCTCCCAGCACAGCACTTCTGCCCGCTGCCATGAGAAGAACCGGATACTTTGCAAACGGCCTTGGTGCGTCATGGGATTTATCCAAGAGTGTTGTAAACCACATGGCCCTTCTCTCTCCAGCCTTATCTTTGAAATGTCTCAAGAGACATCTTATTTTTATGACTGCTCAAGGACTGTAAGCCCGAGGAGCTGCTTTTGGGAGTGCATATGATCCCTGTCACATCAAATGACTGCGTCGTAATGTCAGCGCTGTCTGTGCAACATAAAGGAGCTGCTGAGTCCCAGCTTTCCATCTGCAGCTCCCCAAAATCCAGGATTTTGGCTCCGAAATTCCTACTCCAGTATTTTCAATAATTTGAGACTGTTTATTAAAAGGTCTAATGTGTGATATTTTACTTCCATGTGTTCTGTGGTCAGGAAAACATAAAGAGGTTGCTCTTGAGAAATTTTTATCTGCATTTGTGGTTAACGTGCATGATTGCCTGAGGGAACAGCGTGGTAGTGTGCCAATGATTCTTCTTGTTCCAAAGCACAGTAAAACTTTACAGTTTTAAATCATTGGCACAATACCTTTTTAGGTTATTTCAGAAATACCAGCTATCAGTTTCAATAAAGTTGCAGCATTTTGTTTTGATCTTTAAATTTATTGCTAGCATGAGAAGAGTAATCTGCAATATACCTGCAGGTCAAAATGAAGAAGTTAACCTTGTTGGAATGAAACTTTAAAGGTTTTATGCTCTGTTTTAACATGCTGCAAAATAAGGATTTGAGGTTTTTTTAAGGTACCATTTTCTGATGGACGAATTCCATGGGAAGGCATGTGACTAACATTAATCATCAGGACAAATCTGGGAATTTGAGGATGTTCATAATAAGAAAATAAGGAAAAGTTGCTGCACATATGAGTGTAAGTTTGAGTGCTTGTGACAGCAGTTCTGTGTTTCAGAAGATAAAATCAGAGGGTGTTTCTCCAGGCTGGTTTTGTGAAGCTGACATCTGAGTCAGCCTCCTTGACCCCTCAATGGACTTGGATCTGGTGGAGCACATCACTAAGCATCAGAGGAGGAAATAAATACTATTAGTAAAGACATATTCCTCTTTGGTGATGCTCACTGTCAGGCTTTTGAATTTGTCCTGGCTCTCCTTGACAAAGAATTAGCTGACAAAATGATACTGCAGTGTCGAGAGATAACTGGTTGATCTCATCCTCCAAACTGCCTTACCTATTTCTCACTGTGAGCTTGGTTACTCGTTTCAGACATCCATTTATTTCTGTTTCACAGACCTATATTTTGCTGCCATATGTCCCAGGAAACCTTGACGTCAGAGATGACTACTCTTGTACCTGAGTCCAAATGTTAGAGGTTCATCAAATGTGTCTTTAATGGTTGCTTTTTTTTCATGCTGCTACCCAGGTTTTGGTCCCAAGCTGAAAGAAATATAATCTAGGAAAAGAGAGGAGCCTGGGAGGATGACTGGGTGACTTCACAGGAATACTTATTTTCTGGAATATGAAAACACATTGGCAGTGTAGGAGAAGCAGTGGGCTGGATGACTGGGGTTTTTAATATTAATGACTAAGTGTGTGTCACGCCAAAGGTCATTTATTTCATGCACCCCACAACTATGCAAGCCTGGTGGTGACTGGTGGTGACACTTCTTGTTTGTCTCCATCATCTGAGCTTGTGTCTGTGGTGGGAAGGCCTGGGCTCCATGATTTTATTGCTGCTGATGTAATTATTGCACAGCTAATAGTCATGGCTCCCCATGGAGCCATAAAGAAATTGCAGTGGATGGGAGAAGTGGCTTCTAGAACAGTCAGCTCTGTAACCTCTGTAACAGGCAACAGGGTTTGGGTGGGCACATTCCTGGTGAAGGAGCAGGAGAATGTTCTGTCTGGATTCATAAAGAGCCTCGTAGATTTAAGGTAAGACAGCAAAAGGTGAGTTCATTTGTCTCCCAAAAATGAAAAAAAGACCAAACTCTTGCAACACTGTTAAAATAGTAAAATAAAAAGCAGGTCTTTATTGGAAGCTTCCAGGTACCCCCATGGTCATGGGCACACCTGGCATCAGATTTCTATGATTTTTTATAAGTTTAACAAACGAGCATATGTAACAAATATTGCTCAATTAGAAGAGCAGTTGGTTAGGTAATTTTCCTCTGAATTCTGCCCTACTGGGGTTGGTCCAGGGGCTTCTTTGCCCCATTTCTTGTTGTGTCCTCTCAGATTCTGGTTGGAAAACTAAATGTCCTTTGGGAGGTTCTATTCTTGACAATAAAACAGTAAACAGTATTTCAGGAATATGCTAGAAGGTTAGCTTATTATTCCAAAATCTAAGAGAGGGTGGGAAAAATACCAAGAGCTATATAACAATGTATACAAAGCTAAAAATGCATGAAAAAATGTATTAACAGCTAAAATTTTTAGGCATCACACTCACTTTCAAAAAGGAATTCCATAGACATGGAGTCCAGACAGACAAACCATGGCTAGGAAAAGATTTACAAAACCACAATATCTATATCTACGAAATCTGAGTGGAGAACTTATAAACAAGCAGGTTTAGTAACAAGTTGGGTTTCCTTCTGTCTGCCAAGCCTGTTTGAATCTATCTGCAGCGTAAAGAAATAAGAGCATAAAAGTGACTATTTCATCCTGCAATGAGGAGCCCTCTGGCAGGAGGTGCCCATGCACCCAGAGATGATGCGAGAGCAGCTCCCCAAGCCCGGGGGCACCAAGAGGTGATGTGAGAGCAGCTCCCCGAGCCCTGGGGCACCCAGAGATGATGTGAGAGCAGCTCCCCGAGCCCTGGGGCACCCAGAGATGATGTGAGAGCAGCTCCCCGAGCCCTGGGGCACCCAGAGGTGATGTGAGAGCAGCTCCCTGAGCCCTGGGGCACCCAGAGATGATGTGAGAGCAGCTCCCCGAGCCCTGGGGCACCCAGAGATGATGTGAGAGCAGCTCCCTGAGCCCGGGGGGATGGCACAGAGGGCAGCAGGGTCCCTGCCTTGGGTCACCTGCAGGCAGGGTCAGAGCTGCAGGTCCCCCTGGCTGTGCCTCCCCACACCCTGTCAGCTCACAACCCAGCCCCTGAGGCTGGGATGGAACCAGCCATGATTTCAGGAACTTGGGTGGGAGAGTCCTGGTACAGAATTGTGCCTGCACAGTCAGAGGGGAGGAAGGTTTATATCACCCAAATCTAAAGAATCCTCTCCTTCCTGCCTTGGAAGCACTTTCTTTGCTGTGATTGCTGACTCAGCTGAGCACCAAGTAGCTGTGCTTTGCTTTCCAGGGAAAGAGACTCTGAACAGCACAAACTTCCCCAGAAAATGTAATGTCTTCCCCAGAAAATCTGTTTTTTTTTCTTAACTGAAGTGTCACCTTCTTACACTGGTATTTCAGAACTTTTCTGACACATAAGAAATAAAATTTCTTACAGTCATAGATGAGATAGGCTGAGCATGGCCTGAGTCAGACTCTGAGCACCTTCTCTGAGCAGATATTTCCATATTTTATTGTGGAGATATCACCATACAAGCTTAAAGATGCACCTTATTTCCTTAAGCTGGGAACAGAAGTTATCCTGGAGTTAGGCACTTCCACTGAAATAACTGCATGGACAAATGGGACCTGAGTGAGCAATCCAGCATTTAAAAACAAATAATATTCCATACCAAAATACCCATATTGCATCAATAATTGAATTAAAACAGACTGTAAGAAAAGTGTAAATTCTTTTCCTCAGTCATTCAGAAAACGTTTGCTTTCCATTTGACTCCTATGCTGTGATATATTTCATCGCTTTTTTTATTAAAAATGCATTTATTGAAGTATTTCTATAAGTCTCAGGAGACTTGGCAATCATTTTTATTGGATTGATCAGTTCCACTTGCATACAAATTGCTCTCTTTGAATTGACTGTTGCAATGCATCTTTTTTATATAAACTGTTCTATTGATTCTGACATAAATAATGGACACAATACTTCAAACCATAAAGAACATCAGTTTGGGGGATTCTTACCAGAATCTACTACATACCAGACAACAAGAAACACAAAACCACAATGCAACAGAAAGGATTTGTGAAACCTTTGGCTTTTAGAAACTTTTCCCTCCTGATTTTGGCAGCTGCCATTTGTCTGCCAATTATACCCTTAATTTGCACACATTGCACATGTTTTTACATTCATGAAACACGAACAGGAAAAAAAATTCCCTTCAGCAGATCTAATGTGTCTAATGAGAGAAAAAGAAAGAAGAAAATGGGGGGGAAATTACATTCAGCTGTTCTATTTTTGTTTTCAACTGTTATATTAGGAAGGAGTTTTCTTACCTTATAGGTGTGGCTGCCTTTCTGCTCAAGTTAAGGCACAGCTTCATGTCCCCAAGAAACTTCTTTACTACCACAAACACACCTGCTGCTCTTGGGACAGCTTGGCCAAACTGCAGTTTATTTGGAAATTGTTGTGGGGTGGTTTGCTTCTCAGTCTACACTTCCTGCCCCTTCATTTCTGAGTCATCACCAGCAGTGGATTTCAGGTTGGTCTCTATTTCTCTTTCCACTTCCATGTATGACCAGCCTCCTCACTTTTCCATTCTAATTACTGTCTGGGGTTTAGGGTTACTTTTGGTTCTCCAAACCCCCACAGTTACAAACACACTCTTATTTCCATGGCTGCCAGTCAGGGCTCACTAACAGGAGCTCAGGAGCAAGGCTGAGCTGGGATTTGAAGAAACAAGGGAGAACTGACACAATGAGGTCCAGTTTGTAATAGAGATTATTGAAATTGAGGTGCCAGGATGAAACTGTTTTCCAAGAGAGGATGCATCCAGTCCATCTATGCTCTAGGAGACACAACTGCCATGTGTCTGGGTTTTCTTGATCTTGTCTCATTTTCTGACTGGAAATATCACTCCTTCTGGACTGCTGAACATGGAGAAGTTCAGGCCAAATGGGCATGCATTTTTCAGATTTTGTCTGGACAGAGTTTCTGGGCAGAGAAAGAAGGCACAGCTGGTAAATCTGAATCCTAGGCAGATGTTCTGCCCAAGAACAGTGGATCCAAGACACTGAAGATGGATAAAGGCCCATGAACATGCAGTATCCTGCATGAACACACTCATTTCTGCTCAGGTCATCTCTGGCAGACCTGTAAAAATCCTAGGAAGAGACGTTGTTGCAATTGTGGGCGCTAAAAATGGGTGGAATGAAGATGGGAGAGCATTCACTGTGCTGCTGTCCAGCTAAGTTATATCTTTGGTCATGTGTTGGCCTTGATTTTACACTGAAACCTGGGGCACACTGCTCAGGTGTCCTTGTCCTGGCACAGTGGTGGCCTCCTCTTTGCTGTTGGTCATCAGCAGCTGTGGGGCACAGCTTGGTTGTGTCAACACCTGCTACGTGAGTGCATTTCCTGCACAAAATGGAAGAAATTATAATGCCCCAGGACATGGTAGGGTTTTAATTTTTTAAAAAACGTTATATAAATCAACAGGGAGTGCCCATATTTCCTTAAGACTGCAGAGGAATAGCTGGCTTTTTTTTTTTTTTTTTTTTTCCAAGGGACTGGGTTTTTTTGTTTTTTTTTTTTTGTTTTTTTTTTTTTAGGAAATAAGAAAAAAGGATATAAAAAAATAAAACAAATGTTCTCACCCATCTGTCAGCAGTCCATTAGCACACAAGTCCTTGGCAGTAGGGAGAAGAAGAGCTTTTACCAGGCTCTGAGGTGGGGCAGAAGCAATGCTGGCTTGAGGCAGTGGCAGTATGTCACGTCATTGTTGGAGCTTCCCCTTCAGCAGCAGCAACTTTGATGCCTCTTGTTCCTCCCTGCCTTCTACTGACTGAAATTTCTCTCTGCATACAATGCAGCGCTGTGGAGCAGGTGAGATTCCACATTTGCTGACAATATCTGGTTATCTCCCAAAGAGAAAGCTGCTTTCCAAGAAAACTTCACCATGTGATCCTGGAATGTTTTTGCAGAACTTGCTTCACTGATACTTTGCTCGTCTCACCAGAAATCTGTGATTATATCCTTGTTTCCTCTGACTTTGAGCAGACTCAGGAGCAGCCAGAAATCAGTGGGGCTGCCCTCTCCAAGCAGCCCTGGCCAGCTTGCCTCCCCAACATGTTTTAATAACACTTTAGATGCCCCTGTCCACGCTGTGGAAAAATTCTGTGAAAAATGGAAAAGTCTGATCAGCTTAAATTATGGTCTACAGTGACAGGATGGGGAAAGTGAAGCTGGTTTTTGTTTTGTTTTTTTTTTTTTTTCTATTTACATTGTGCTCCGTGGAGACAGCAAAGCTTTACCCGGGTTTGCTTGAATAATGAGCCACTAAACAGAGAGCTGCATATCACTTAACAAACAGCTCCTCACAGAATTCCTGTTAATTATGCCATTCCTTCTGATTAGATTCAGCTGATTTCTCACTCACAGGGCTCGGTGCAAGGCTCTGTGGTGCCTGGTGGGAACAGCAATGACACATCCATGTGGAGCAGTCATCAGATAGCCTGAGAACTCTGCCTGCCCAGCATGGTCATTTCCCTGCAAACTGACACCCCTGCCGTGCAGGGAAGGGCTCTGGGTGCTCCTGGAAAAGCAGATTGTCAGCATGGAATGGGCAGAGGGGGAGATCTGCTTCCCAAAGATGTGCACACCCTCCCCCAGAGCTGGGGTATGGTGGTGAAACTTTATTCTCATTACAGATTTGGTGATGTGAACGTTGGCAATTAGAGCTTTCTTAGCTTTTTATTTGTCACTTTTTGGCTGCAGCTGGGCAGGTGACAGATTCCATGAGGCTGAATGGCCATAATCCTGCAGGAAGAAGTAAGGAGGGAAGGGGAACACATTGTCCTGGGAACTTGGCATGGTGACGAAGGAGCCCATGCTGAGTCAGGCAACAGAATGTAAAGAGAGTTTTAATCACAGGAAAATGGAATTAAATGTTCAGATGCAGAGTGTTGGATTGGTACCTCCTTCACCTTTTTGCTCAGCAGTTCTGTGTGGTTTATGTTGGAAGGGAAGGGAAGGGAAGGGAAGGGAAGGGAAGGGAAGGGAAGGGAAGGGAAGGGAAGGGAAGGGAAGGGAAGGGAAGGGAAGGGAAGGGAAGGGATGCCCACTGCTTGGAGCTCCCTTTGGAGGTGCTGGCAGTCCTGCTGACTCTGTCTGGGAAGCAGCACAGCTGCATCATTGCTGTTGGTGAAAATCTGATAGCTGGAGTTTGGTGGCTTGCCCAGGTGGGTTAAGCTGTTAAAGCTCTCTGACTTGCACCCCTGCCCTCTGAATCACACTGAGTAGCAAAGTAAAGACAATTCCACGGGTTTTGTTTCCTCCAACAATGAAGGTTTCACTGGTTATCTCTTCTGAGCCTTTCCTGGTGGGCTCCCGCCTTGTTGCAGAGGAGAGCAGAACCCAGCTGTGAGCTCCAGGAGGATTCTGTTCTGCCAGAGTTCCTAAACTCCCCTGCTCTCCCAAGGAGTGCTGGTGCTTCTTTCAGAGATCTTCTAGGCCTTCTAGTGGATGGGCACTATGATGTACTTTCTGTAGTTAGTTTGACATAGCTGAGAAAAGAAAATAGTGGTAGCATTTCACTTTGGAGGCTTTTAATAGCAGTTCTTTTATGCAAGAAAATTCTGATTTTATAAATTCTGATTTTATCCTCTGCCTGTGTACCAACATTTGTCTCTGAAGCACTTCAGCTACAGCACCAGAAATGGTGTTTCTGTGTTAACCAAGGCCCACAGTGCAGTTGTGAGACTCTGCTTCACAACGCTGCTAAAAATACAAACGTTTGTGGTGCACACATACTTTGTTTATAATCTCATCACTTCGTATATGGCTTCCATTGCAAGCTGTGGGATATATCATTCTGTCCCTTACAGTGTAGAAGTAGTGTATAAAAATCAGATTGAGCCCTTTATTTATAGTTGTCAAGAACCAGATGACAGAAAACATCTTCTGCCTGGAGAATGATTACTGCTGGTGTTTCCTGGGTACCCTCTTCATCAAACAGTGGGAATGTTTCTTGTCTTCAGCATCACATCTGCAATGCTAGAGCCAGGAAAATGTCAATAACTCCGTTATTATGAATCCCTGCTCTCAAGGATTAATAATTTCACACTTACTCACACACAGGCAAAAGCATTGGAAACTGAAATTTGGCACAAACATTTGTGATCCAAGAGCAAAGCTTAATTCTGCAAAATGATCTCTGCAGTTTTGAGTCTGAGAGAATTCTCAAGGTGCCTGCATTTTATTTTTTTTTTCTTCAAGTCAGTTGTTTGGGAATGATACAATCTCACTTGCTATCTGGCAAGAACTCATTTGTATGCCTGAAGCTCTCAGTAGGGAAAAAATTGTGGTTTACTTTGTCATGCTTACTTGCTTTTCTAATGGAGTTTTCTGTGGATTCCAAGGAAAGGGAGATGGTGAAGTCCAGTGGGTACAATGGAATGCCTCCCTCCCTTCTAAATTTGTCCATTAAATATTCCAGCCACCCCTCCTTGTTTAAAACACCTTTATGTGTGGCTGAGTAATATGTGTAAAGAATATTATGCAGGAAAATGTAATTGCATAAAGAAACCAAAACTCCAGGTATCTCCCAAAGCATTGGAATAAAGGAAGAGGGGTTTTTCTTGAGTTTGATCAACTCCAGTTTTGCTAGGATGTGAACTGTAACTCAAGTTTTCCCTTACAGATAGCCATTTATAGGCTCTCCATTTATAGTCTCTCTTACTCTTTCTCTCCTTCTTGACCTTTCCTTTCTCCCATGTAGATTTTAATTAGCTTTTTCTCTCTCCATTTCAATGAATTTGGCTGAAATTTGTATCCCTGACAATTTTCCCCCTCTTCCTGTTAGATTTTTTTTCCTTTTAAATCAGTGAACAGGTTCAAAAAGTATTGCCAGGTCTCACAGTTGCACGTAATTAAAACACACATACACTGGAAACAGACAAACCTCATTAGCTTAGAAAAGCAGGTTTAAAAAAACCCTCTGGCTCTCTCAGCTTTTGTGTGACATTATCTCAGTTGTCCAAGAATGACTAATAATCTAAGAACCTGCAGTAATAGTGTGAATTTCTCATCAGTCATTGCCCAATGATCTTTGGGCACCTTTGCAAAATGTAAATAAACTGAAGTGCCAAACATAAGGCAACATGCCCAGTTTGATTTTATTATGCAACTGGCAAGTTGCTAGATTACAGAAGTGTTGGTGAAGAAAATTTGAACAGATGTTTTTTTCTGGTGATGCACAATTTCATGTCAAACCCAGAACTTGGTAGCATTCAGAACACCCACACTGCTGTTGTTGATGACAAGGGAATACAGTCCAGTTTAACTGCTTCCAGAGACCTGACATCCCTCCTTTGCATTTCTGGACTGCTGGCTTAAATAATTCACTCATTCTGAAACCATGCACTTGCTTCCTCCCTCAGTCACTAATCCAAAGCATGAACAAACTTCCTGAAGTTATCACTTCATATTTCAGCTTGTAAAACATGGTATTTCAGGCCTTTTGCACAAGCTGCCTTGGCTGCTGCTCCTGCTGTGGGGCCAGGGCATGACTGGTGTCCAGAATGCAAAATTCAAGCAGAGGAAGTGTCAGGCATTTGATCCTCCTGTCCTTGCACGTAGAGCCACGATCATCGTCAGCACAGTGGAATATTAAACATTGCAGGCGAGACAGCCTGAGTGGGAAGGCTGTGGTTTCATCAGGAGTGCTCTTCATTCCCTTGTTAAAGTGATGCAACTGGGGCAGAAACAAGCAAAGTCAATTCGTGATCAATGTGTTAAAGGCTGCCTACTCTAACTCTGACAGAGAAGGTACCTTTCTCCACTTGAGGGAAAGGGCTGATTAGGCTCTTGAGCAATCTGTGCATAGAACATCTCTTCTCTTCTCTTCTCTTCTCTTCTCTTCTCTTCTCTTCTCTTCTCTTCTCTTCTCTTCTCTTCTCTTCTCTTCTCTTCTCTTCTCTTCTCTTCTCTTCTCTTCTCTTCTCTTCTCTTCTCTTCTCTTCTCTTCTCTTCTCTTCTCTTCTCTTCCCTCTCCTCTCCTCTCCTCTCCTCTCCTCTCCTCTCCTCTCCTCTCCTCTCCTCTCCTCTCCTCTCCTCTCCTCTCCTCTCCTCTCCTCTCCTCTCCTCTCCTCTCCTCTCCTCTCCTCTCCTCTCCTCTCCTCTCCTCTCCTCTCCTCTATTTCTGGGGCCATCAATTGGGTTTGGATTGACCTTTGGTCTTCACAACCTGCTGCAAGAGCACCTCACACAAGAAATCTGGGCCAGCCAAGCCCAAAGGTCCCCCTTGTCCCACACCACAACCCTGCAATGAGAAGCTGAATATGTGGAGAAGAAAATCAGCCTCCATAGTATTTGCCTGCTACAGACCTGCATGCCTTGCCAGGTGGGTTCTGTAACAACACAGAGAAACCAGAATGTCACACAAAAGGTGATCCTCAGAAAACCTCTGTGGAAAAGCCTGAAACAAAAAACACTGATTGACCAAAGTTCCTGATCACTTTGGCTTCAGTCAGGGTATCCACACACTTAAACATGTTGGAGTCTCCTGCCAAGTGGTGACCTTAAAAGGGAAAGACACAATAAATATGACATTTGAGTGCTGGGTAGTGTGGGATCTCAGCACAGCAGGACTGATGTGCAGAGTCACCGAGACCACCTTTGGGGGGCTTGGAGGTCCTGGAATGTTGCCAGAAGCATCTGGTGGCTGGACTTTGATCCTGCACGGGAGACGACACCTGTATGAGGATGGGAGGATTTCACTGGGATAAATGATGAAGGGATAAGTTAATTAGAGTGTGAGACACAGGGTTTAGGATTTCTGTACAGGGGGGTCTAGAGAAGTAAGATGGAGGAATTGGGGCATGTCCTGTCCTTCTTCTTCTTCTTCTTGGCCTCCATCTTCTGTGGTGGTGGTGGCACTTTGGGATTGGTTCTTACTAAAAGTGCACTTGACAATAAGGGTGAAAGGTATTGGGGAAAATAGGTAAATATCGTATACATAGTTTTGAGTATAAAGATAAGTGACCGCCCCGGGGGCTCGCAGTGTGCTCATGGCTGGCTTGCTGTGCAGACCTCTGTCGGGCCGAGAGAAAATCCTGTAGATAAAGAACTAATAAACACTGAAGACCGAGAAAAACCCTGAAGACTCTTTTTGTCCTTTGGAGCGCGGGCTGCCCAAGGCCATCCCGAGCCTTTCCAGACCATAAAAAACAGCCGAGACAGCGACAGGTAGGGCTCAAAAACTACAATAGATGCCCTATTACTTTCTTAGAGAATGCTTTAAGGGCTATTCTGGTGTTAATTGAAACCCCTTATATGCCTCATACTTTTATTCTGTTGTTAACAGGAACTTCTCATATGCTTAATATTTTTGGTAATGACAAATCCCTTGTTATTATCAGGTCAGGGGAATTTGCCCTGTAAAAATAGCTTTTGCTGCAAGGCTGACAAGACATCTTTAGTGTAATCAAGACAGGTAACTCTAGGTCTGGACAACTAGAAAGAGAAATTGTAAAAAGGAAATGTAAAAAGTCAAGGCTGTTGTTTAATGGCTGATAAGTAATTTCTGTATACATCAAAGACAGATAACAGTGCTCATTTTCTCCAGGACTTTTGCAGTACGCTGCATCCTCTGTTCTTTCTGCAGAAATCACCCCAAAACCTGTGTGAGACATTCTGCTTGTACATTTTCTCCCTGCATGAATTATAACGGTATAAAACTAATGGAATAGAGACGGGCATTGGGATGTCTGTCGTCAATGTCCACATCAATATGACAAGCACTAAAAAGCTCCAGTTCCTCAGTAGTGCAGAGAATGAGGGCTGGGTGGATTGTATTTCTGGAACTATTATTACAGAGAGCCTTGTAAGAAGGATACACGCTGTGAATGAAATGGGCATGGAATCACAGAGGCTAATGATAGAAAAAGGCCATTTATGTCAACTGCTGTATTTCCCTGCTGCTGTTCCCAATGAGATATGGTGTATTTTTAGTGCTTTGTCCAGTCTGGTTTCATATGTAAATATAAAGATTGTCATCCATAAAAGATCCTGAAATAGTTTTGTTCTAGTTCTACCTTTCCTCTTCCTTCCCTCTTCCCCTCCTTAATTTCTTATTCAGGTTAAATAAGAACAGGAAAGACAGCTGTACATTTTTCCCCTTTTCTGTTCTCTCTTCTTTCTACTATTTGACCCTCTTCATAGGATTTATCTGACCTGATTTTTAAAAATTGCATTTGGACATTTGAGTTTTATATGCTCTTCTATCACGGGGCTCAGCTTGACAGGAAACAACCTACTTGCAAAAACCCTGGAAAACAAATATTAAGCAAGCAGCGATTTCTGCTCAGATATGAACTGATCTGAAGCTTTTGCATTTGCTTTCTTGTGTTCTGTGTCTTACATCATCTTATGAGTTGTCAAGGGTTTACTCACTGCCCACCTGTCCATTATGCACAGCATTCCAGCGCAGTGAGCCAGGGTGTGGTTTAGACTGAAATCAAGTACAGACCATGGCACAAAAAGAACAAGCAATGTGACCATGAAATAAAATCATCTTTTTGGTATAGAAAGACATCTACCCTTTCATATTTGGGGGTACTATTTCCCTTCTTTGACTTTGCAGCCTTAGACAGTTCGAGTAGACATAAATAGAATTTGCAGGCTGCCCCTGACAAGGGGAGAGAATGATGAGGAGGACTGCATCTTATCAGAAGGCTAATTAATTACTTTATTATACTATATTATTCTATACTACATTACACTGTATTATATTATGTCTAAACTGAATCTGCCAAGCACTCAACTGCACAGAATCTCGTGACTGTCATCCCACAGTCCCAACTCACACACACACTTGGTCCTGAAAGGCCAAGGAAACAAAACATCATCACTTTGGGTGAACAATCTCCATATTACATTCTTTTTCTTTTTTTTTTTTTGCACAAACACAGGCACAGCAAATGATAAAAATTATGTTTTCTTTCGCTGGGATTCAGAGAACATGAAATCCAGAAATATTCTTGGGAAGAATAGTGCCTTGCTTTTCTCTGTGAAGACAAATGTAGCGACAGACATAAACTGGTATGGCACAGCTTTCAGCAAGTGAAGTTTTTGGCTGCAAATGATCTGTGTTAGGAGAGAAACTTGTCCTCAGTGGTTTGTCACTGCATGTGCCAACAAGTCAAGTGGAGAGGCTGAGGGAGCTACGGCTGAGGTGCTGCTGTCGTGAGTGCATGGCCCTCAGCAAATCTTGTCTTTGATCCACATGCAGTCCCATCTCTGCTCTGAATCTGGTGAGCATTAATACCTCTGAATCAGTGAAACAGTGGAGAAATTAATGGCCTCTTTGTTCCTCGTGGGAGAAACCCATCTAAATGGTAGCCTGAATGGGAACACAGAGAACAAAAAGACGTAAGGGCTGAATTAATACCAGCTGAGTGTGCATGCCCTGTCTGCAGGAAAAGAAATAGAGAGAGATGGAAAACGAGGACACACCAGAAAATTACTTGTCATCTGCTGCTCAGATAAAGCTGTGGAGAGAGAGAGAGACCAGGGGAAAAAAGAAGTTCTGTTATGGATTGTGTTGGCTGAAAAGAGTCTTGAAATAGAAACTGCGTCCTATTGTCCATCCATGCTGAGTTCAGGGAAATGGGGCTCCTGACATCCTTTTCCAATAATAAGCCTTGCACAAAGCACCCAGCTCCAGCACTGGCTTCTTTTCCCAATAGAAACAACCCTCAAGGTTTTCAATATTGGCTAACTGCTGTGGTTGCTTTGAGGGAAAGAAAAAAAAGAAAGGTGCTTTTTCTTAGAAGAAAAAGAAAGGTGAAGGTAAATGTACTTACCTAATCCATGTTATCCCCCAGTGCCACATCCCATGACTTTGGGAAGTCCTCCCAGAAGCTGTTGAGAGCTAAAGAAACCTCAGCCCTTGCTTACTCCAACTTATTCCTGATTTACTCCAGGGAGAGAAGAAACAATATCCAAGAGGTTCTGAATTTATAGCTGCCCTACTTTGTATGTAGGTCCTCATGTTTGTGACATTTATTTCTGTATCCACAGTGAAATAGCCACTTTACACATTTATTTCTAATAGAAAACTCACTGGTTGTCATGTTCAGGCAATCTGAAAAATCACATCTGTGTCTTAGCAACAGAAAGCATTGCAAAATTGAAAAATGGCCAGCAACAGCCTCACACTGCTGTCCTTCCACTGTCACAAGAGAAGTGAATAATAAAATCAGTTCAGATTTGGGAAATGGCATGAATTTTTTTCAAGTAATACTTACTGGCCCAACTTTTAGGATAGCTTGATTTTTATTTTTCATCATCTTCTTCCCCCTCAACTTGCTGCTGCACATTGGGCTTTCTGAGCATGGTTTTTGGGTTTTACCAGTGTCCTTCCCAAGAAATGTGGTTTTTGCTGCTTTCTTCCCATTTCAATTACAGGATACATCTTAGAGACTGAGTCCTCAGTCTTTAAAAAAGTTCTGTCTGTAACAAGTTGCTTTTTTTTTTTCTTTTAAAATTCATTTTTAACCATTCACTTCACAGACCTTGTGTCCCATTTTGTCTTCTATCACACAACAACCAACATTGTGATTTCTTCAGTGTACTTGTGTTTCCATGGTGAAGGGAATATGATCATCTTTTCTAGTGGCTTTGCAGATTTGAATGGCATAAACTATGGATAGGCTTTTTAATCTTCTAAAATGTTTTGGGTTTTTTGCCTTGAATCCTTTGTGTTCAAGTTAAATACCATTTATAATCAGGTGATTATTAGATATCAGCACTTCAAGGCCAAGGAAGCAAGTGGTCTGACTTCCAGAAAATTTCACTCAATTACCTTTACCTGGGTTCAACATCTTGTATTTGCCTAAAGCATCTCCTCCAGAAAGGCACCTGGGCTTGAGATAAAGGATTCACCTCTTCATGTGATAGTTTGGAAAAATAATTAATCATTATCTTAGAACACTGCGCCTCATTTCTCATTTGAATTTTCCCAGATTTAACCCCCAGATATTGATTCATGTTTGGCTTGTGCTTGATTAGAGTACATAAGGTGCTTATAATAAAGGAGTATTTGATCTTTCCTTTGACAGGCTAAACATATGGAGCTCTTCAAGTCTTCTGCTTGGTGCTCTTGCTGAACCAGATCAGGGGAATGAATTATGCTGCACTCAGTGTCCTACAGGGGAAACAATGGGAGCAATGTGTTTGGCACAGAAACGTTGTGCTTCACTGGGGCTTGGAGGAGAGGGAGAAGAGGAGGGAGAGGAGTTGGGCAGGGTGGGAGACAGACATTCCCAGGAAAGCTGCACAGAAATCATCACCTGTGGGTGCCACTGCTCTGCAGCTTCTCACCTGCTGTTCTGGAAAAGAGGTGAGGATCAGTGCCTGGCCTTTAGCTGTCTGCATCTGCCTGGCTTGGACCCTAACAAACCCTGAGACTCACCTGGCAGGGGCAGGATCCAGATTTCTCTGCTACATGAGCAAGTGATCAGACAAAAGCATTTAGTCTTCATCATGATCTGCTTTAGATGGAATAAAGAGACCGTGATAGGGAGAAAAGCATAGTATTTTTTACTTCATTCTTTTGAAAGGAATATTTTGGCAGTCATGTATCACAGAAGGGTTTGGGTTGGAGACCATAAAAATCATCCAGTTCCAACCCACTGCCATGGGCAGGGACACCTATGGATGGGAGTAAAGAGGTTTTTTTACCTATGAAGTGCCAAATCACTGGGCTTGCAGTAAATATATCCACTTTAACAAAATGCAAGGTTGCTCAAAGCCCTGTCCAACCCAGCCTGGAACACTCCAAGGACAAGGCACCCAAAACTTCTCTGGGATACAACCTATAACATAAAACATATTTGGAAGAGTATCAAACCTCTATCTGTGTCCTCATACCAAAAACAGCTTCATTAAAAAAAACATTAAGTTGACAACCCGTCACATTTCTATATTTTCTATATCTGCTTGGGTATTTTTAAGTAGGTGCAGTTTTTTAATTCATATTTGAGTTTTATATGCTTAAACAGGTAAAATTAATGTTTATTTTTAACTTTTAAAAATTGTACAGAAAACACAAAATGAAGGACAAGATTAATGCACAGCATATATAGAGTTCCCAAAGTTCATAATAAAAAGCTGCTCCAAGGAAAGTATATTAGGGTGATTTGGCCCAAGTTACAGGTTTAAGATTACAATATAAAACTTTTAAATACCACATTGCCAGGTCTGAAATAGCTGGTGTGGGGTTAATCCTGTGTTCTTGTAGAATTTTAATGCAAAACAAAAAATGAGCTTGGTGAGCCTAGGCAAATACCTTGAAGCATATGAGATTTTTCCAAGCTGGGCCAACTTGTTTTTTCTGGGTTGTATTTTACGTCAGCTGCCCCACATGAAATGTATAAATGCATGGAAAACTATAAAAAATTGCCAAGACTGATGTGATAATCTATTCTTCTTAACTGTTGTGAACGCTTCCTATGCCTTGCATTTTGTTAAAGTGGATATATTTATTGCAAGCCCAGTGATTTGGCACTTCAGAGGTAAAAAAGCTCTTTACTCCCATCCATGGGTAAAAAAGGAAAGAACAAGCACAGCACTGCTTTTTAACCAACTGTCAGCACAAAAATGCTTCAGACAGGAGAGGTCTCCTGTATCAAGGAGTGGTAACCAGGGTGGGACATGCAGCTCCCATTCCCACAGAGCTGTTCTCCAGGGTTTTTCCTGTTTCACAGCACAGAGGTGATCAATTTGTGCTCACCCTCAGCAGGTGAACCATTATTATGGTTTGCCACCTCCAAGAACACCACCTTGCACCCTTCCTCCTCCTCTGCTCATGCCATACCCTGCCCCATTCCTGCCTGCATGGTCCTGACCCTTCGTTTCTTCTCTTCCGCAAACTCATCTCCTTTGGTCAGGAAACAGCTAGACTTTTCTTTCTTTTTAACAATTTATTTTTCTGCCTGGCCAGGGAACTGCTCAAAGAGTCCAACAAGCCCTGGAGCTGATGCATTGATGCTTTTTTGTGAGTCTGGGCTCCTGGCTCCCCTTTCCTAGGGAGCAGCCATTTCAACACTGCAGTTCCAAAAATCCACAGAGTGACAGGGCAATGCCTGCTGAGCCTGCAGTCTGATGTGGGATGTGGCAACAACAGCTTGAGGAATTTAGAAAAGCACTGGAAGTTTCTCCTGAGGATGTTACCCCACCAAAATCTCTCCACAGTGGGTATCAAGAAATGCATCTCAGCAGGCCAGGTCTTGGGGGCTCCTATGACAGCACAGTACCTGAGGTGTCAAAGGACCTGGCTGCCAAACGAGGACAGAATCCCAGACAGATCCCAGACTGTAAATCGTGCAGCCAGGAGCTCCAAGGAGAGCTTTGCCTCACTTGCTGGTGAATGAAGGAAAAGCCCAAATGCAGAGGCCTCACACAGGCAAAATGCGTCAGGCTGGGAGAACTGGGGACACATCAGAGCTCCCAAAGGATGGCAGTGGGGTACAGAAACCTCCTGGGGTGGAAGAGCTTCTCCCTGAGCAGTGGTAAGCCCATGCAAGCTTCCTGCACACCCTAAACCCTGGAAGAGCTGGCCTCTGGGAAGGGGGACATGAGTGGCAAAGGATCTGCTGTGCTTTGGTGTGTGGGAGATGGGGACAAGCACATGGGTGATGTGTACAATTTGCATTCACCTTCTGGGCATCCACACACGGGAAGTGTGAAATTAACTCAGATTCTTGCTAAAGGTGTTCTGTGGGAACCCAGAGCATCCCTCTGGCTGTTCAGGACACCAGGACCCCTGCCAGGGGGCTCAGGGACCCTGGCGCAGAGCCCAGAACACCTGTGGGTTTGATTATGACCCATGGAGCAAATTACCAACCTTAGATGAAGATCAGCTAGCCACAACAGTTTAGGTAGAATAATAGTGAATTTATGATGGAGTGGAAAAGTAGATTTTGGGGTTTTTGGTATGGGGGTTCAGGAGGCAAGATGGAGGGATCTGGGTGTGCCCAGCCTTTCTCCTTCTTCTTCTTGGCCTCCATCTTCTGCTGTGATGCTGGCACTTTTGGATTGGTTTAGAGTAGAAGCTCACTGTCTAACATAGGTGATAGGTATTGGAAAGTAATTGTAAGCATCGTACATGTAGTTTTTAGTATAAAGACATAACACTGTCCCAAGGGCAGGCAGAGTGCCTGGAACTGCCCTGCTGGATGGACCTCAGCAGGGCAGGAAAAAGAATTTTATAGATAAGAAACAATAAACAACCTTGAGACTGAGAAATGAAGAGCTCTGACTCCTTCTTCAAGCACTTGGGCTGGAAAAAGAGACTTTTAACATTCTTGGGGTCACTCTGATAAGCGAGAGACCCCGGCAGTGTTCCTGGTATTCACTGGTACAAAGTGGCTGTGCTTTCCCAAGCTGATGCTTCTTCCCCTTTTCTCCCCTCTTAAAAGCTCTTTTCCTTGCTGGTGAGAGGGAAAGAGCTGCTCATTCAGGACACAGTAGAAGGAGCATCTGCCTGCAAGGCTCAGCTTGTGGAGATTGGATGGATTCTTCTTAGAAGAATCCTCAAGTCTGACATGGTCAGGTGCTGCCTCCCACAATTTGCTGCACAATTGTGTCCTCCCACGCATGTGGGGCCTGACAGTTGCTGTTCACCTTTGTTAATTTAATTTGAATTACCATGTGCCAAGTTCAACAAGAGCTTAATAGATTCTTTATTGCTGGGGATTTTTGATACCAGATCAGTCAGATGTCTCTTGGGTGTGGAGAGTCAAGCCCTCAGGAAAATAATAGACCAATGATTCCTGAGGAATCATCCAGCTTTTGTTTCTGCTTTTCTTTGTTGACTTATGAAGAGAGTAAAACTGGAGGAAAATTATGGTAATATATAAACTCTGCCCAATAAATGTTTGATATGGTGTTTTGCAAACCCTGCACAGCTTTTCAAGACTGCTAGATACTCTAACACAGCTATCTGGGAAAATATAGGTTTTCTTCATTATTTCAGTATTACCTCATTACTTTATTGTTACTTCATATTACTTCATGTACTACATTGGAATATACCTGAATGCATGTACACCAAAAATCAGAAATCAGGCTGTTGGCACTGACTCAGACAGTTTTCAGTACCAATTTACTCTTAGAATGAAAGTTTATGGTTTCATGCTTTGCTCTTTTTATTGCCCCAGATGGAATTGTGATCAATCACCCTCTTAGTTCATTAAGAAACACACAAAATCCCTTCCACTGAATATTCTTTTTTTCCCCTCTTACTAATGTGACCCTTTAAAATCTAGACCTGCTCCAATCTAGAAAAGCAGAAAAAACATAATTTTAAGCCATTCATAGCAAGCCTGTTAGAAATGTTTTGTGTGTCCAAAAGCATGTAGAAGTTGCAGTCTTTGGACTGGTGTTCATTAGTGGTTTCAAAAACCCCAATTTCTTTGGCTTGGACTTTAAAAGATACAATCTGGACACTATAATCACATTATTGGGACTAAGCAGGACGCCTTGAGTCTCTTGTAACTCTTCTATGGAAGTCAGTGGATGGCACAGGGGCTTTGCTCCTCCTTGCAAGCAGGATGAAAGATGAATGTCTTCCACATGAGGCAACCCAAGAAGTCCTCCTCAAAACACCCATTATTGGGCATGAAAAGACCAGGTGTTAAATTCATCCCCACCAACATGACTCTTGAAGGGAAATGTGCAAGGCTGCTTTGGATGAGACATCCATGAATTCACTAAATTCAATAGCTCAAACACCTTCTCCCAGCGCTCGCTTCCAGTTGGCTCCTTCAGCACGGCTTTGCAGCAAGCCAGATATTTCATTTACAACACAGAGGTGTATGCCTGAACATATTTTCAGGCCAGGAGGGGATTTTGGCTGGAGAGATTTTTTTTTTTTTTTTTTTGGAACAAGGAGTTAGAAAATTCCTGCCTGCAGTTGGCAGGGGTGGCTTGGTGTGGGTTAAGGTGCCAATTCAGCTGCGCTCAGCCCCTGACGGGTGCAGGCAAGTGCTTTGCTGAGAGGGTTTCTGGGTCACCTCTGAGGTGTGCCCTGCTTGTAAAGAGGCTGTGTGTCTCCCGGGAAGAAGTGGGGATGCACACAAGCTGCTGAATGTACGAAACAAAGCATCTGATTGAAGTGGAAGTGCCAGAATGAGAAAGGACTCTGCTTTTCAGAAATAAATTTTTGTCCTGGATATTTCTGGGTTGGCTTTTGTTTTCTTTTTTTTTTTTTTTTTTCCTCTTTTTCTTCTTCTTTTTTTCTTTTCTCACTTTTTTTTTTTCTTTTTCCCTTTTCCTTAAACTGTATAGGAAATGAGAGAAGAGTGTGATGTGTTTTTTTTACCGATGTTAAGTTTGGCTTGTGGATGAAAAGCTGGCCCAGGTTCCAGCTTTCACAGCAGGTTTGAGAACTCTGTATCTCATGCTATTAAAAGTGACTGAATCTTGGAGATTTATCTCAATTTCACATAAATTTGAATAACCCAGAAATTTAAATCAAGTAGCAACAAAAATTTAAAGAGGTTTTTGACTCATGGGAAGTTCTGTTTATAGAGTCACTTCCAAGCAGATTCCAGCTCAAGTTGTTCAACTCTCCTTTTGCAAGTATTTTTAAAGAGATTTTCCCTGCTTGTTTCTTGGTAAATAATTGCCTTTCCAGTGGACAGAAGACCCAGCTGAGGATACTGTGGAACCACAAGTAGAGCCACAGTATTTGAGGGCATTCAGACCTAGACTTCTGTCCTGGCTCATATGCAGAACAGAGATCTGGACTCAAATTTCAAGAACTCCAGAAGTCCTGAGGTGCCCATATTTATGGTTTGGATTTATGCTGAAGTTCAGTTTTACAGGAACAGTAAATGAACTAGAGCATGGAAGTGTTATCAAAATGAACTTTCAGGAAGCAACTATTAGCTTCTTCTGTGAAGAGAGCAAAAAAAAAGAGATGTATTTTAAACTACCATCATTTTCCCCTCCTCTTATCCATCACATTCCTATATTATTTTCTTATAATCTCTTTAAACTTATATATGACTCAAAAATAATATTTGGTAAGCACAGTCATATTCTTTTCATCAATATTTTATTTTGAAACATGTTAAAGAGTTGTGTTGCACAATAAAAAATGTCTCTCTCTAAACATCATTTTCTAATGAGCTTTTTTATGTCCCATAAAATCTGCTAATTTTTACTTGTCCTCTCTTGTCAATGAAACAAACTATTATTTCTTTCTGCAGAACCAAACTGCAAACAAGAATGTCTGGAATATCAAGAGTAATGATGTACAAAGTCCCTTCTGGCCCCAGCTTCTATTGAGAAATAATTGGATGAATTGGTGATGCTTACATTTCATCTGGCCTGCCACTGTGAGTAATTCCATGGTGCCTCCTTGGCCAAAGTTCAGCCATTTAAGCACTTGGTGAAAATCTGTTTGGAGGGGCTGGGGGCAGGAACATGACAGATAATAGCAGAGGAAGAGTGAAAGCTCCTTGGAATTGTGTTGCATGTGTTGTCACAGCATCTAACCCTGTGTAAGAGGCATCCTGCTTGTGACTTCAAGTTTCTGCCACAGTGTGAATAACAAACGATGGGGATGCTAACCATAAAAGTCAAGCTGGCTTGGGTACAAGCTGCAATGTGATGGGCAAGGGAATTCATGTGGTGGAACAGGCCCTTGTGTGGTATAAATTATTGTGGTACCATGGGATGCCAGTGGAGTTATGATTTACCCAAAGAACTGCCTCTTTGCCTTGCCAAGAAATCATTATATGGGCTGTCACCTCCCAGAATGGATTAATGAACAATGAACCAGAACTAAATAGATGCCAGCTTGCCAATGCTCTTATTTGGGTCATAATTTGCTACAAAATTTTAATAGGAGGCAATTCATAGAAAAATTATTTTGCTTTCTCCCAAATCTCTCAGACAGTAATTCTAAATCATGTGTGTGTTTCCTCTTGTCTTTAGTTCATTTGTTTTCAGTGACTTTTTCTTCTGTTCTTTTTGATGCCTTAAGTTTTAGCTTTCATACTTTCCAGGTTCTGTACTGCATTAGGGTATTACTCTGAACTTCATATAAAGTGTCAGCAAGTTCTTCTCACAGCTTAATTAGATAGAACAATAATTTTACAGCCTGAGAACCAAGGACACAATTGCAGCTTCAGGCCCAAAAAGTGCAAACAACAGGGAATTGAAGAGACCAATCTGGGAGGATGGGACTGCATAACCTGAAGCTGTAATTGGACAATTAACCCCAACATGAAATGGACCAAAACTCATAAAGGTGTGAAAAGGTGTGACCCAGGAACCCATCCTGGGTATAGCCTCAGCCAGGCTCTTGTACTGCCCAAGGTGCATCCTTGGAGGCCTTTTCAATAAATCCCCACTTTATTCCTTTAACATTTTAACACTGTCCAGCCTCTGTTCTAGGTAACCTCTCAAGACTTCACTTTTCCTGCCTTGTTGTTGATGGGTTTTGGAAGGTTTTGTCAAATTTTCCCAGACTTGTAGATCATCAGAGAAGAAAGAGATTTGGGAGAGGACAGATGCTCCACAGAGGAGGTGACAGGGAGGTGAGAGCAGGTCTGATTGATGCTGTGAGGTGGTGACTGCTGGGATCCCTGGTGGGGTCATTATTCCAAACCCCTTGACACAGCCAGATCTTGGGCTGATTTCTCCTGGGTCTGGGCAGTCCAGGCTGCAGCCTGGGAGGGAGAGAGAGGGAATCACAAACTGCAGAGTTCCCCAGGCCTCCCCAGTGCAGGATGAAGTGAACTTTAGAAGGCCATGGGTGAGGTGGAACCAGCTCCTTGTTTGTCTTGAGCAGGAACTTATTTCCATGTGAATAGTTGCATTTGAACAAATTTTTTTTTTTTTGGTAGCTCAGAGTTTATTTATTTTTTAACAAACCCTCCCATAATGAAGTCTCCCATGGTGACAGCACATCAGCCAACAAGTGCAGCCCTCGAGGGGTGTGAGGCACCAAGCTTTGCCTGTTCATGCCTAAGGTGTGCATGCAAGGCTGACAGACACAGCCTGGTATGTGCTTGACTGCACCCTGGCACTGTGGCAGCTACCAAAAGGGAAATGGGAGGGCTGGAAAGGATAAGTCTTGTTTGGAGTGGAGTCTTCTCAGACAGCCCCATGACTTCATGTGGAGTTGTCACACGCCGAGTCATTATTTTGGACAGAAACACAGTCCAGGCAAAGTCGTGGTCTGAGCTCTAGACACTGCTGCAACACACACAAATTGGTTTTCTCTCTACCCAAATAAATGAATGCATAAACCCAACACATACACAAACAAACTGTTAACCCCAATGATTCAGACTGGGTAATTCAGGGATTAACTAGAAGGATCTCTGGTCATTTTATGGTGCTCCTCATCATGCACACAAATTCAAATTATTTTCCTGTTCTGGTAACTTCTAACATAGAGGAGAACCCACACTCCATGTGGCTTCAAAAGCAATTAGAATCATAAAAGAGCAGGTTGGAAAGGACCTCAAGGATCTCTGGTCTAACCTCTCTGGGTAAAAGCACAATCTAGACAAGATAGCCCAGCAGCCTCCCCAGCTGCATCTTGAAAGTGTCCAATTCACCACTTCCCTGGGCAGATCATCCCAATATCTGATTGCTCACATTGTAAAAATTTTTCTCTTGTTTGTAATCAGAATGTCTCCAGGAGTAACTTGTACCCATTGTACCCTTGTCTCTTCCACGAAATGGATTTTTCATCCTCTTTGCAGCCACCCTTTAAATACTGGAACAAAACACTCAATGGCTTCTGCCTTTCAGTAATGTACTGCATTCTGAGTAATTGAGATACTTTGTCCTTTCTTCATAAAGTATCTATTGTTTCCTTCACTTGGTTGCAAAAATGTTTCCTGCTAAAGGCTCTTTCCCTGCAAGTCCTCCATGGACACTTTCCAGATAATAATCTGTGAGGCATCTTGGGATTTCCTCACATCTCATGATTAGATGGATTTCTGCAGTGCTCTGGGGGATTGGGGATGATATTTTCCTCAGAAAGAGACAAGACTTTTATCAAAACAGGGTAATAACAGCAGGGTAACTGACTCATTTGGTGCTGAGGAGCTCCCAGAGGAGCAGACAGTCCCACTGTTAGAGGACAGGGTGTAGAAGGATGTGTAAAGGTAGCAGCCAGGTGCTTTATGTTCTTGTTTATTCTATATGGGAGCTGTAAAGAAATGGAATAGTGTGTCTTGGCATGGAATGAATAAGGAAGCTGAAAATGTGATTTTGGGGTGGGGAAAGACCTCGCAACAATGAGGTTGTAAAACCAACTCCCATAAAATATATCTTGGTCAAGTTCAGCTCTGCTTTTTGTGAAATTAGAGAGAGCTGATCTTACAAAAACAAGTGCTGGTTGAGGTTGCTGTTGTATGAAATTGGCGTGTGCTGTTTTTCTAGCAGACTCTCTTCACTGTCATCAGAGTGCAATTTCTCTAGAGTCGCTGTGGGATGCAACAGATTTCTTGGAAAAGAAGGTTGTGTTGACACCCACAGGCTAGTAATGTTTTCACAAGAAGGAACATGACTTTACATTCGACTCTCTTGAAAAGAGATTAGCAACACTGTGATTTATAAGAATTGCCAGGATTTGAGGTTGCTTTTTCTCCCCTCTCTCTGAATCTAAGCTCCAACAGGTAGGTGTTAAGTGAGTGAAGCATTTCTGGCAAGATTTATGTGCCCATACAGTAGAATGGGAGTGAAATCTGACAGTCTAAAGGAGGGGGAGCAACTGACAAATAGAGGGGGTGGAAAAACCAGATTGGCTTGGATTTTTTCTTTCCTTTTCCTTTGCAGTCAAAACCCTTTGAGACTCTTCACTCTTAGGTTGAAAATTTCCTTTGCACAGACATTTCCCTCCCTTGTCCTTTTGTTCTAGCAGTAAATATGGGTCCACAGCATGTTCATGGAAAGCAGGCACAGCCAAGGCTAAGGCTCCCTGAAATAATGTCTTTCTTAGAAACAGATGACAAACATTTTCCCCAGAAATGAGATATCTCCAGTGATGAAGTTCTCTTAGCAGAAAGAAGCCCTTTCTCACCATGGAGCCTTGCAGTTCAGTAAACAGTACCAAAAGACAGTGTGTCCTCATAGAGGGGGGTGTTCCAGCCTAAATAGCAGCAAAAGCCTTTGTTTTTCAGAAAGATCTACCCCCATCCTGTTTGGTTGTGTGGATCAAATGGGTGCTGAGCAGCCCATGATTGCTTTTGCAGGACCATGGTGGTCAGCAGCTCCAGGACTTGTTGGCTGTTAGATGGGGAGCAATCCAGAGGTGTAAGATAGCTGATATAGTTTGTAAAATCCCCAGAAGCTCAACACTTGATGAATAGCAGATTACAGAAGGCAAAATGAGTGGGAATGGTTGCATGAGCCCCACGATTCCTACTGAGCAGTACTATAGGAATACAAAACAGGGAAACAGTTCAGATGATAATGGCATCCTTCTGGCTGCAAAAAGGAGCATTTTCCAAAGAAAACTACTGAATATATATTTAAATATCAGAACTTAATTTTAAGTTTATTTCTGAAACTACATCTGAAAGACAGATCCTGAGCCATGGGTGAAAATAGAGGGAGACAAAAGCCACGCTTGCTAATTGAGTCTTGCTTTTATAGCCCATGGAAAAATATAGACACATGGGTAATGGACAATCTACTATCTGAACAAAGTCCAAATGTGCAGTTATGCCTAGGTTCCAACAAATTTGGAGTGTCCATTGGCCACAGGAACCCATCACCTCACTCATCAGAATAATATAAAGGACTTCAGGGTAATATAAATATAAAGGACTTCAGAGGAAACCCTTTGACACATGGGGTGCCTTTTATGATGAAGGTACATCACAAAATATTTGCCACCAGCCCTAAAAAATCCCACTGCTACAGCCTGTGCGTTTGTGAGGTGATTGGAGTGACCTCCTCCTTGGGACTACTTCTGAGAAAAACAGTGAGTGCAATTCATCTGGAATCTTCTGTATTTCTCCTCTTCTGTGACAGCATTTAAGGATCTGAAAGCATCCTCCGTGAGAACAACTTGAGATTTTTTGAAGCTTCACTGGAGAATGAGAAAGACTAAAAAAAATTTTGGTTTTCCTGAACTGCCAGTCACCTAAGGATTAAGCACTGATGTTAAATGGAGAAGATATCAAGACCAAGTTCTGATAACCCTGACTAGTGACTCAATAAAACATCATCAGTGGGAGACCATGAACTTGCTCCATCCTGAGAGACGATTGCTGTTATGGCACTGTGGAGGATGGTGTGGCCAGCTTCAGATCCCTGTGCAGCCAAAAAGCTCAGTTTTGCCATGTCAGTGACCTAACCACTGGTGCCTTGGCTAAGACGAGCTGTTCTCCTTCTTTGGATGCAAACCCTTTTTCTGATGAAAGCCTAAGCAAAACTGGTTTGTTTCTAAAAAAGATTTATGTTCTGACAAATCAACATCTTCCAATTAAAAAAAAAATAAAAATGTATCACTGGAAAATTCCCATTTAGCACTACCGATGAGTAAAAAGTTTTGCTTTACAGATGGAGTTAATAATAGTTTATAAGCTAAAGTGAAAAGGATTTTGGGTGAGCTTCCTAAAGAGGAAGTGAGTCACTGTCTCGGCAGGAAAAGTGTTCCAGATAGGCAGGGCTGGACGAGTCACAAAACACCCCCCAACTGCGTGGAGTCGCAGGCAGTGGACCAGGGATTATTGCACCCCAGATTGCAGAAACCCAGGAATAAGTGGGGGGCCAGAATTCCCCCCTGCAGCCCCTGTGTCCCTAGGTATGGATTTCTCCATCTCCCATCTCCCAGAGCGCTCGGCTGAGTCGCGGCAGGGAGGGCGCGATGCTGGGGGAGAAGCAGGTGCTGCACACGGGTGGGTGATTCAGGGGATGGTGTTATTCCCACTGAGTCAATGCTCAAGCAGTTTGTAAGCAGGAAGCTGGGGACACTGTGTGGCTACAGGATCTGCTTTCTAAATCCAGTGACATTCAGGGAGTCTGCGGTTCCCTCGGTGTGCTTTCCACAGGGTGAGTTGCTTTCAGTTGTTCTTGGGCACAACATTCTCAAAAGGCAAAAACTGGAGAGGCATTTTTGAGGTGTCTGTCTGTGGAATTTACAATCTTGAGAGTCCAGGTCAGTTTTCATGATGGTATTTCTACATTGGGAAGGCATTTTTGGAAAGCAGAGACATTTATTCTCGTCACTGGCTTTGCAACCCTCCCATTGGTTCCTGGGGTGTCTGGGTTGAACCTTTACATGGAATTCATTTTAATGAGAGCTCAGTACATTTTGTATTCAGCAGAGCACCAGGAATGGTGCTGGCACTCCTCAGGTGTGCTTAGTGACCATGAAAAGCAAGTTCTCCATGGCCACCATGTCCTTTGAAGTGCCAATATTGTCTTACAGAAGAAAGGTGGAGCTGCTGCATCTCCTCTGACTTGCTTAACTCATTGAAAGTGTTAGAGAACATGTCCTGCAATGTTCTAGAGTTCTTGAGTAATTTCACTTCTCAGAGAAGAGATGATATTTCACTTCCTCCGTGTGTGCACACAAGTCAAAACTGCACACATGGTACAGCACAGAGGAGAAGATTTAGATCTTCAAAGTCCCTGCTGTTTCCTCTGTCCTTTGGGCATTTGGGTGTCTCTCTTCTCCGTAATGCTGGGAGCATTGCAGGTTTGGAAGGTGGGTTATTTTTCCTTCCACTCTTCAGTAATTCAGCCCTTAGTCCTTCCATTTTCTTTTATTCCATGGAATTTCCACTTTTTTTTTTTTTTTTTTTTTTTTTTTTTTTTTTTTTTTTTAATTTGATAGCATGTTTCCCTCCAGTAAAGAAGAGGGAAAATGAAAATATAATTACTGAATCTCATAAGAACATCCCCAGGCTCTGGTCCATATGGAGCCTGGGAGGATGGCAGATTCTTCTGTGCATCTCTGCAATGGGATGAAACTGCCCAAAGTCTGGGTTGGCAGAGGTGGCCTTCCAACTTCTTGTGCAGAGAGCAATTTCTGGGGAAACCACACTTTCTGGGGACACAAACTCACTGAACCAACCATTCCCTCTGAGGCTGAGGAAAACAAAATGGGCAGCTTTCCTTAACTCATGTCTGACATTTATATTTACTGTTTTCCACCTATTTTATCCAGCACTTCTCTTATGTTTTATTGGCTGAGCTTTTCATCCATTTCTGCTCTGCCACCTCGTCTTCCTTCACAGAGATCTTGGTGCCCACAGGAGCTCAGTGGATTTAGATTAAAAAGATTTAGAGAGCACATTTCAGATGGGCTTCATTTCTGGAGTGCAGTAATGACATACACTTATTGTTGCTTGCTTATTATTGTTTTTTCCAAATAGCTATTTTTGCTCTTAAAGGATTTAATTCTGTTTTTACTAAGAACAAAATCATCCAAATTGTTATGAGGGGAAAACTCACTTCACAAGATAACAGGGTAAATCTTGATGTTATGTTTCTTTTAAAAATTATATAGTTTTTAAAAACCATACTGTTTCTGAAGCTGAAATGCTATAAACTCCAGTGTTTAAGCACTGGCCTGAATGCAGTTGCCTCACTACCTTTTTGCATTTTCTTTGCATAGGTAATTTGTTCAACATTATGGAGAAGGACTGTGTCAAAGCCTGAAGAAAACCCAATTCCTCCAGAATGTTTTGGTCACAGCATCATCCATCTGCTGCACAAACAGCAGCCACATCCCAGCCCAGCCCAGTGCCCATAAAAATGAGAGTGATGAGAGCAGCTAAAGCAGAGGGACTGCCAGGATCCAGAACCTTCCCTCTACCTTTGGCTTCATCATTTTCATCACAGCCTTTCTTTCCTAAATAAAGATATACTAGATTTTTATTTCTAGAGAAGAATTTAGGCAAAATCCACAACGTTAAATAGGAATTAAGTTCAGTTAGATCTTCCCCATCTCTTATGAGATGCAAGTCTCAAAAAGATGCATCCCTTAGATGGGATGCAATCTCCTTTACTTCTTGCCCTCTTTCTAAAAAATCTGGAGTTGAATGACTTGGCTTGCATTTATATCAGTTATTATTCAGAGAAAAAATGAAGAGTAACAGCATGTATCAATTAAATTTTCCTCATCCAATCCCAGCACTGTTTTCCAAGTGAAAGCAATGAATACAATCTCTGCTTTCATAAAGCTTCTCTGTGGTAAAAGTGTTTCACAATTGCTTCCTATTGAGTTTAGCCCCAGTTTCTTCACTGAACACCTTTACTAGCCAGGTACAACAAGCAGAGCTATCACTGAGAATTAGACAGTAAAGTAAACTCTAATGAAGTGAAAATCATTATTTTTAATGCCTGTAGAAATCTCATGATCCTCCCTGTTTACCTTAAAATGTCAATAATTTTATAATTTTTTTTGTTACAGGTCATAAATTAAAATATTTAAAAAAAAACAAAGAGAAGACTGCTATTATTTTTGTACTAGATGTTAGTCTGCTGGACTTGACAATGTGTTTTCTGATGTCCTGGCTTTCAAGCCCTTTGAATCACTGTAAACACTGCTGGAGAGTTGGAAGAATGAAAATAAGGCACTGATTGAAAAAATACAGAAGAACCAGGATGATCATTACTACATTTTTTACTTTCAAACATAGTGAGACAAACAGGAAACAAAAGCCCTGTGAGCACTCTGAGTCTGTAGAGGAAAAAAAAAAAGAAAAAATATAGATATTGTTGTTTTCAGAGCAGGGAGCAGCTTTAGGTCTTGGATCAGAAATGTCCAGCACAGTGGGGCTCTGCCCGACTCTGCATCTGTTTAATGCTGTGAAAATGTTGATATAAAAACCTGTCTCCTAAACAGGTAACTGCATCAGGGCTGGTGAGAAATAAATGTCCTCAAAAGCAGGCTCTCTCCCTTGTTCCCATCCCCAGAGAGAATTGGTGACCCACAACTTTTACCTGGATTCCTCTTGGAGGTGCAAAGAAATATTTCCCATTTCCCAGGCCCTAAAAAGCAGCTCCTTGTGGGCAGCACAGGGAAGTTGTGCTACAGATTTCCAAAGAAGTGTGGCCCAAGGGAGAGCCTCAGGAGCAGACACCCCAATTTTGGATATCTGGACTGAGCCAGACTCCAAGACCTCTTCTGCAGTGCTGTGTCTGCTTTGGCATCCTCTTCACAATGAGTGTGACCAGCCAGAGGGAGTTAAAAAAGCCTTGGATATGTGGAAAAATTTGCTTCACAGAGGCAGAGTTGAAGCTCTGTGTGTTTAACTTACTGATGAAGTCAGCAGATGGCTTGCTCATGGTTTATTAGCTCTTATGTTAAGAGAAGGTATTTGATAGTGAAAGGTGATGTAAGCAAGGCTGGAGATTTGGGTTTTTTGTTTTTTTGTTTTTTTTTTTTTTTTTTCCTTGAGGAACGGATTTTACTTTAAACAGAAGTTACTTGGCTCAGGAGAGTTCATTCACTTAAGAGGGAACAGCAATTCCCTCAGGGGTATTAAGGGATTGAGCGGGTGAAAAACTGCAGATGATGGTGATGGGAACTCCTGGCCTTGAAGCTTGACTGTTCCATAAAACTTCTGGGTGGAGGGATCATAAGAGGAATGCACCATGGGCTTTCAGAGATGTGAATAAAGTCCTACCTCAGCATTCTGTCTGTGTGCCTGGAACCAGCACTGCGCTGTCCCACGCATTCAGATCTGGCTCAAGAACCTTAAACTGGCCATAAAGCTAAATGACAAAGTTACAGAGCACAGGAGGGGTGGCTGCTGATGTGTAAAGGGTACTTGAGATCCTCACAAGTGATTGTGAGCAGGAGATAAACAACTCACTTCTTAATCACGGTGTGCCATGCTCAGAGGAAAGGCAAATGTCACTGCAGAATAACAAGTCCTCTGAAGGCACAGAATAACCTGCTTGTAGGGCTTTCAAAGGTTACTTCAAAGCTTGCAGTCAGAATGTTATCAGGATCTCACGTTTCAATATTTGTGTTAAGCCATGATGTTAAAAAAACCCTCAAAATTTTTAAGGTGGAATTGAAAAGGTTTCTGAAGATAATTCTGGGATGTCAGAATTATGTATGTTATTATTATGTCAATCACCTGTGGAGTCACCTGAGGAGAGGAAATGGTGGTTCAAGAGACCTTTTCACATTCCCTACCTCTAAAATGTAATAATTAAATAAAGAGGATTGTTATGTAGGAGAACAGCAAGCTGATAGAAAGACATGCCAAACCCCAAGCTTTTACAAGGATTGGAGCTAACCTGTGTTACTATTTCTTCTCCATGTCTGTGCAAACTGGAGTTACAACTTGTACACCGAGCAGCATTGATTTCACAGTGCTCCCCAGCTGGAAGGAGCTCAGAGGGTTGGACCCACAACTGGGGCAGTGCCACCACCCTGCTGCGCCTGCTGGCTGCCCTAAAGCACTGAGGACCTGGAGTCTGTGTCCAGCGCTGGATTCCCCCTGCAAAAAGGACATTTTGGTGCTGGGGTGAGTCCAGAGAGGGGCTGTGAAGCTGGAAAGGTATGGAGCACAATTTCTGGGGGAGCTGGGGGTGTTTAGCCTGGAGAAAAGGAGGCTCAGGAGAGACCTTGTCACTCTCTACAGCTTCCTGAAAGGAGCCAGGTAGGGGTTGCTCTTATCCCAAGTAACAAGTGACAGGATGAGAGGATATGGTCTCAAGCTGTGCCAAGGGTGTTTTAGGTTGGACATTCGAGGAATTTTTCACAGAAAGGGTGATTAGACATTGGAACAGGCTGCCCAGGGAGGTGGTGAAGTCACCATTCTTGGAGGTGTTTAAGGAGAATTGGATGTGGCACTCAGGGCCATGGTCTGGGTGACACTGTGGTGATTGGTCACAGGTTGAACTTGATAATCTCAGAGGTCTTTTCCAACTTGATTGATTCTGTGATCGCTTTGATCCTTATCACTGCCCACAGATCATTGTGACCTGCTGCCACTGAAATATCACAGAACAGTTTGGGCTGTAAGGGACAGTGTTTCCAAATAATTGTTGGTGGCCCATGATCATGTCCATTACTCCTGCTGCCAGGCCTTCAACCAATCCACAGATGAAACCCCATGCATTAAGATACAACATCTAAAGTGAAGTCTCAGAATACTGCACTAAGTATTTTCCACAGCTGCCAGATCATTATTAAATTTCTGCTTTGAAGGAATTCTGAAAGTCTTTTTGTTTTAAATGTGAACAGTTTCAAATGGCAAAATTCCCTTTGGTTTTCAGCCAGTTCAATAAGGCAACAGCACTGGCTCACAGGAAGGGGAAGGCAGGTCACCTTGAGAAATGAGTCTGACTTTATGCTATTTCTCTCACTTTCTGGTGCTTTCTTCCTCAGACCTGAGGATTTTTGCAGATGAAGGAGAGACAAGTCTTCCTGCAATGTCCTAGTTCCCCAGTTCTGTATCCATAAGTCCATGAGCTACCCAGCAGCTTTTCCCTCATCTCAGTAAAAGAAACAACATATAGGATCATGCCAGTTTGTTTCCAGGAGGATGCTGTTTTGACACTGATACTTAAGAGACAAATATTTATTTGGGGCAACCTTGTTTATTTATCCTGCTTTGTTTTTCTTCCTGGACCAGTGGGAACAATCAACAAGTCCATTTCCTTGTTGGGAAATGATGGCTGGATTTGCCAGTAAGCTCTCTAACCAAAAGAAGTTTTGGGTTCTGGTTTCTACCCAGGGCCACACTTTAATTTTTGCTGTATGATTGCTTTCTCCTTTTTTTCACTCTCTGGCTGATTTTTTAAATAGACCTGCAGTCAAGCAGCACTCCAATGTCTTAATCTGCAACTTATTTCCAAGGAAATTCCCCTCCAAGGATGGGAAACATCTCATGACACGTGATCAATGGCTTGGGGATGGTCACCCATCATCAAAGAAAGAAAATTGTTTCATTATTGAATGCAGGACACTTCACCCAGCATCAGCCTTTACAAAGTCTGTGAATTATAGCAGTTGTACAGTGTAACAGCCTTTCTTGGCAGGTAATGTTTACATATTGCCCAACCTTGCCTAATTTCTATGTACATTTCAAAGATTATTGGTTAAAATGGTCAAAGGTACCATTACTATAAAACATCACATGCTTTATGCTAGAAAGTTGTGATTATTTTTGGTTTAGACAGAGTTTCACATGTCCACACAGGGAAAGGAAAGGGATAACTTTTATGTTAATGTAAAGCCTGTGTAATTCAAGAACGGAAGAGAAAGAAGTCCAGCAAAATAAAGGAAATTGTGTAAATAGAGCTGAGAGGGGAAAAAAAACACATTGAAAGAAATGTGATGTTTACATGACACATTTAGGAAAAGTTCTTTCCCATTTCCAGGTCATTTTAATTGTTAAGAGGGCACCTGTTTGCTAAACTGTATGGCTTGAAGATTCTTGGGAGGTGTAAAGATCACAGATTATGGCTTTGGCTACTGTTCAGCATACAAAATCAAGGAGGGGAGGAATTTAGCAAGTGTGAGTGCTGTAAAAGCTGTCACCAAGCAGTGGCTGTGCTGGGAGAGCCAGCAGGCCTGGTGCAGCTTTGGCACTGGGTTTGCTGGGCGTGCAGAGCCCCTTGGTAAAACCAGGAGAGACAGTGCTTGCTGTCCCAGAGCCCATCAGCACAGCAGCATCTGGAACAAGGGGTGTGGGTGAGCAGAGTGCTAAAAACACCCAAAGGCTCTTTGATTTAAGGGCTGCAGTGCCTTGGTGCTTTAGGGAGTGGATCTGGCTGCAGGCAGAGAGGAAAAGTAGCAAAAGAAGAGACGAGAAAGTGCAAACCAGAATTTTTTTGGAAAACACTTCTTTTACCTACCCCGCCTTTGTTAAAAATTAAAACAAATAACCCACCAGCTGAAAAATTATATTGAATTATTGCACTTCAGATACTATGCCAACAAAGCACACATGGGCCGTGGTGATAAAACATTTTCTCCCAGTGGAACAAATCACTTATCAGGCTATGATACAAAGTAAGGAAACATTTCAGTACAAGTGAACTTTAGCTCCACAATAGCTGCAATAAGGGAATGCTGACTTTCAGCTGCCTTATTTGGAGCAGAATTATCCAGACCTACCCACAGCCTTTACTTATCTGCTATTGTGTAATTTTAAATGTCATATTTGCTTATACGTGCCCCATAATTATTTTCCACTAGAGACATGTACAGCTACTATTTTGCTGCCTCACATATTTCCTTTACATTTTCATCTCCCTCTTTTCTCAGCCACTTTGTCTCTCGCTTTCTTTCCATACCATGACCATTTCCTCTCTTTCATTTTTGTATTATTTCTTCCTTTTCTTTTGTCTGTTTTCCCTTTCCCATCTTTCATATTCTGTGTGACACAAAGACCATAGACTGTCATTTTCGCTTTTCCCTATTACATCCTCCATGATGTTTTCATCAAACTTGAGAAGAGAGAGAAAAATTTTGAGACACTTTTCCATTTATCCTGATCTCTCCAGTCTTCTCTATGCCCTTTCTCCATGTGAGGAAACCAGCAGCTCATCCAGGAGAGGTTATTAGAGCCATATCTGTACTGAGCTTTGGGGTGCCAAGAACTGGAACAAAACACTGGGCTGTGATGTGGAGGAGTGGTCAGAAACAGCACCTAAATTTGTCATTACCCTGATAGAAAGAGGAAGCTGAGATTCCCCTAAGAATCACAATTAAGCTGATGTGAAAAGCCTTGTGAAAAAGGAGATTGCAAAGGTGGTGTGACAGAAAGGCTTCTCTGTGAGGTTGAGGTGTTTGTTTGCAGTGCATTACTCCAAGGGCTGCTTCTGCCTATTGCTGATGAGACTTTATTTTTTTCTTTAGTCTTAAAATTTAAGTCTCATGAAAGTGAAAAAAAGAAAGGAAAGCAAAGCAAAACAGCCCTCCAAGCTCAGCAGGTGATACCACACTGGTATTATTTAGAGTTTTTCCTCACTTTTAATCTGTGAGTTTTTGTTTGTTTGTTTTTATAAATTCTAGAGAAATTAAGGCAATATGCAAATTCCACCTGAGGACAGATACTTTTCCTGTTCAATACATAATTTCCATATTATTCTTCATATTTGGAAGACACCCATGACTTCATAGGCAGTAAAGCAATTCCAAAAGCACCACTCTGCACTTGTATTAAGGAGACTGGGGGACATTATATGTCTTATGTTTTATGTCCTTTTTATGTACTATTTTTCTCTTTATATTTTATTTATTTTTATATTCTATATATAATTTATTGTTATATATATTATATAATATTATGTATAATATAATATATAATATAATATAATATAATATAATATAATATAATATAATATAATATAATATAATATAATATATATTATATTATATTATATTATATTATATTATATTATATTATATTATATATATTATAATATTTTTATTTATTTATTTATATTTATTTTTATGCCCAATGTTTTAGCAGTTAGATGTGTACAAAACAACAAATTTTGCAGGAAAAGGGTGTATCAGCCCTGCATAAAAATAGTGGTTATTTTCTGTGAGCATTTCATGACTAGAGAGAACTTGTAGATGCAGAAAGTCTATTGGCAATACTGAGCCCAAGCCAAGACTGTTGCATTTTTCCTCTTTTCTCTCCTCAGCAAAGCAAAGGTGTTGTAATGTACCAGGCTGCTCCTCGTTGGAAGCAGCAAGTAGCGCCACGTATGACCTTTTGTTGCTTTGCCATGCTACCTTATAAGCTGGCAGCTTTAAGAAATGCAAGGCAGAAAAATTTAATCTCCTGGAACATGACGTAAAGGCATTTAATTATTTTCAAGGCATTCTTTGGGAATGACTGGGCTTGCTGCTCGAGGTGGGGCTTGTGTGCGTGTGACCGAAGGTTTGCACCTCACCATAAAAGGCTCCCGGGTGTCCCAGGGCTGTTTCCTGGGCTGGCCTGGGCATTGGGGATCATGGATGCTTTCCAGCCAGGCTGCCAGCGTTCAGGCCAGCCTGGGGAATTCTCAGGCTCGCCCACTCCTGCCCACGAGCTGCAGTTTCAATGCCCCTGACAGCAAAGTGCTTTTCTTTGGCCGTGCTCCCACCAAGCACCCACAGCATGACTCCTGCCCTGCCATTGCAAAAGATGCAGGTTCCTGAATATGGATATTTTTGGTCCAAAGGGAATGCATTCTTCTTTTTCAGAATGGAAAAAAAACACAGATTTTTTTTCCCTCACATTTCCTATGAGGCTAAACCAAATTCCCCTCTCCCCCCAAACACTCTTAAAACCTCCTTTTTGAACCGCTCTCTAAGTTTCATTTTGATAAAAAACTCATCTCATTCTTACTCCACCTTGAAAAATATTTTTTTTTCATGTACTATAAAACGAAAGTCAAACCCTGGTAACCCATCTTTTCAAGCTGAAAATCTAAAACATTTGTTTTTAAGAAGTTCAAGCTAGACCTTTGAAGACTTTCTCTAAGATGTTTTGTTTTCCACATGAGGGTGGTTTTTTTTTTCATTTTTCTTTTAATGTTATAGAAAACCCTTTATTTTTAACAAATTAGCATTGTTAGCTTTTTTGTTTGTTGGTTGGTTTGGTGTTGCTTTTTTGGGTTTTTTCTGCTGGGAAAGCTGGTGCCATGGAAGATTTCCACGCAGTTCTGTAGTGAGCTGGCCCATGGAGATACTGGGAATGATTTTACCAATCAGTGCTAGAGAAGAGAAACATTTGGAGCAAAACTTGACCCAGGGTCTCCTCAACTTCTCCTCTCCAGTGAGGTACCTGCTTCTCTTCCCTGTATTCTTGCACAAACCAACCACTCCCCTAACCTACAATATAGGCACAACTGAAGATTAGAGAAAAAGGGCTTCAGACACTGAGAACCTGGAAAGATACTCTAATCAAGTATATAGATCTTCACAGAAATGTGGGAAGATATAATTCTGCTCTACAGTGGCTGAGATTCAGCGCTCTTCTCCTTTGATATTCCATTTTTTCTGAGGAATGTTGCCTCCAAAGACTGCATCCAAAGATCATTGAAGCCAGCTGAGAAAATCCCTTATAATTAATTTTTCCATAATTTTGAAAATCCTGACATTTATGTTTTCTTTTTTTTTTTTTTTTTTTTTTTTTTTTTTAAATTTTGAAGGAGGAAGAACTGCTAGCTTATTAATGCTCTGTTCTTTGCCAGCTGTGGTAGCATTAGGTCTTGAAATGAGCTCTAAACTTTAATTACTGTAGCAGCACTGCAAAAAAGCCATTCTAATTCTGGGAATACAAACATTCAGTTGTCTCTCAAAAGTCTCAGCTAGAATAAAATGTCTTCTTTTAAAAGGTACTTATCTTTTAAAGCCAACTGCTCTGCTCTTCTTATCACCTCCTTCAGCCTCTGGATCTAGAAGTAAGTTTCATCAATTTCCTTACACAAAACCTGGCCTAAAAGAAGCAAAGCAGGGTTGTGGGTCCAGAGATGATTCTCCTCCTGAGGTGGGTGGAAGAATACATAGCACGACTTTGTTAGAGAAAGGTTTTCCATCCTTTCTCAGCCAAGGGAGACACATTTCAAGTTCACATTTCAGCTGACCAGACAGGACTATATGGCTCTCAAGGAGTTTCTGTGGCAATGGATGAAAATATTTGTATCTGGATTTGTCTTTTGCTGGTTTTGTCAATACCAGAAAAGGTCAATGTTTTTCCTTGGTCAGGCAAAGATGATGTCTCGATTTACAGCAGCATGAAAGCTGAAAGAAGAAAAGCAAGAAGTAGTTTTGGCAAGTGGTGGATCCTTCAGTGTCCAGGAACCATTAACCTATTAAAATGAGACTGTTTCTTTTTCTGTCCCCAGGACATTTCAGTCATTCCCATAAGCTCAGATCCTTCCAAGCAGCTCAGAGGAAGCAAAGCTCCCCAGAAGGTCCCTGCTCATCTCTTCAAGCAGACACTTCAAGCAGAGAGAAAGCAACAGCTCATCAAGCCATTATGTCAAGAAAAGAAATGAACTAAACTAAACTAATTCTCTTTTCCTCTTGCTAGCCCAGCATTTAATTTTTGACTTTTAGAGTGTAAACATAGCAACATGGCACTGAACAGAAGGCTTCCTAAATCTTAGGGAATCTCTATTCTTGTATTTAAAGCCTAAAGGAAACATAATGCCTATTCTGACTATCTTCAAAGTAAATCAACAACTAAGCACGGTTCCTATCCCAGTGTTGTTGGAATGAGGAGCTGGATTCACAAAATGTTACACTATGGAAATCTAGAGTAAGAGTGCATTAAATCTGAGTCTTGCCCAGTACACCATCACTTTTCTGTCAGATTCCCATCCCAACCTCGTTTTAATGCTGTTTATTTCGAATGTAGCTCTCCTATATCTTTTGGCTGGGAAATGAATACATGCAAGACCTCAGACCTCATGATTCCAGCAACATAAGGAGCAGACTTTTAAAAACACATTTATCATTTCAAGGAAGCCATTCCAAGCTGCTTTTTCTGAGAGTTATTGAAAGCAGTTTAGGAAATGTAGGACACAACTACTGGTTGTAGTTGTGTCCTACATTTATAAAATAAGAGGAAGATAGAGACACAACTACTGGTATGCTCCAAAATTTGTTCAAGGAGATCAGGATACTTGAGTATATAAGAGTAATTTCCACAAACTGTAGATTCAAATCAAAATTCTTGGTTTTCTTCAAGTATTGCAGCAAAAAGTTGTCAAGTGGCACATTTCAGGGTTAACACAGCACTGGCTGTTGCTCATGCCCACTGTTGGATATAAATGAATACAAAAATAACTCATCAATGGTTTGAATTGGCATTGCATTTTTAAATCTGGTGGTTCTGATTTTAATTTAACATATCCTGTGGTGCAGTGTGTGAAATATGTACTTAACCCAGATTGTTGTGAGATGAAAGCACACTCGTGTTTATTTTACATTATTTGCTGTAGTTTGTTGAAAGCCAACATTCCTGGGCAGTGAATGCAGCAGGGATGAATCATTTGAACTAGGTGAGGGGTTAGCAGCTGGAAGAAAATGAAAGTTAAATAACTACATTAAATTTCAGCAAAATGGGTTAAAAATGTAATGCTAGAGAAACTTGTTATCTCCATTCTGAGACAAGGAATTATTTCAATGGGTTTTCTACCAGAACTTCTAATGTCAGCTGTGATTAGAGGTAATTAATATCACACATTTCCTACCTTCAGAACTGAGGTGCTGAAGCAAAGTTAAGTACAAATTGCTACCAGGAGCTGTAGCAAATGCACTAAATGACAGTATAGCATCAGGGAATCAATCCTAATGATTCATATCACCATAGGAATCTTAATCAAGGAGCAGGACATCACCAGATGGAGTATTGAATGGTTAAGGAAAAAAGATGGGCCCAGTGCTGGAGAGCTCAGCACTGAAGCAGAGGCCAAGGGGAATGACAAAGGAGGCAAAGAGAAGGGAAAGCAGAACAAAATGATGGAGCAGCAGCACCAGAAATGAGCCCAGCACAGGGGCTGTCCACAGTAAAGATTTTCTGAGAGCTTGTAACAGTGATTTTGACAGAGGACAAGAGAGTGGGTATTTGTGGTGGGCCTGTCTCACACCTGAGTGTGGGAGTGATGGGCAAAGGTGCCTGCCCGAAAATCCATCAAGTGGGCAAATAACGCTTATATTTAGGGCTAGATGAGAGCAGAAATTTTATCTGGTTAGTGAATGATGCACTTGAGCCTTGAAAGCAGAAGGAAGGGGCTTCTCCTGAGCAAAGCAGGGCAGAGGAAAGGGGCCAGAGGCAGCAGCAGCAGAGCAAAAGCCACCCCTGAGGAAAGGATGCTCACAGCAGTGCTTGAGCTGGGTACAAGTTGGATCAGACAGTGCTTTTCAAGGCCAGAAAGAAAAAGAGGTGGGAGTAGCTGAGATTCTAAATGCCAGAAGCCTGCACAGGAATTTTAGCTGAAAGGAGACGAAAGGCCACAGAATAAAGCGGGTATTGAGGAAAAAAAAATTAAAAATTACTGAGGGTGTGAGAAGTCTGAGGCAATGATGTCTCCTAGGATGCCTGTGGGACAGGCAGCGTGCTCCTGAGGCTGTGGGGACCTCCAGAGCTGTCAGCTGAGCAGCTCTGCTCCCACCATGCTGCAGCTGGGGGGCAGTTGCTTTTGGGGGGTGTTAGAGGGAGAGGCCTCAGCTGGGAGAGATGGAGCAGGGAAGCAGATCTGTAAATCACAAGGGACTGGGAAAGGGAATGCGAGTTTGGGGCTGTAGGTGAGGCTGCACTGAGACAACGTGAACACACAGAGAGGATCAGGAGAGAGAAGCAGATGCAGAAGTCCCTGGAGAGTGGGGCAGTGAAGGGAAGCATCTGCAGAAGGAGACTTGAGCAAGGAAGAGAAGGCAGTGGGTCACCAAGAGAGGATGGTGGCTCCATGGGTGCCTGACTCAGGAGGTGTCCTCAGTGCTGTGTGCTGCTCCTCGTGGTTTCACAGCCTGCTCTGCAGAGGCCTCTTGCGGGTCTCTGACTTTCTCCTGTATCTTCAGCTGCTCTGGCCTCCTTGCTCAGGTGTGAACAAACCCCAAGGAGGCAGAGGACAGGCTGGGACATCCTGCATTCTCTTGCAGCACTTGAAAGATCAGCATTACTGAAACCCAGAAGAAGAAGAAGAGGTGTTGAAGGCTGTCAGAGTCAGGCAATCAGTCGGGCAGGTGCTCTGAGGAGTACAGAGAGCTGGGAAAGAAGGGGCAGAACAGTAAGAGGCTTTCCTTGGGCTAGCAAACACTTGGGTTGCACAGCTACAGGCTTCATCATCACCCTACTCCCCCGATTTCAGTTTTCAGAGACAGCATGGTTTTAGTCCTTCATCATCCTGTCAGGCTGGTCCAGATGGCAGAGACTCAGAGCAAAGCAGTTACTCACCAAGAGGCACTGGAAAAGGACAGGCTCTCTAAAAAGTTGCATTCAGTGAACACTGCACTGTGTCTAAGAGCAGTAAGGGCTGGACTGATGTAAAATGGAGGTGGTCCTGTCACTTTGGTGATTCTTTTGTCTGCATTTTATTTGTAGCTTCTATAACTCTAAATAATACAAATTTTCATTTATCATAGGCTCTTGTCCTTCAAAAATTGCGGGAATACTTTGTCTGGCCAAATAAGCGTTTCCTGGATGCTCTTTCCATCAATTCTCTCAGTCTTTACTGAGGGGCAGAAAGATAGGGATGCTTAAATTTCTAGATCATTAAGATTGGAAAAGACCAAATCCAAAATGTGCTTTTCCCCCAATCATTAAGATTGGAAAAGACCTGTGAGCTCATTGAGTCCAACCCAGCACCTCCATGTCCAACACTAAACCTGCCATATCTTGATGACTTCTGAATGGATGAATGACCATTTCCAGGGATGGTGATTCCACCACTTCCCTGGGCAGCCTGCTCCAATGCCTGATCACCCTTTCAGTGAAGAATTGTTCTCTGATATCCAATCTAATTCATTCCCTGGTACAATTCCTAAGCTTTCCATTGGAGATGCTCACTTAAATTCAGCGAACAGGCACCTGCTTGAGTTTTGGGCTGATCTCTTTGAGGTGCAGAGGTTGTCAGTGCAATGCAAGCCCTTGCTGCCTCATTTCTTTGCCAGAATGCCACAACTCGTGCCCTGAGCTGCTCCAGGATGTGCTGGCGATGGATGCGGCTGTGACAGGCAGCACCGCTCCAGGCTGCGGGCTCATCCCGGCTGGCGGGGAAGGATCAGAGCGCTCCCATCGCTCGCTGACGGCTGCGGGCAGCGCTCCGGGAGGGGACGCGGCGGCGGCGGCTGCAGCGCGGGGCCGCGGCCGCCCGGGGGAGCGCAGGCACCGCCGCCCGCACCGCACCGCGCTCCGCCCGCTCCTCCCGCACCGCGCTCCGCCCGCTCCTCCCGCACCGCGCCCCGCCCGCTCCTCCCGCACCGCGCTCCGCCCGCACCGCTCCGCACCGCGCTCCGTCCGCCCCGCACCGCGCTCCGCCCGCACCGCACCGCGCTCCGCCCGCTCCTCCCGCACCGCGCCCCGCCCGCTCTTCCCGCACCGCGCCCCGCCCGCACCGCTCCGCACCGCGCTCCGTCCGCCCCGCACCGCGCCCCGCCCGCTCCTCCCGCACCGCGCCCCGCCCGCACCGCTCCGCACCGCGCTCCGCCCGCTCTTCCCGCACCGCGCTCCGCCCGCTCCTCCCGCACCGCGCTCCGCCCGCTCCTCCCGCACCGCGCTCCGCCCGCACCGCGCCCCGCCCGCGGGGCCCCGCGGAGCACTCCGAGCCGGAGAGCGGGCCCCATCCAGGGTAAAACACTGCCCCCCTTCCTGCCTTACATAAACTTAAACTTTTCCCCCCTCTTTCTCTCTCTCTCTCTTTTTTTCTTTTTTTTTTTTTTTCCCCCATTATCGAAGATCTCAAATATTCCGAGAGAGGTTACAAAATGTGTTTACTTACAAATTTGGAAGTAGCGACAAGACGCAATGCAGTGAATTTGTCATCTGCTCATGACTAGCAGATGGTCCTCCTTCCTTTGCAAGCAAACTGCGTGAGTCACATCTTGCCTGGTTTGTGGGATCGAGCCGAGGCGCTCCCTGGCACCAGGGTGGACAGAGTGGCCCGTCCTGGTCCTGCCGCCTGCCCACACAGTCATTGGCCTCCCTGGCACTGTCTGGATCTCACTGTGCCCTTTGGAAAGGTTCCTCATTCCTCCTGCTCCCACGGCAGATCGATCCGGGTACACTCCTGTCTATGGTGACTCCTTCATGTGGCTCTCACAGTGCAAAGGGATCTTGAAAGGCGAACACCTTGCATTAACATGTTGCAGATGAGCTGATACAGATAACTGTGAGTTGTGCTTGAACAGACTCATTTTTTAGCTGTGGATGAAGCTGAAGTGGGAAATGCAAGAAAGCTTGGTGAGACCCTTTTGGCTGGAATCAGTGCTGCCGCAGGCCAGTGTTGCTGTGAAAACCCAAGTTCCCTGCATCAAGGCATGATGTGTTGAAGGTGACTCTGAGCTGTCTGAGCTCTTAGTCAGTAACAAAACTAAACACAACAAAATTAAAATAGTGCAAGTCTCCATTAGTTTAGAGCCGAGGTGCTCCCTGGCACCGGGGTGGACAGAGTGGCCCATCCTGATCATGCCCACACGGCCAGTGGCTCCCTGGCACTGGCTGGATCTCACCTGCCCTTTGGAAAGGCTCCTCATCCCTCCTGCTCCCACGGCAGATTGATCCAGGTGCACTCCTGTCTATGGAGACTCCTTCACGTGGCTTTTGCAGTGGTAAGGGATCTTTACATGGGAGCACATTGCATGAACATTTTACAGACAAGCTGATAGAGATAACTGTGAGCTACGCTTAAACAGACTCAAGCCAGAGTGGGAAATGCAAAAAAGCATGATGAGACCCTTTTGGCTGGAATCAGTGCTGCTGCAGGCCAGTATTGCTGTGAAAACCCAAGTTCTCTGCATCAAGGCATGACATGTTGAAGGTGACTCTGAGCTCTTAGTCAGTAATAACACAAAACAAGATTAAATTGAAATAGTGCAACTCTCCATTAGTTTAGAGCCAAGGCGCTCCCTGGCACCATCCTGATCGTGGCCACACAGCCAGTGGGCTCCCTGGCACTGGCTGGATCTCACCTGCCCTTTGGAAAGTTCCCTGCATCAAGGCATGATGTGTTGAAGGTAACTCTGAGCTGTGCTCTTAGTCATAATAAAACAAAACAAAATTAAATTAAAATAGTGCAACTCTCTATTCATTTAGAGGTCTGTGCAGAGCTTTCAGAATTGAAGTTGCTTGTCCTGGTAAACAGATAAGCACTGTCTCAATTTTATTACAGGTATGTTAGAAAGTTGTTTTACAAGATCTAACATTCTTTCCTGCCTTCCCTCTCTGGTTTGAGTTGATTTCTCTTGATAGCTTTTCCTCAGTTATGACACATTCCTGGTTTTGTCTTATCGTGTAAATCTGCATGATTGGTTTTCCTCAAGATCTGTGTCTGTGTGTGTGTATTCTTCACAGCAGAGCAAGTTTAAATGATACAGAAATGACACACCAAGAGTGATGGGGAAAATTCAGGGAAGATATCAACCTGAAAATGTTTTGAAATGTTTTTTTTGCAAAGTGGACAGGTTTCAGGTTGACAGGTTCTTTTAAAATGAATTCATTTCCAAAGCTGTCACTTATTTATATGGCATAATACTCGTGGCTCTTTGCTGAATGCAAGAGTTCCACTCTCTCACACCAGCCATGAGTAAGTTGTGCACTCCTGCCAGATGCTCATGCTTGCAAAATGTGAGACACAAAAATTATTGTGCTTGACAATCTATAGGTAGCAGAATCCATGTGAATAATGTAAAGAAAGTGTTGGGTTTCCTTGCTTTTCAGTTTCTTCTGGAATGTTTTCTTTCCTGGTTTTCATAGAAGAGCACTCCAGATTAAGGAGGCACTCTTCATAGGTAAGAACAGAGAGACAGTCCTCTTGTTTCTGAAAGAAGTGCTAAAATCTGCAGAGGACAGTGAGGAAACTCATGTTAACCTGGTAATAAATCCAAGCCTGGCACCAGGAGCTCTGATTTGGAGATGCTGGAGCTGTAACCAACCTGTGAGCACCATGGCACAGCCACAGTCCATCACTGACATTTCCTCCAAAGTGTTCTGTTCCAGAGGTCAGATGCTGCCCTAGGAATTGTCACCCTGCAAGGACACAGACCTTGAGCTTCTCCTCTGTCTGAGCTCCTCAACAGTAGCTGTGAAGGTGCTGGTGCTGAATTGAATGTGGGAATGAGAGAGGAAGGGGAATTGAGGGCTGGTTGGGATGGAAACATGAGGGGGTTGCTTGCAGAGATGGATTGTCTTCAGGTTTGGGAAGGGTGACACTCATGGGGGCCCCTGGGGACTCCAGTGCATCTAACCAGCGTCAGGAAAGCCCTCCAAGGTGCCAAGAATAGGTTTGTCCTCTTGGTCCCTGAAATGAGCCTCCTCTCTCCTCTCATTGCTGCCAATAAATCCAGGATTAGGAAGCTGACAGCCGCCTACATGCTCTGGAAGAACACAGTGACCACATACAAAATTTATAGCCTACAACATTGCTGTAGGTGGGGATAGAAAATACTTTTGTGGGGTTTTTCGGCTTGGGATTCCCCGTGGGTGCTGGCAGTGACAGACCCTGATACATTATCCCCCTCCCTGCAGTGAGGCATGCAGGAGGAGAGGGCTGGTGTGCTCCATGTCAGTGCAGAGTCCCAGGGATTGGTGTTGCCCCGGGTGCTCTGGCAAGGTGCAGGCTACCTGTGTTTGATGCACCTGGAGCTTGGCTTTTGCTCCACAGTCAGATCCATCTGCTTCAGGTCAGTGCTGTTCTCTTCTCACTGTCAAAACCCCACAGCCCTGGCTGGTTGCCCTCTTGGGCAGCCTCATTCATCACCTAAGACCCTCCCTTGGGGCCTCAGCAGGTAACTACATAGATACTATAAATACTGTACAGATAAATACATAGATGGGGAGCAGGCCATGAGCTTTCTAAAGCATGGGCACCACAGCTGGTCAGCATTAGCCTGGTGGCTTTTCCTTGCTAACAACATGCACTGCTCACCCCTCATCACTATTGCTTCACCAGCTTTGGTGAACCCCGTGCTCTCAGAGGGGAAGGAGACAAAAGGGAATGCTTGAAAAGGCCCAAGTGTGAAGTCTGCAGGAGGAAAATTAATTCAACAGAAGCTGTGAATAGAAAAGAGTGGGATAGCGAGCTCACACAGGCTTGACATTCCTTGGTTTCTACCGTGTCTGGGATCTGGACCTGAAAATCCTGGGTAAAACCACAACTAAGGGAGATGAAGTGGGAAAAGCTCTCACCTCTGTCTTCTTTGTTGCTGCTGGAGATGGAGAATCACAGACAGCTGTGAAATTTAGGTCCTAGCCAGCCAGCTTCTGTGAGGTTTCACCTCTGAGCTGAAGTTGGCTTGTAGTGAGCAAGTTTCTCATTACTTTTGGGTAATTCACCGGGATGAATACAAAATATAATTTGTTCCAGCAAAAGAAGAGCTGCATCTCCATTGGAGGTGCTTTGGGTAAATGGGAAACTCTGAGATGCGTGTTCTGCAACTCACAATGAGACTTTAAATAAGATACCTGGGAAACTGAAAAATGAGCAGCCGCTGGAAAACCCATCATCTCAATGTTGGATTTTCACAAGGCAGGGGACTTGGAAGTAGATGATATTTAAGGTCCCTTCCAACCCAGGAATCAACCTCTGTGATTCTGTGATATTTGGGAAAGGGCTGAAACCCAGATGCAAACCTAACAGAGCTATCTTGTTTCTAAATTATTTAGTTTTAAGCTAACTCAAGGAGAGCCATGGAAACTCCTCATGGAAACCAGATAAGCCTATGGATAAAATAGTAAAGAAAAACTTCAAAACTTGCTGTTAAATAACTATAATGAAATAGACAGATGTTCTGTTTGGACTAATATATGACAATATCCAGTCCCTACACCTTATCCCTGCTCCAGATTCCAGCATAAAATCATGAGTGTACTCAGCTATTTCAAACAGACCTTGCCAAGATCAACTGCTTCATGTTTAATGCATTCTTTGTGTATCTCAGGTAAAGAAAACTCAATAGAATGGCAAATCTTACCCAGAAACAGCATTGCATTTCTGGATTTCCAGACCTGTCTTAGCCCCAAGCAAGGGAGAAGTTTGTACAGCAGTTAACGTGATTAAGCATGACTGACGCCACATGTGTCCCAGGCTGGAAGAACTGCTAAATCTCTGCATTTTGCCCAGTCATGTCACTGAAAGTGATTCCATACACCTGAAGAAGATTGCTACACCCAAATGTTTATTTTTCTGGTGATACTGGTTGGCCTACTTTTGCCTACCAGGGGAAGTACAAGCTGTTCCTACCCGAATGTCCTGAGACCATCCCAGATGAGCTTTCAGACCTGTTTGAAGTTATATTCTGGGTCCTGACAGAGAACTGAGCTCAACACCTTGCACTCCCTTTTCCAGCAGGAAATAGAACTTTGCATGCCTGGCTGCTGCTCTGAATTAAAACCTAATCTCCCAAAAAGTAACTCAAGGATTTTACTTAGTCAGGAAAGAAGGTGTGATAAGAATGTGGTTGTCTTTCAGGGCAGATAAGGGAGAGCTTCTGGTCCTGCTGGGAAGTCCTGTGGGAGGAAGGAATGTAATTCTGTGGGACCAGCATTATGGATGAACTCAGCATCCACTACTGGATGTGAAACAGCCCCTTGAAACTGAATCCAGCTCTTCTCAATCTCCAAAGGAGAGAACTGTAGTTTTGCTAAGGAAAACTAAGCCTGTGGTCTCAAGGGATATGAGATGCGCTTTTATTGTTAATTTGTATATTTGCCTTGCTGCAAATGTCATCTAAAGCTGTGTAGGAGGAACGTATCTGGAGGGTTTTTATCCAAATTTGTTTTATTTGGTGTAGACACACTCTGAAATAAACCTGAAGGCTGGGAGGGGTGGGAGGGGTGGAGGCTGGCCCTGAACCTTAACCCCATGAGTTTTCTCCTCAGCCCCATGGGCTCTGGCTGCACTGCCCACACAGGGCTCCCCAAATTATCTCAAAGGACAAAGTGGTGGGGATCGATGTGGCTTGTAACTCCTTCCTTAACTCCCTTGCAATTGATGTTTTCTAACAAGAGATCCAAACTGAGACAAGGGAAACGAGTGAAGAAAGACCTTTCGAAAGAGGAGCAAAATGGGAGCTGGTCCAAGCGTCTGTAATTAGCTAATGGCTGTGAATATTTATGAAATCTCCCAGCAGTGGCAGAGAAGTGCTGATCCCAGAGAAGTGGACGCCCTCTTCCTTGATGTCTTTAATCCTTGCAGTCCCAGCTGCCATGGCTCGAGTTTTGGAAAACCCCACCCTCTTTCTGGCCTCTGATCAAAATCAATATTTCAGAGGGAAATGCAGAAGAGCAAAGGAGTTAAACAAAAGTTCAGATAAGCATAACAAATGCTGGAAAGATGAGATCCTCCAAGCAGAGTGCTCTAGAAAGCATTCCTGTTAATCTGGGCAAGGCTCTCATCAATTGCTCTGAGCAGGAAGTGCTATTATTGGACTCATAAGGAGGTAAGAGATTTATTTCCTCAGCTGCATGGAGTCATGCTATGAGATATCATTAAGTAAGAATAATTAGGATTTGAACTTTTAACATACAAGATTTGTAGGTTCTCCTGTGTTTCCAGTCCTTTCCAGATATACCTTTCCTAAGTGGTAGTCAGGATTTCTGTACCATTTAACTATATAATCCTTACAAGTAATTTTTTTATGTCTAAGTGGCTGTGTTGATCTCCATTTGAGCATCTGTAGATGAACTTGGTAATCAATACTTTGGGGTGATAACAAAATAAAATATTGAAGTGTATTTTAATTTGAGCAGTTCAGTGGCGATCCAGCAATGTGGATTTCATTTTCCTGGCAATACCTTGATGCAGTTAAGACGTAGCCCAGAAAAAAAAAGATGGTAAAATCCAGAATGGTCACATCAGGTTAATTGGTTTCATGGTTACAATGGCAATATGAGGAGCTTGCACTAACACACAGAGCTGAATTTTCAGGGTGTGGGAAGCAAGTGTGCAAAGGGTCTGATGATTAACTTTCTGGCACCAGTTGCTTTTCTGTCACACTGCAATCATTACTTCAGGCAAAAACAAATCATTCTGTTGCTTCATCTGCAGAAAAAAAGCCCAGTCCAGCTCCATCTTCTGCCAAGCCTGAGCCTTCTCTTTCTTTCTGGGCACATGGAGAGTCTGTGGCAGCACTGTGGAAGGGACCAGAATGAAGGTGCCAGGAGAGCAGAGGTCCCAGTGCCCAGTGAGGTTTTTGTGATGGGGTGGAGCCCAGGGAAAGTCCATTCCACTGTGACATTTGAGATCCACTGATCTCAAGTGTTTCGTTTTGCAGAACAACAAATAGATTTTTTTCCATTTTCAGATCCCCAGGCTTGATTTCTTGTAAAGCTTGAGTGTTATTCATGTCTGGACCGCAGCTGATCATTGCTAATTTTGATGTAGAGTTTGACTTTCCCTCCAGAGCAAAGGGTTTAATGCTTTTCTTCAAAGGCAGGGCAGATGGTTTATTGAGTGTCAGAGATCCAAAGAAGCTTAAATGGATAAATTTTAAAATGCAGTCCAGGACTTAAAGAGACTGGCTGATTTTTAGTAGGTAAAGCAAATTTAGAACACGGCCACTGCCACAGTGACCATGGGATCAAACTGGATTGGGATCCTACAATCCTTCTGCCTATTCCCACCCACCTTCTTACTGGATAGTGGCTGGGCTGACGCTTATTTAGGCTTCTATTGATGCTGCTATACAACAGAAAAATAGTCAAATGCTTCATTTTAAAGTTCCTGAATCAAGAAGAAATAATCATTAATGGGAATGATTTATACAAAGCTGTTAATTGATGAGCCAGGAGAGAACACAACTTCTTTCCTGAAGAGCAGCATTGAACAGGTCATGTCAGAAAGGAGATATAACATCACTGCTGTGAGATAATTGTTTATAAATGTGGTTGGTTTACCAATAATAGTCATAGAGAGGTTTGGGCTGGAAGGGACCCTAAAGATCACCCTGTTCCAACTCCCTTCCATGGGAATGGACACCTTCCACTAGAGCAGGTCAAAGAGGGAGTAGAGAAAAGAACCCCCGTGGGACAGTGTGAGAGGCAAGGTGGTGCTGAGCAGTCCTGGAAGAACAGGAAGTCACAGAAATGGGAAGATCCAAGGGGAAAAAGGGTGGGACAAGTACTCACTTAAAGCAGATAAAGGTGTTGCAGCAGATTTCCCTTCACCTGAGTAATTCCATGCCAAGGTACCTCCCCAGCTGTGCATCCTTGAGTGTGCTACACAAACATAACTACACATTCTTCCCAAAAATTTTCCCAATAATTGCAACGGTCCAGAATAATAAATTGCAGCTATATTAAAACTAATATTAATCTGTATCACATCTGCATCTCGTAAATGCACACCATTCCAAATTCTTGCTGGTTTTGTCAGTCACGTGCCCAGAAACACTTTCAGTGCACTAAGAAGAAGCATAAAAACTCCAAATCAGGTGTTTGGATCTCCACAACCACTCTGGCTTGAAAGAAATTCAACCTCCTAGGCAGAGAGCCAGGTTCTGCTATTGCGAAAAATGGTTCTCCTGCATGTGCTAAGGGATTAAATGTTCCTCATGTTCTAGGCAAGGGCACTGTAGGCTTTCCAATGGTGATAAAATGCAAATTTCACCCATAAGTTTTTCTGTTGACAGGGAGGATAACAATCTACCTCTATATATGTGTGTGTGTGTGTCCTTAAAAATTTTAAAAATTAAGATCTGCTGGAAAAGGGAGTATAAAAGGGTATGACTTCTCCAGATTTTTTTTTTGAGACAAATATACTGAATTGCAATAAAAATGTACCTAATCTTTAAGTCACTTAAACTGTAGTGTTTAGTATGAATATGGATATGCAGCTTGTGGCTCATCAAATATAGGGGCTGTATTGACATGTGAAGTATTGGATCAAGAAATTAATTTTGCAGGATCAGAGTCACAACACAAACAAAATAAAGAAAGTCCAATAACAGGAAAGGCAGAGCATCTCTGTTAGCTATGACTGATTTTCCATTGCCCTACATCCTTGGTAGCAATAAGGTGTGGCTATAAAATGCTGTTAAAAGACTAAATGCAATAGCTGGTCTGTACTGACTTGGCTGAACGTTTGAGCTGCTCAGTGTGGATTAAACTCTGCCATCACAGAGGGATAAATTTGCAATTTTCAACTGAGAGCATTCAGATTTTAGTGAATCAACACGAGCAAATTGACTTTTATTACCAATATTCCAAATGTATCACAGCCCCAGGACACATGATGTCCAGAAGTGCCCTTACTCACAGTCTGCAGCTGAAGTACCTTTCACAAACAGGAGGCTGCTTTGGCAGCAGGGCTTTCACCACTGCTGACAAGTGCTTTTTGAAAACCTGGGCACAATGGTCTGAAAGCTGATGCACAAACCAAATTAATCCCCCTCAGCAGAATTGGTTCTCTGCCCTCACCTGTGGTTTTATCAAAAACTAACCAGGAGGTTTAAAACATATTCTGAACTTGTGTCAGAGCAATGAGATGAGTTCAAGAGCTCTTGCAGCACTCTGCCCTTCTGCTTGCAAGAGGAGTGAAGCCCCACATGGCAAACCCCACCTGCACGTAGATGTGGAGCCTCTATTTCCCTTTTTAAGGTGGTGTCCACTTGCTTCAGATGGAGATTTAGACAACTTTCAGCACAAGGGACCCTGCCATGGTGCTGGCTGCAGGGAAATCCAGAGCAGAAGTGTTTCTCATGGATAGATTCTGCACTTGACACAAAATGTGTTGTGACACATTATCTCCTCACCATGTAGCAAAGTGTACTTTGCAGCAATTGAGGAGATTCAGTTAAATCCAGCCTGTACTTGTGTTCGGGCTCGTTATTTATAGCAAGTGTGGGAGTGTGTTGGCCCCTTCTGACAGCATATCATGGCCATCTCAAATCCTGAAAGCACTTTTTTGTTGTTGTTGTTGCCACAGTAAATGTTTAAGAAGTTTAATCTCGAATCTGTGAGCGATTTGGAGACCAGTCTGTTCATGACACATCAACAAAATTAGAGCAGGGAATGTTTTGCTGAAGGAGCTCTCGTGCTTTAATAAGGAGTGAGGTTGTTGGGAGTGTGCTCCCTGCTGTGTGTGCTGCCAAGGCAGGGCCTCCATGGCCCACAGTGATGCCTCTGGATGTGTTTGCCCATGGTATTCCAAAAAAATCTATATTTTTACTGAACCGGCCTAAGAGATTTAGAAAATCAAATCTCAAGGTGTTAGAGAGGGCACTTAGCATGGTGTGAATTGGAGTTTCAACAGTGAGCATAGCCAGAAGAAAAAGGGTTAATTTTGCTTCAAGAAGAAGACATGGAAATAATTTTTTTTCTTGCTAATTAAATATGAAACTGACTAACGGTATGCAAGTGTAATTTTCTTATCTTATTAGCCACGTTCATTTCTGAAGTGAATAACTACCAGCACTGGTACAGTATATGGGCAGAATAATAGTCAAACTGATTTTTACTTTAATCTCTGAATACAATTAGCATAATTTAAACTGTTATAAGCTACAGCAGATAGAAATCACATTATGGAGATTGTAGGTGGAGAGGTGGGTGGTCACATGCAGGGGGAAAACTGGAAGAGCACTTAAAATACAGCCAAATAATAAGCATTCAGGAGAATGTAAAGCTACATCGAGTTGAAAGGCACATTATTTCAAGAGATGGGGGAAGAGAAGTGGATAATCATGAGCAAGGTTCAAGGACTTCTACTACTGCAGGGCCTGATCCCAAGCAATGCTGTAAGAGATGTCGTTTATACAACTGTTTTACGGGGCATGAAAATTCCAATTTTCCGATCTCATTCCAATAAATGAAAATTATCCCAAATTCCATTTTCTGTCAGAGGAGAGAACAGCCCAGTGGAGATGGACAGATCACATCTTGCCTGACCAGATGAAAAGAGAAGAAATCAGGATATGATGGGGAAGGAAAGCGGCAGGTGAGATGGGGAACCAGAGAGATGGACCATGGGTGTAAAGTGTGTGTTTGAGTGAATTGTGCATGAGAGCAGGGATAGAAAAAGAGAGAAAGGACGGGCTGAATGAGGAGCCTGGATCTGGAAATGCTGAACTGTAGGCTAGGGCTGACTGAGCAGTCAGCACCAGTGAGTGTGGGAGGAGAGTGACATGAGCAAGGAGAGGAGACAGGGACAAGGTGGTGAAGATAAACCCGAGCTTGGGGAGAGTGGAAGGAAGGTGCAGCCAGACAGAGCCTGGGATGCTCACATCATCCTACTCCTCTGCTGCCAGCAAATATCCATACAGCCTCTGGGAAACCATTCTGGATCACCTGCCACTGCAGCTATGGAAAAGAAAGGATCACAGCTCAAAACTCAGGAAACGTTCTGAACTCTTTATCCTTTCAAATGCCTCCTTGCCCTCCCCATTTGCATCCTGTGCTAGTTTCTGCAGTGTTTTTTGAGCAAGTAACAAAATTGAGCCCAGGAATCTAGCCTGTTTAACCAGTAATAATCTGATGTTGGCCATAATTAAATTTCTGTGGCCCCTTTTAAATTGTTGCAAGGAAATCTAAAGGATTTGTTATTTAGCACAGAATGGTCTGAAATGTTGCCAAGCTGTACAGCATGTATTAATCTTTGGGTAAATTTTATCTATATCTTGACAACTTACCCAGATCATGTTGTTTGAAAAGAACTGGAAATGTTCTTCATCATAGCATGACTGAGGGTATTCTGCAGCCAGGCCTTACTGCTGGAGTACAGAACACGACTCTGATGTATTTTTCACATCAAATTGATAGATTTCCCATCAAAAAGAGATTTCTGAAGTATGGAACATGGACCTCACTCCTGAGTGGCTGTTCCTTTGTTGCAGTGCTCTCTCTGCTCTTTGAAACTTCTTCCTACCAAAAAAAAAAAAAAAAAGAAAAGAAAAGAAAAAAAAAGCAATCTCCAGACATTATTCACTACTACATAATAGAAGGTGTTGGCAGCAAATGACACTTACAAAAGCAGACTTCCAGATGGGGAAATGTCAAACTGGAAGTCCAATGACTTGTATGATGATGTCTGGTTGCCCAGAGAGCTCCTACAGAGCTTTCAGATAGAGGTGAAAATATTCTGCTTTTTTGAATCAGCCCTACTTGCATTTTTACGATGAGTTGGGCACAGCTACACTGAGGTATGGACTGTACTCTGTGTGTGTGTGGACAGAGATCAGCCAGATAATCTTGGAATCATTAATTAAATCAATGTATATCACCTGCAGAAATATGCACTGCACTGAGCAGCGTTTGTAGATGAGCAGTACATGATGTAAACTAAAGATCCATGCATGCTGTGCAGCTGCTTTTGGCAAAGATGACAGAGGATGATACTTCCTGAGAAGACTTTCAAGGTCTGATTTTTGTTTTCTCAATTATTATTTGCTGTATTTAATGCACCAAGAAAAAGCATTGCAATTGCTGTGAAGCACTGTGCTGCAAAAAAAAAAAAAAAAAAAAAAAAAAAAAAAAAAACCAGCAAAGCCAGTTCAGTAATTATTTGGTGGGATTTTTTCCCAGTTTTTCTCGTAATTTTTGTATTTCATAGACTTTTAAATGAGATTAACCTTTAATGGACATGCCTAGAACACAGCTAGTGACATCTGTCTGAGAAAGAGATTTACAAATACACAAGTGTTTATATTTTTAAATATGACAATGAAGGTAGCAAGTAAATGTTAGTGTATATTTAACACTCTCTAGTTCTGCTATTCCATTTAGAAAAAAAAGTTATGAAATATTACGAAGTGCTAATGAGGACAGCCCTCACCAAACCCAAACTGAAGAAATAGCAGCAATCCTGCAGCATTGCATTTGTCTCTCAGTGCCAGGGCTCTATATTTAACAAGCTTTCCCCAGCTCCCACACCCAGATGAATTCATTGGAATGCAGTAGGAAAGCAAAAGCTCATCTGACTCATTAGGAGGCTCATATGCAATTACCATCAATTAAAAATTCCTTCTAGAGCCACCGTGTGAATTTGGGTGTGCTGAAAGAAATGAAATCATCAGGATCTCTGTGAGCAGGACGTACGTTTGCACGGAGCTCAGGACAAAGTGAGATTTGATTAATCTGCAAAAACAATTAGCTGATGTGCTGAGGACGTGTGGGATCCCCAGAGAACTGTGTCTGATGGAGTTTTACATCTTCCACTTCACCTTCTGTCTTGCAATCAACAGAGCCAAAGAAAAGCTTCTCTATATTGGGAATGTATTGAAAAAAACCTGAAACTGTTGTAACAACATGTTTTGTTGATATGAAATTATTTTCTCTTTCTTCTCACCAGCCGCTAGTGAGGAAAAAAAGTTGAGGTGGAAGTGTAATGACAAATGATTTACAGATGGATTCCTTTTTCACTGTATTCCCATTAAGATGGGTTGTAAACACTTCACTTTCTTAGCCCAAGATCTTTCTCAGAATCTGTTCTGTTTAGGTTTAACTTGTTAGATTTGGAATAAACTCTTCAAAAGACTGAGCAGCTCTTGAGCCAACCCAACAGAATTGAGTTGCCTCTGTCATAGACTTTCATTGAAAAATTTTATCTTAACATGAGCTTTACCTGTGCATCTGATATTTTAACACTATTGGATGTTTATGTCCTGTTGATTAAGCCTTTTATTAAAACTTTAGAAAAAATACAACAGAGCAATTAAAAGTATGTGTATATATAATTTCACAAGCATTTTAGAAGTCCATACAATAAAACAAACATGTGCTTATGCTATACTTATTTGTTTTCATTATTCACAAGAAAAAGTAAATTCCACTTTTATCTGTAAAACAGTGCAATACCAAGATATCTAAGATGTTGTATTGTTTCTATTTGAAAACTAAAAATGGTAAAAACACCTAAACTTTAACAGGAGCTGCCATTTCTGTCACGATTTATGTTCTGGTGGTGCAAAGAGGATTCTTATGTTTAAAAAGTCTTTAAAAGCCTATAATCACACAGAATTTCCACAGGTGGAAAGCAACCAGAGCTCCACCAAAACCTATAGGAGCTGCAGAAATAACAAATAATAAACAGCCCTGGAGTGCAGACACTGATTTCCAAATAACGATTGACAGATCCTTTTACTTCCTGCACATTGTGTCTTAGGATAAATAAGAGAGCCCAAACAAATCCTTTTGGTTTTGTGTGGTTTGTGTTTTGGTTTTTTTTTTTAATAAATGCAAGGTGGTTCAAAACCTTTGGTCTGAGTTTGAATGTTGGGTCTACTTCTTCTTGGAACATTGTGTAGAAATTTTGATGGAGAGAAAAAATAACCCAAATCTCTATGCATTTTTACAAAGATCATAATGTAGTGCTGCCTGCAGTAGTAGTTATTCAGTGGGGACAAGCAGGACTGGGATCCTCAAAAATTCCTAAAGCTGATATTTAAACATACCTATGCACTGAAATCTAACAATTAACTAAACATGGCAGAGGTCTCAAGGAAAACATTTGAAGTTAGTTTGAATAGAGAAACATGTATATTCTTATAAAAGGGAAGAGCAAGGAAGAGGAACTTTCAGGTGGAGAACAAATCTGGTCTCATAGAACTCAATTTTACCTGTACATTTAAACATTTTTCAATTTATAGGTTTTTGTCCAATGAGTTATCTGCAAACAAACATACACTGATTTTGCTTTTACATTAAAATCCCTCCAGGTAAGAGGAGCAATCCAACTGAAAACCAGAAGTCGAGAATATTGTTTCACTTACATAAACTAAACATAGACTGATATTTTTCCTACAATTTCCACTTTTTATTGTTTCTCAATAAAAAGGGTGCCAAGCTAGGAAATGTGTCAGCAAAGCAGAGAAGCAGAGAGGTGGTTTTATCAATGGTATGCATGCTGCTTTTTTGGAAACACCTAGAAGATTTACTTCCTGGTAAATCTTCTGCTCTGAACTTGTGTGATTTGCAGAATAAAGTAGAGCTGAGGGGTGGGAGAGAATTTACTTATCAGGAACATTTGAGAACGGTTACCACGGTGAAAGAAACAGAAGACAAAAGATCCATTAATTTAATCATCTTTGATCATTTGCAGGCTTTGTTTGGATGTGTTTGTATCTTGGAAAAATTAAGAGTGTGCAGATGATGGCAATCAGAAAGTCACTCTCCCTCAAGATCAATTTGATTGAATTCACATGAGGGGAAAAATAAATGTTTGAAGCCAAAATCAGCGTGACATTGCTGATGTTCCAGGGGGAGATGAGGTCCCCTCTGTATCCATACACTGAACATGTCTTGGGTCACAAGACCAACAAATCAGATATTTGCAGCCAGTTTAGAAACGACCTTTGGAGGATTTCAGGAAAGGGTGATTTCCACCGAGGCATCCAGTACCAGATGGAAGAATCAAAGAGGAAAAAATATCATTGCCATCAGTGCCTGCAACAGGGGGCTTCAGAAAGGAGAAACTTCTAGAAACCTGCTTATTTCCTAGCAAGCTCTGCAGGCTTCTGACTAGCTTTTGGACAAAGCTCTTGGTTTAAATTATGTTAATCTTCTTCACAGGGCAGGGACAAGCAACTTTCTGATTACAAGAACAAAATAAGGAAATACTGGGACAAAGTCTCTGTGGACATAAATCATTGTGATACCCTTGAAAGCCAACACACAGCAGACAATTTCATTTGCTATCCAGCCTGTTCTAAAACAGGCAAAGAATGTTAAAATTCTTCTTTTTGTGTTGAGATTAAATCCTGCAAATTTGCCATGGAAACCATTTTTTTTTTTTCCCCTTCCCCTCCTTTTCACAGCTCAGTAATAGCAATCCTTCCAGAGAAGGGAGGTTTGAGCATTGTGGTTTGGGGCGGGGGTTTTTTGGGAGGTGGGCTGAAGGGGAAAAACAGGCAGGGGAAAAGGCCAGAATATGTTAACTCTCAGAAATGAGTTCACATGCCCCAGGTCTGGGTGTTGAGTGCCAGCAAAGGACAGATGCTCCTAACAGTTGGAGCACTGCGGCACGGAGGAGGGAGCCATCCTCCAGAAGCCACCCTGGGAAGCAGGCAGGCCTGGGGTGACCCACTTCAGGCAGGGGCTGGCAGGAGATGGAGCTGCCCTGGCTCTGAGGGCCGGCTCACTGGCCCTGCTTGATCCCACACAGCAGGAAGGGAACACCAGGACAGCATCCCTGAGTGGGGATACGGCCAGGGCAGCAGGGAGGGAGAGGGAGCTGCAGCCAGGGTCACACCAGATCTGCCACCCGCCCCTGTCAGCCACCAGCCAGGGGGTTCTGAGCTCCTCACAGGGTCTACCTAGGCTTTTTTCTCTTTTTTTGGAGGAAAAACCCAATTTTCACAGCATGCCTACACTGCTGTTTCCAAAGCACGGGTTGCTTTTATCCCCACGTTCGAATTCACCTGTTACGCAATATCTCAATGAGTAATCCAAAGGTTTTAATGCAAAAAGGCAAAGAGAAGGACATGGGGAGGAGGTAAAAGAAAAGGCAGCCAGGGTGGACTTGGTCTGCCATTTTCATTATCCCATATGGAATTTTTCTTGTAGAATCATCGAGATCATCAAGTCCAACCATTAACCCTGCACTGCCAAGTTCACCACCAAACCAGGACCCCAAGCACCACATTTGCACATCTTTTAAATGCCTTCAGGGATGGCAATATCCCCACTTCCTGGACAGCCTGTTCTAATGCCTGACAGACCTTCCAGTGACCAAATTTTTCCTAATATCCACTCTAAACACCCCAGGTACAACTTGAGACAGTTTCCTCTTGTACCATCACTTGTTAGTCAGGAGAAGAGGCTCATACCCACTTCACTGCAAGCTCTTTTCAGAAGCAAATTGGAGGTCCAATTTTTAATGGGATGCAAAACTGGAATCAATTCTATCCAGTTTTAATTCAGTGAGGACCTAATCTGTGTGACAGAACTGCCAGAGTAAATTGCCAGAGTCAGGCTGCCCTTAACCAGCCCTCCAACAGAACATTCAGGTCCATCTGCCTCTGGTCCCCATTTCTTGGTGCTTCCATTTCTTTCAGGTGGACTTTCCATGTCCTTTTCTCCTGATGGAGCATTTCCTCATCCTTCTGTTGGCATAATGTCATGTCTGTTTGTTTATACCAAACATGAGGGGTTTTTATGGTGCCTCATCAACCACATTGAATTTTCAGAATGATGTGTTCCTTCCTTCTTTTGCTCACGCATACAGTAGACTTGTTCCCGATAGAAATGAGACATTTCAAGGATGATTACATGCTGTAGCAGCCTAGCACAAAATTACATCTTTCTGACCTGCTGTGCCTTAATGTGGTACCTTACTGACTTCCACAGTTCTCAGCTGTTCCCCCCTTTTTTCCCTGAGGGTGTTCACAAAATAGAAAGTTAGAGTGAATTCATTCCCAGACAACCTCAGCAAAACTTCAGAGACAGGATGTTCTAATCAAGGTCTACAAGGCTTACAAAATTTAGGTTTTGAATATTATTAAGTCTGCATTTACTTTTCACCTTATTGGTTTGTAAACCCTCAGTGCCCTGGAGCTCAAATCTCAGGTCTGGATCTTACTGAGGGCAGCTTCTGTACACAGACTCGTTTATACTCAGAGATCACCCCATTTCAAGCATGAAATTTCTGTGTGGAATGGGTTTCTTTCATCAATGAGGAATATTGGTACTTCTAGAGCACATGCTGGGCACTGCACAGTGCTTTCACTCAAAATATGAGATGTTTAGAGTTTGCCAGTTTTTTTCCCATATTTACTGTCTCAAGGCACTTACAGTGTTATGGAGAGCTGCATTTATTGCTTTTTCTTTCTGCTTTATATTCCTTATTCTTACACAAGTGACTCTAAAATACATAAACCAACACAATATTTTTCTGCAACAAAGTCCAAAACAAACAAATGCCTTCACACAAACCACCCCCCCTCCAAAAAAAATCTCTGAAGTTTCAAGCAGTTATCTCACTTTGAAATGGACTATCAGTATTCTTCCACATAAACTTTCAGGTTCATCAAACTGTTTGTTCCAGCCCTCCATCGCTCTGATTGCTCCTTGTTTGCTTTGCTCTGGTGTTAAATTTTGTATGTCTACTTCTGTGAGCTCTGCACAGCATTGCAATGTCTGCTGATTCAGAAGGTAACAGGGATTTTTTTTTTCCAGGTCAGTAAGTATAAGCTTAGGATTCAGCATTCAGGCTGGTGATGTTGAAAGACCAGCTTTACAGTTTCTGACCTAAACAGGAAAGTCTATTATCTGAAAGGAACAGAAAACAGAGGACTGGGAGGTAAAGCAGTGGTCAGGCATTCCTCCGGTAAACTTTTGGAAGACTCACTTGCATTTGGAGTTTGGGAGACACAAGATTTCAGCTTTGTCAAGCTTTTTGCTATGTTGAATCAAAATTATATTTATTTCCCACAAGCAGAGACGTGTTTGAATTGTTTCCTCCTTCTGAAGCTTTAAAAAATTGTTCTTGCACCCAGGCTGCTGCTGACTGTCAAGTCTTATAGGATGATGATTAAAATATATTTTCATAACAGCTCATAAACGTGTATGCATATATATGGGCACATATATATTTGTATAAATGTAAGTATGCATGACAGGAATGCAGCTTTTCAATTCATGTCTACCAATGATTTGGACTCTGGCTTTGTGGTCACAGATGGGGAGTTTGGAATATTTATTATGCTCATGCAGTCTTTGAGTTGGAGACCAAGGATTGTGGGGTCCCTGCTGTCCTCCACAGGAAAGGAACAGTGTGGGGATGTAAAGCGTGGTGCCCACACCACAGAACCATTCAAAGGGCATATTTTTGTCAAAAATCACCCAAAAGCTCATCCAGCCATAATGCTCGTGTACAACACCAAGAAACCACTGTGAGCTGAACCCAGCAGGAAATTGGGAAGTTTTCCAAGAATTCCTGTCACAATCTGGCAGTTCTGTTTCTGCACAGCACTCAGGGTGACAGCAGAGCATCTCCCAGGTATTTTGTACCCCCAGAACCAGGGTGAAATATGAAAACGCTCTGTACATGTAGGGATAGGGCAGGGTGATGCCACAATCCCCCAGCCACATGAGGAGCCCAGAGCACATCTCTGAAATCCTGGACTGCAGCCCTAACTACAGGAGCATCCCTCTTCTGCATAAATAAGGGATCTTGTTGGAATAAAGCTTCATGAGAAATGTAAATTTGGGAGAAACTGCCTGATTTCTATGCTGCTGAGGCTTTCTCTGCAATAGCACCAGATGCTAAAAAAGAAGCAAGAGGAAAAGTGCAAACCCAAACCTGATTCTCAACAGCAAGGAAAGAGAACAAGGCCATTCCTGTCACCAATCTCATGCTCAGGGGCAGCAGCAAAAGAAAGGCAGCACCACTGTGTGTGACACACATATAACTTGTGCCACCCACTAAATCTTCACAGAAACTGAGAGGCACCACCCAAAATTCATTTAAAAAAAACCCCAAACCAACCAACCCACCAACCAACCAATACACCAACCAAACTCAACAACGACAACAAGCAAACAAAAAATCCCCACAAAAAACAAAAGAAACCCCCCAAAACAAACAAACAAACAAAGTGTCCCTAAGAACTTTGGTTAATCTGGAAAGTAAAAGTGGCTGTGACTCCTTCCTCATTTCCCCTTTCGTGGCAAAGAATGTCAGGAAAAAGACAGACTGAAGTAAGGAAGCTGGAGATCTCCAGGCTGATATATATTTCCAGGCAGCTCTTGCTGCTGCTCTTGTGAGTGGCCATTTCTGAGCATTCAGCTCCCTAATTTGTCCCTTCTTTTTGGTGGCAGTCTTTCTGCCAGTACAACATGGTGTAACCCATGAGGAGAAATACCTGGAGGCAGAAACATTGGATGGATGAGACCCAGCAGGGTCTGAACAGAGGAAGCCACACCAACAGCCCAGCCCAGGTGAGGAACACCCTGGCAGGTGGCTCAGGGGAGGAAGAGCTGAAGGTTTCACAGATTTTGGCAGCCTTGCCTTCCCAGTTTGCAAGGGAATTGCACAAGTGCTGGGATGAGGCTCAGGAGTGGAGGGAGGGAGAAGTGACCATGATGCTGGGCTCCTCTCTGGGTAACGCAGCCAGAGCCTTGCTGAAGGAATTGAAGGAAGGATGTGGAGGGAGAAGGTGAGCCAAGAACATGGAGGGGTGAAGGAAATCAATATAATTATCTCACCAGCTACCCTCTGAACCAGAGGAAGTGTGGCTTGCAAGCACTGATGCTGGAGAGGAGTAGTGCAGATGTGAGGGGCCAGAAAAATCTATAATACTCTGGCAGTGCTACTGGAGAATGGGATTTGCTTCTTGGAAATTTTTATATTGTAAAAAAAAGATTTGATTTCTGTGTGGAGACAAAAGGACATTTTTTGGACCTTTCTCCATCCTTATTGTTATTGATAATTGGCTGAAATTTAAAATTAAGATGTCAAAGACAGAAATGCTCATGTTAAAATAATTTGCTTAAAATCTTTTAAAAGCACATGGAAATCAGGGGGCTTCTTTTTCTGTATTTTAACTGGACATTCTAACAAAATCTATGTGATAAGTATTGGTCCGTTATATGGTATTTCCGAAGTAGGATTAATGGGATTTTAAACCAATACCTTCAGGGCTAAGGGATGAGCACCTTTCACTTGAAATAAAGGAATAGCTGCTGGCATTATCTGCTGTAGTAAATTGTTCATGTTGGCCACTTCCCTGAGCCTGATGAAGATTGATACACTGACAAGCAGGCAACGCTAGGGGAAGCAGATATTTCCCACTGCCTGGCACAAGGTTGTCATCCATGCAAAATACAACACTTAATATCATCATTAATGAATGATTAGTCATTTTTTATCATAATCATTCCATAATAATCATTAGTATGAATTAATACTGCCTCAGGGAGCACATGAGCTACGAGGAACTTCTCTGTGCTCCTCAGCTGACAGGAACAGATTTTCCTGCAGCACATGGAGGTGTTTGGTTACCTGAGCTGCAGCATTTGCCCTTTGCTATGGCACAGACCTGGCACCCAAAATTAACGTGAGGGCTGATATAAAGTGTGGGAATCTATAAAATCAGAAGATTTTAGGAAAGTAGGAAAAATATAGGCTTTAGAGACCTGTCAGAATAGAGAAATGCTAGAGTAGCAGAAAAGATATATTAGCAGTAGCGAAGATATGAGGACTAGAACAATAAGCTTGTGTAGCTTGGCTTTCTAAGTTGCAAAAAGTATATTTTAAGTATACATTTAGAAAGTTAAATATGAATGAGGCTCTGTGCTTTAGCTTTTATAAATGAAGCATTGTATTAGAGAAAAAACTGCTATTGTTTTAACTACAGCTACGTGTACTTCAGGTGATTAGATAGAACTACTGTCAATATGCTTTTGCTCTGCGTGATTAGATGAAACTTAGACTGAGACTGTCTTATGTCATGCTGTAACGTGAAGTTTCTTTAGCATACTTTCTAGTCAACAAGCTGTTCACATCTTTCCTCTCCACTGTTGTAACAATGTAATAAAACTGATACCAGAAAAATAAAAGCTCTAAACCTGATCAAAGTCGCCCCGTCCCATTTGCATCTGTATACAAACTACCAGCGTAACACGAAGATACGGAACCTGTTAATTCCCTATGCCCTGTGTGATTTTTTTTCCTTAATTCTACTCCAAAATCAGATTACCTGCTGAAGATTTTTTTTTCTCTTTTTTTTGATATGTGCATAGGAAATCCTTGCCATTAATCTCTCCCCGCTGTGTGTGAGCACAGAGCCAGCAGAGCGCCCTGTCCCCAGCTCGGTGCACGTAGGCAGGCGAGGCTCTGCTCGAATGAGATTTCCTGCACTTTCTCAAACACCCCTCAGTCCCCTGCAAGCTGTGCCTCGTGCAACATTTGCTCAGCTCGGGGAATGCAGAATTGCCCTGACTTGCACGAGAGGCTGGGAGCTGCTCCCACAGAGCTGAGACAGGGCGAGGACCTTGTCAAGGTGCAGGCAGCTTTGCACAGGTGACCTGTTTGGATTCCAACCAATTTCACATCACATTTGGACTTTTTTTATTCTTACTTTTTTTTTTTTTTTTTACTATATAAGGTACAAAGGAAGGAGCAGATCAAAGAACATGAGGCACAGGTCTGAAAATGGACATTCATTCACTCCAGGGAAAAAAAGCCTTACATTTTTACATTTCCCTTACATCCCTTTACAGCCTACATGGAACATTTCCCAAACCAATCATTTATGGGTTTTAAGAGTGTTCACAAGTCAGGATTTTTAACAGTGAAAACCACCTAACATTGTGGGCAATTTGCCTGTCTTTATGTTAGCTTTTTTTTTCATCTGATGATCTGCGATTCTATGAATTAAAAAGGGGATGTTATTGAGCATGGAGAGAAGGAACAAAAAAAAAAAAAAAAAGCCCCAAACAAAAAAAAACCCAAAAAACCACAACAAAACAAAAAAACAACCAAACAAAAACCAAAAACACGAAACAAAAACCCCAGACCACCAGACAAATATAGCATTAATTTTGAAAGGAAAAAGTATGAAAAAAATCCACATTCATTGTCACAGAATTTGGTTGAGTTTTTTCCCCCAAACCCCAGAATTTTAAATTCCACTTTGCTCCATTTTTTGAATTTGAATATAAAATATCTTTTGAGAAAATTATGATGAAATGCTTCCATGATGAAATGTTATGCTGTATAATGTATATGGTGAAGTATATTGTTATAAATTTAAAAGCATTTACTGAGCATCTGACATTTTACTTCTTTTTGAAATGATTGTGTTATACTTCCTCAGTTGTGCAAGATTAAAACATACTCATTAAACACTTACTTTTAAAAGAATTATACAAATATTTTTTAATGTCTCACACTCAATGGTCTCCCTGATAGAATTGTGGTGATTTATATCAAAAGGAAAACCAACCATTAATGATATGTTGGCATCTCATGTAATCTGTTATCAAAAATTGTTTAGACTAGAATAAAACCTCTTAAAATATATATATCTTGGAAGAGATTATTTAACTAAATCATAGAACTACATAAATTATCTTTCCATCTTATCACGTTTTTATGTTAAGAGCAAAGTTTTCCAATGTAGGAAACACTTTTTTGATCCTATCAGTCATACTCTACTGCCTTGATGGAGATAGAAATAAAGCTGGAATTCTGAAAAGTTATTAATCCATTTGCAATGCTTTAAAAATGAAAGAATAATTATAGATCTTTATTGGGAGGTTAAAGTGTAATTTATGTTTTGCAGTTTTCTCAGTCACTGTTTCAGTTTGCATGGGTTCAATTTGAGTTTTACAAGCTAGTAAGGAACCAAGGAATATAGCTGAAGTTATAATTTCCTGAAGTTTCATTCTAAAATATTTAAAATAATGAACTTCTCTTTTGTCAAGGTCCTGACAAAATATCAAAGTGTCAAGGTTTTGAGGTAAAATTCTAAAAAATACTTTCAAGCTGTCAGGATTTTCTCTTGTTGGCCAGAAGTGTTACACACTTCAAAATTATTCTGCAATTGTAGTTCAAACACCTTCTCCTAACAGATTAATAATTATTCCCTTTTCAGAAGTATATTATGATCCATTTCTGCAAGCACTTAAATCAATACCATAGAACTTAGGGCTTGAAATACTTCTGGAAAAGATTTAATGGTTGTGTCTGACCTGCAAGCATAAATTGAAGTTGCCAAATCCAGGATCAAATATTTCTGTGATTGCAAATTGAATTCAGGTTTCATAGAGTTCATTAAAAGTATGTGTTACTTGTTTATAAAGCAGTGTTATCTGGTACAGTTAATACTATTTTAAAAAAATAAAAAAGCAGTTTTAGGAAAAAGGTGGAGGGTATGTCAGTTCCATATTTTCATTTTTTAGGAAGCTTATACATAAGAAAAAATACTGCAAAGGAGTAATAAAATCACTTCTTACAAAACTATCCTCTTATAGAAATTCTTCCTGAAATTCTATTTAGGCATCTGTTCTCCACAGGGTTTGTTGTACGGTCTTTCTCTATGGTTTTGATATTTTAAATACAATTTGTTATGCATCTTTTGAACAAGGATATTCTTTTATTTTGCAGAATTCCTTCAGATTTTTGGCTTGGGAACTTTGGGATGCAATTGTTGACTATTTTACCAAAAAAACTCTGCCAGTTCTGAGGCTTTGAGTCTTGTGAACATTTTTCACAGACAGAGAAGGCGTAGGAGCAGATCTGGAGCATCTCCCAACTTGTTCTTGAGCCCTCAGCAAAGCTCTACTGCTTTCAACCACCAAAATTCCCCTGCTCTTTCACTTACAGTGCTTTTACCCAGGTCCCAGCCCTCCTGCTCAGGGCAGTGGCACTCCCTGTTCCCAGCTCAGGGCATTTGGATTCACTGCCTGCAAGTTCACTCTAAGTCTGACTTCTGCTTCACCTCAGAATATGTCTAGAGTGACTTTCCTTTCTTTTTTCCCCCTTTTTAATTGGAAAATGGCTAAAAGTTCTCCCTGACCTTTTTATCTTGCTGGCAGTGCCCCTGTCTTTCTATTAATACCAGGCTTTGGAGAGTGTTTCATCTGCACTGGCAGCAGAATTGCTATTTCTTACTCAGTTTAGTATCTGCAATTACAGGGCTTTTCTGAAGTGCAAAAGACATCTATAAAAATCAAACCCATCTCCCTGCTTAGCATCAGGCACAGTGCAGCAGCTCACTGCTGCTTCCAGCTTACATTAGGTTTTCCATCTTTCCTTCAGAATCCTGCAGTGATCATCAGCAAAGGCTGGCTGTGAGGTGAAGGACCCTCAGTGAAGTGGCAGGAGTAAAGCACAGCACCAGAGAGAGCACTGAGTTGGCTTGGATTTTTGTCTTGGGTGATACATCCAGCTCCTTACAGTGTCCTGCATTTTCAAGACATCTGTATAGAGAGATGTTGTCATTATATTGCAAGAATTCTATTGTCATTACATTGCAAGGGTTCCATATTGCCAGAGTCTCATACCTCCTGGACATTTCTTGTAGGCATCTCCTCTAGGCACTGACTCCTCCTTGTCCTCACAGCAGCCAGTGACTCCAGTTCCCCCCAACCAACCAATCCACTCTTTTATAACACTCTTCTTACTGGCTACAGCTGCAGCCTGTTAGCATCTGGCCTGCTCCTAATCCTTAACCAGCTGCAACTCTTTAGGGGGTAAGATTACATTCTATACTTCCTTTATTTATATTCTATCTTTCTACAGAGAGAGATCATCCTTGAAGACAGTGCTGGTGGGAAGCTGGAGAAGGAATGCCCTTCATTCCCTAGGCCCTAATTTCTTCCTTTTGGATGGACAGTGCTGGTGAGGCTGATTTCCTGTAGCTGCTCTCCATGTGGCCTGCAGGGCTTTCAAGAGGTCACTTGATGTCCTGGAGTGTCCCATAGATAAATAAGTGTGAGTGGGGTGGCTTAAAATGCAAGAAGCTGTTGTTAGTGCATCAGGGAGCATTTGCAGTTTCAGGGCACTCCCTGGGAGGGTCGGTGTTATTCTCACTGTGCTCTCTTGACTCAGGTTTACAAAAACTGCTGCTGGTCACAACTGACTGTTTGTCTTGCCGGGCTCAGCAGTGAGTGACCTTGCATGCAAAATTTCAGGCTGTCAATAAATTACAAGCCCATTTTACTCTTTCATCCAGTGTCTGTCTCTCTCTTCCCAGAGGGGCTTTCTTTCCAATTCACCCATGGGGGAACCTCTCTATTCATTCATGAACAAAACTTCCACCATGTCATGCCATTACACAGTTATTTTGCTCATGTAGGTCCACAGTGTTTTTTATGGGAACAGAGAATTTCTGAACAGCCTTCTTAGGGGGAGCCCAATGTGCTTTGTTCTCATCCCACGCCCAGCCAGTCCCCTGGTGAGGAGCAAAGGTGCATTAACAGGTCCCCAAGATCCCTGACCTTCCAAGCCCAGCACTTTACACCAGGGGCTCTGTCCATCCTTGGGTTCCCCACCAGCCTTAGAGCAAATCATCCAGCCAGTGGGCCTTTACTCCCACCCCAGAGCTGGTCCCATCTCCAGCAGCACTGCAGCATCCCTGTCCTTTAATCCCATGTGGAGAGGCTGGTGCCCACTGCCTTCCCACCTGCCTGCTGCTGGCAAACAAGGCAGATCCCAGGAGGGCAGAGTTATGGATGCAGTGGCTGCAATAAGCAGTGAATTGACTGTGAACCTGCTCTGACTGAGCCTCTGCCTGCTGATAATCTGCACAGAGAATTAGTTTGCTTTGGGCTTGTGTTTTCCACCAGCCTCTTGTTTTCTTCCATGAATTCCACATCGCCTCTTGTGTTTTACCTTTCCTGGCAAAACTGTTTCTCCTCATGACACACAGCTCTCCCCTAGGGCTGGTTATGTAAGGTATTGCTGCTTGGTGTTTGTACAACCCTACATCTTGATCCCCTGTAGAGAGCGCATTGTGTATCCTACTGGCAGCAAACAAAAGCAGTTTCCTATATAAAATACACAAGTCTTGCCTCTGTGCCTGCATGTTTAGGCAAACACCCTCCTGCATTTCGGGACACAAAGGAAGAACATGATCAGTACCTGCCATCCTGGTGATGTGTGGATCCAAATGGTAAAAAAAAAAAAAAAAAAGAAAAAGGGGAAAAAAAAAATTTCTCCTTATAAGGAGGAAAGGCTGCTCTTCTCTAGTCTGTGTTGTATATATAACTTTCACACTTCACACTCTCATGCTGTTTTAAATGCAAACAGCTCTTCCAGCCAGCAGCGTCACAGTTGTTTCAAGGACAAACACATTTGTTTTGTCTTTAAATGAATGTATTCATCCTGAGTGGCAGTGGAGAGGCTACCTCTTTCTCAGGAGGCTCCTTGAGGTTCAGCTAGTGAGATGGAGTAACACTTCTGTTAAAAGGGAAAGAGCCAGGGAAAAATTCCACCTCCCAACCCCCCAGCTCCAACTGATCTGAGTGTTTGACACACTCCCATTGTGGGTAAGGTGTAGGTGTCCTTGCAGGGGGAAAAAAATTATAAATACCTGCTTTCCTCATTATCTCTTCCTCTCAGTGCCTGGGTGATTTGTGCCTTCCCCTCTCCTGCCTCCAGCCTTTCCCTAGACACCAGCTTTATTTTATGTATGACTTTGGTCATACAGGTGATGGACTAAACCACATCAACTAAGCCAGAACTGCAGCTATTCAAACTCTGCCTGTTGGGGATGGGCAGGGTTGGGTTTCTGGGGGCAAGGGGTTGTTTATCCTGAAATATGCAATGTGGTCAATGCTGGTGACTACCTACATGACAGCCAGGGTGGCCACAGGGCCTTGGAGCAGCTTGGGATGAACATCCCTGTGAGCCCTTGGGATGCCCAAGCACAGAGTGCATCAGCTTTTGCTTAGACCAGAGTGAGCTGATAAAGGCAACTTGTAGGATTTCCTGCTGCTTCCTTCAGTTTTCTAGGTCCAGAACAAGAATAGAGGGGTTTCTGAGACCCTTTATGGAACAGATGTCAGGGATGAGAGGGTGTCTGGGTGATGCTCAGTGTCAAGGTCAAGGGAAGGCCTGGATTCAAGGCTGGCTTGCCCTGGGGGAAGGAAAGGAGGAATGGTCCTGGCTAGCTGGATGGATTTGCTGTCTCTCAAAGAGGGGATTTCTAAGTGAACAGAAGCTGGGTGGTGCAGAGGTGAAGGAGCTTGGTAAACCCATGAACATGTGGGGAAGGCCAAGTCTGAAAAGGATGAGTGCAAAGGAAATAATTAATCCTTAATGAATGTGTGAGTGGGAGGCTTAAGGGTATGGCTGAGGAGGGATGGAGCAATACCTGAGAGGGAGAGGTTGGGAATTCAGTGAAATAGCAAAAGAGTTACACAGAGTAAAACACAAAACAAACAAAACAAAACAAAACTTTGCCTTGCCATTACTGCAGATTGCTCCATTATTTTCCTACCCTGTCAAACACTCCCTGTAACAGCCTCCAGCTCCTGGCCTACCTTCCAGTTTCTATCCTACAGCAATGTTTCCCAAACTGCAAGGTGCAGCCCCTCCAGGGGAGGAAGGGGGCCCAGAGCCCAGAGAGAGAACGAGAGATGCAAGAAACCTGTGAGTTCTTGATTCATTAATTTTGCAACCTCATTTAGGCTCCCTGTCTCTGAAATCAAGTCCCTCACAGGAAAAATTCCAAACCATTCGTTTTCATCCTCTGCCTAAAACCAAACACATAGCAACAACAACAACTATATATATATATAGATATATACACACACACACACACACACACACACACACACACACACATATATATATATATTTTAATTAATTTATTTTATATATATAAAATCAGTTAGAGGCCTTTCTGACCAGCCCAGTTCCTACACCTGCTGGAAGGTGTCACAGCACCTGTGCTGTGCTGGGGATCACCTGAGTGCCTCTGAGCCACACAGCCATGCTGGTGCTGCAGCTCCTTGAGCAGACTCCTGGCAGCAAAGCACTGTTTTCTCCCATCTGCACTCCCTCTCCTGAAGGTGATTGAGGCTCTCCTGCCATCCCTAAAGTTGTTTTTTTTTTTCCCCTCATTTTTAAATCACAATCCCCTCTCCATCCCATGTGACAAGATTAATCATTAGATCAGTGACTTTTGCTCCTTCATTTTTCTACCTTCATGTTATAGATCTGTTAGAAATGTCTTACGTGTTTCATTGTGTTGGCAGTATGGGATTGTTAAATTTCTACTATCCTGTTCTGCTTGAGGAAATGGAAGCTTGAATACATCAAAGGTATCAGACCCAGTTAGTCAGGAGCAAGATCTGTGTCCTTTTCCACCAGCACTCATTGCTTACAGACATGCAGTGAAGTGTGGCTTACATTTCTCCCACTTGTCTCCCGTACTTTTGGACTGTCAGATCTGATAGACCCTTCAGGCATTCTGCTTTTCCACTTATTTTCCTCTCCTTTAAATTCAGCGCAATCCTGGCATTGAGACATTCAGTGGGTTTGGTGGGAACACATCAGAAACGTTCAGTGCCCGCTTCCATCTGCCTCTGCTCGAAGGAAAATGTTTCCTCCCCATGCTGTCCCCCTCCAGCCCCACGAGAAGGGGCGGCACATCTCGCTCTGGGTGCTGCTCACTCCTGCCCAGGCTGTGGCAGAGCTCAGGGGCAGCAGGACCTGCGGAGGAGCAGCCCCTGGCAGGCGGCTGCTGCTGCACTCCAGCGCCAGCTGTGCTGCTCCACACAACCAAAATCTGCCTGGAGGAGGAAAAAAAAACCCCACAACTTTGCATAAGTGCTACTGGGAACAAACCCAGAATGGGAAACCAACCAGCTCTGTTCCGTTGCTGTTTTTTTTTATTTTTTTTTAAATACATAAATTTTCTGCAGAACTGTGTGTGAGCTCCCACCTGCTAATCGCAGATTTCTTACATGGGTGGAAGGCAGATTTCAGTTCTATCAGCATTAATCTGGAGCAACTGTATTGATGATCTTACAGGGAAGATTGATTTGGGTTTGTTTTCTTTCTTAGCTGTGAATCTCAAGTGTCATCTTAAATGGAAATTTCTTTCTATATTTAGGATATTTTTTCAATACTTCCAAGAGAATTCTGGGTTTTTTTTAATCTCCTCTTCCACTCAGATTCTATTGGCTTTACTAGCAATCATCTGTCTGTATATTAATTCTCTAAAAGGTGATTTTGTCTTTTTTTCTTCTTTTTATTTTTTCAAAGATGTGAGATAAAGTTTTGGTCTAGAACAGCACTTGTATCTGACCCAGTGGCTACCCCATTCAAACACAAGGATGGAATGGGAAATGAGAATCCTCCATGGGCAAGGAAAGCTTGGATGTGGATCAGGCTTCTAGATCCACCTATAATGAGTTTTTTTTGTTACATTGGCCCAAAATACTGCCCCTGACAAGGGACACTGAAGTGGAGCTTCCCAGCACAGGCTCCCTCACCTGCTGCTAGCCCCAGTCACTGCCAGCTGGGCACCCCCAGCTACACTCAGGTGTCTGAGACATCCTCCAGCCACCCACCCTGCTGTTGTCCCACTTCTCTGTGTCTCTGAGGATGGGCAAAGGCAGCTCCAGAGACCTGGAGGGACCATGGTGATTTTCTTGAAATTGGATGTCAGTTTTCCTTTCCCAGCCATGGGCAACTTGGCCAGAGATCAGAGTGGATTAAAAGCAAAGAACTTTTTTCTCCTGTCCCCATCCTTAGCAAGGGACACACATGCTGCTTTCTCACCTCTGGTACTGCACAGCTCCTTAGAGTTTCCAGTAATTCCTGATTTCCTCTGCCAGCAGTGGCAGATGGGAGGCTGTGCACCCAGTGATGGACTGTGGGAGTGTTTCATTGATATCGTGGGAGAGTAATTGCTTTCCCTAACTTATGGAGTTATGGTTGTTTTAGTAAATTTTTTTTTCTGTTTTTTCTTTCAGATATGCCCTAAAGAACAGCCAATGGGAGGAAAAGACAGAACTGAAGGCATGTGGTATTTTCCTGCTGTTTGAAGTAGATCTTAGACAATCTGTGTGGCTGTAGGAAACCCCATGGGCCACAGGTTGCCTGCTTTTAAAATGGGCATCATAACACTTAGCAAGGCCAAAACACCCTGAGCAGCTTGGGAGGAAAGCACTTTAAGGCTGGGCAATGGGCAGCTGCAACATTTGCCTCAGAAAGAGGCCATATGCTGCCCTCTCTGCTCTGCACTCTGCAGCTCTGGCCATGGAAAATAAATACAAGTGAAGATCTCTTTTTTCTGATTTTGATTGCCTCAGGATCAGTCCTTGTACCTTGAATGGCCTCATGAGGTGTCCCAGCCTGTGTGGCTCTACGAGCAAGGGATGCTCTGAAGGACCAGCAGCAACACAACAATAAAGCAAAAATAAATACAGAATAAAGTGCCAGGGGAAATCCTCTCTTCTCACCTGCCTGCAGGTGTTGTTGTTGCTGTCCCTGGAGCAGAAGTGAGGGCTGAGGGCTCAGCACTGGGCTCTGCTGTGGCTGCAGGACCCCAAGCGCTGGGGCTGCCTGGACAAGGGGAGTGAGCAGACCCTGCTCTGGGGGACTTGTCCAGCCAGAAAGGCTGAACTCCCACCCCACAAACCTGGATATTTGTGCTGGCTAAACAATATGGCTCCCTCATAGCCACCCCAGTAAAAATGACAAAAATCCATTTCTCTTATTAGCTGCATAAATACAAATTCAAATTTCTAAATTGGGGCAGTACCACTAACCTCAGGCATTCCACTATCCAGTGATAAGCTTAGAATCACAACCCCCCCCCTAAATTAATCCTCCTGGTTTTCAAATTTTTAAATACAACTAGGCCCTCTTTTCTTGGTTTTCTTTGTGTGAAAGCTAAATACTCCAAAGTTCCAGAAGGGAGGTGTGCAGGAAGATATTCTTCAGTCTCTGGGGCTGGGGCTGTGAGACCTCCCCAGAAGTTGCAAGGCTTGTGTTAAACCTGAGAGGTGACAGGATCTCTCTGATGTGACATCCAGATGGAAAGTGGTTGCCAGGGTGACACTGAGAATGGAGCTGGGCCTGATCCCTTCCCTCGGCAGGAGCAGCTCCCTGGGATGGGCTCAGAGGGAGAGGAATGTGCATGAGAGGGGATTCCTGTGCTGCTGGGGCACTCTTGTGCACTGGAGGCATCATCTGGGAGAGCCCAAACAGGCAGGAGAATGGGTTTTGGGGGGTTTTGGGGGTTTTTGGGGTTTCAGTCCTAAATACAGAAGCCTGAATTTTGGATTTGGAAAGTAAAAGAAAGAAAAGCATTTCTCCTTCCCTCATCCAGCACCTACTTGGATCCCATGCACCTACGCAGTCTCAGAGCAACTGAAATATTTGGGTTCAAATGTAGAAATGTGTTTCAGACCCCAAATCTCCAGAAATACATGGTTAAGGTAACTAAATTTAAGGTAACTAAATTTCATATGATTTTAAAAGTAACTAAATTTCTTATGATTGCACTTTCATGTGCAATCACATGAAATTTAGTTACCTTAAAAAAAAATCCCATAAATGTTTTCTTTAGAGTCATTCTCTTTGGAATCATTACCAAGCCTTTTTACATTTTGAATTAGTTTTAAATGAAGGCTTTTGTCTTGGGTTGTTTGTTTGGGGGTTTTAGTGAAAAATCTTGAGGTATATTTTCCTTTTTAAAGTTATTTCTCTGCTCCTTGGCTAAGTAACTCAGCATTTGCTGAAATTCCTTAGGAATGGGGCTGCCCTGCCTCATTCTTACACTGACAAGAATGTTAAAGGATTACAGATGACTGTAACATACCTGCCTAACATTAAAATCAGGTTAATTGCTTACATTTCACCGCAAGTTATGGATGGCTGCAGAGCTGGGTGCTTCAGCAGATACTGGGACAGCAGGGGGTGGTTATTGATAGTTAAATTGCAGTGGAAGTTGTCTGTGTTCAGATGGGACCTCTTTGAGGGAAGACAGAACATTTCTCAAAGCTTCATATTTTCCCAGAGGGACTTTTCTAGCAGAACATGCCTGCTGTTCAAAGGAAATATTCCCCGTACGAGCAAATGAATGGAGAAGTTAGCTTTACAATAGACACCCTATGAGGGGGGCTGAAGTGAAGGAGCCCAGCTACATGTGTTTTTGGAAAGCTAATAAAAGCCAGAAAATTATCTGTGGTGCTCTGTAAGGCAGCCTGTGCACAGGAGGCTGCTGCAAAATCTGCAGAAGGCAAGAGGACAAAGGCATTGAAAAGGGATAACTGGGGAGTGATGCAGCAAAAATCCAAGGTAGTGAATCTTTGCAGATTTAATTGACAAATTTAAATGCCAACTTATTTTACTGTGTGTCTCTCTGTCTCCCACTCATCCCTTCAAGTTTCAAGTGAGAGTTCAAGTGGCAGGTAGGGATTCTGCCCCCTCCCATGAGCAAACCAGGGGATGTGAGGACAATGGAAGGGACGTTGCTGCCATGGATTGTCACAGACATCTTTTATGAAAGATCCTTTCCTTAGGATTTTTCCTCTTGAAAAGCTGAGAGGCCTCAAGAACAAAATGTAAACAATGGTTATCTGCTGCTGTGGAATGCAACAGGTGCATCTGTGATTGGTCTCATGTGGTTGTTTCTAATTAATGGCCAATCACAGTCAGCTGGCTCAGACTCTGTGTCCAAGACACAAACCTTTACCTTGCTGTCATTCTTTCTTTTTCTATTCTCAGCTAGCCTTCTGATGAAATCCTTTCTTCTATTCTTTTAGTATAGTTTTAATATAATATATGTCATAAAATAATAAATCAAGCCTTCAGAAACATGGAGTCAGATCCTCGTCTCTTCCCTCATCCTCGGACCCCTGTGAACACGGTCACAATGTGTTTGTGCTCTTTGTGCCAGTGTTTCAGCACAGGGTCACCCCCTGCCCACAGCTGCTCTGCCCTATTCAGTCTCTGCCCTGGGAGAAACAGACAGAGGGTTGAGAAGATAATTTGGGTTTTTTTGGGCGCCCTTTCCGTTTGTCCCACAAAATCAGCCATCTCCAGGCTCGTGGTGGGTGCTGAGTGAAAGAAAAGCAGCGTGATTTCAGGAGGTGCTCGTGCAGAGCGTCCTCCCAGGCCTCCTGTCTGCCCATGTGCGTGTGTGGGGAAGGGTGGTTTTCCTGGCCTGATCTGTCAGCACAGGTGATATTCCCATAATAAACACTCATGCTAGTTACACAAGACATGTTGACTGGTTTATTGTACAGTAATTGCTGCTCTTGCAGGACATCCACCCACTCGGACTGTGAGCAGAGGCTCCAGGCTTTTCTCAAAAACATCTGATTTTATAGAAAGTTCTAGAATCTGATTTTGACAGTATTTGCTAGTGCAGTCTAAAAGAAAGCAATGCAAACTTCCCTTTCCTGCCCCACATTCAGGCAGACTTTTTAGGAAATGCAGAAAACTGTAAAGGAGCCCGTGAATACGAAATTGAACACTGCAATCAGAGGAGCCAGCTCTCCTAATGAGGTTTTATTTAACCAATGACAATGTGCTGAGAAAACCAGAGGAAATGGGTCAGCTAAAAATCTGATACTACAAATGCCTGGTGTAATTTCCCCTCACTAAAAGGGATGTCCTTCTGAAAGGGCTGGATAAGGAATCATCCCCTGAAGTCCTGCAGCTAATTTGCAAGACATGGATGAAAAGACTGGAGCGTTGGGACTGGAGAGTGATAATGTGACATATCCAGAGTAAGATGGAGTCACACAACACAGCTTAATGAGGAAACACTTGGCCTGGCTCAGCAATTAGTGGGGTCGTTTCAGCACTCAAAAACCAGTTAACCCACCCTTAATGGCATAATTTCACAGCTCCCTTAAACCAGGAATTAGCCAGGGCTCCCGTCAGGAGAAGTGATGCTTTCCAGTCCCAGCTGTGAGTTTTTGCCATCTCCTTTCCCAGGCACGTGTTGTGCCCTGAACTGGGGCAGGGCACTGGACAAGTTTAAAAGGAAGTGTCTGTACGAGTTAGTTTTGACTTTTTCCACTTCTCCAAACCACTTTGGTGCAGAGGTTTGTGCCAGCTCGGGTACAAGGAGGGTGTGGGTGAAGGAAGAGGTGCTGAGGGCTGATGGCACTGCTTCATTAGTGGTGCTGCTTGTCTGTGTAGTCTGAAAGGATCTGTGAATTTGTGTCCTCTTGTTTGGACGGGGCTCTGGGCAACCTCTTGTTTGGACGGGGCTCTGATCTTGCTGAAGCTGTCCCTGCTCATTGCAGGGGCTTGGACTATATGACCTTTAAACGTCCTTTCCAATCCAAACCATTCTATGATTCTGTCATTAAAGACTGTGATGAACAGACACTGCTGTTCACCTTCCAAGACCTGATCCTGGCATCTTCATGCAGAGGTGCATTAAATCTCCCTCAGAGAAAAACCTGAGGTTGCTTCAGGCCTATTAATGCCTCAAAATTCTTAGTGGCTCTTGTACCTGGTCTCAGGCACAGCTGAGTTAAAAGCCTACACCCCTGATTCTCTTGCTCCCAATGCCTAAAATCGTGTTGTCAATGCACAAGTTCTTATACAACCTGAGGATTGCATTAGGGGAAGATTTTGCTCTGAGTTCAGATGCTGCCTTCCAAGTATGGGGAGCATCTGCATCATCAAAAAGTAAAGCCAAGGATGAGATAGCACAGGAATTATTTAATATTCGAGCCAATAAAAACTGCATCAGACCATCCCAAAGAAATATTTGTGCTGTTAAAAGGGAGAGAACAACCAATGGTCTGGTAAAAGGAAGATGTAAACCTTCCTGATTAAAGATAAAGGAAATCTCCTGGAGAAAAGAAAAAGCTGAATAAATCTTCAAAGACAGATCCTGCCAAAGAGGGATCTCAACTGCACAGGGAAAGCGAAATTCCCAACACTTAACACTTCCTGTAGTGCAGGGAGGATGGAAGCCTGACAATCCCATAAGAGATCTTCAGCTAGAAAGACCGGGGAAGAAAACCTCTAAAAGTGATCCCAGACACAAAATTCTCACATCAAATACTCACATCAAAATTCTCACATCAACTACAGTTCTGGACCCCTCAAGACAAGAAGGATGTTGAGGTGCTGGAGCACGTTCAGAGAAGACAGCAGAGCTGGGGAAGGGTCTGGAGCACAGATCTGGTGAGGAGCAGCTGAGGCAGCTGGGGGTGTTTAGCCTGGAGAAAAGGAGGCTCAGGGGTGACCTTTGGCTCTCTACAGCTCCTTGACAGGAGGCTGTGGCCAGGTGGGGTTGGTCTCTTCTCCCAGGAAAGAAGCAATAAGACAAGAGGAAATCGCCTCAAGTTATACCAGGGGAGGTGTAGATTGGATATTAGGAAAAATTCCTTCACTGAAAGGGTTGTCAAGCACTAGAAGAGACTGCCCAGGTCAGTTGTAGTCACCATTCCTAGGGATATCTAAAAGATTTGGAGACATGGCCCTTAGGGACGTGGATTAGTGATGGACTTGGCAGCGCTGGGTTAGTGGTTGGACTGGATGACTCTAAAGGCATTTTCCAACCTCATTGATAGATATGGTATTATGATTTCAAGAGGGAAGGATCTTTGGATCCACAGGTGCTAAAGGAGGCAGTGAGACTGCAGGTGCAGAGCTGAGGACCTGGGTGGCCCCATCCTGACCAGCCCTGTCCTGGGGCTGTGGGAGAGGCTCCAGCTGAGACACAGACCTTTGCTGTAAGGTGCTACCAGAACAAAGAGCTGAGCAACTGGAGAGCTGTGGAAAGAAGGATTAACAAACAACTGTGGCACTCACATTCTCTGAAAAAATCCCTTTGCCCAGGATTTTTCTCCTGGGAAGCTGGAAGCCTCAGAGAAAAGGAAAACAATTCTTATCTCATTTGCTTCTCCTGTGTTGTGCTCATGCGGAATGTGTTTGGAGATTGTTTACCCACAGGTGATTGTTTCATTGGATTCTGCTGTGAGTTGTTCTGATTGTTTGGCCAATCAGGGCCAAGCTGTGTCAAGAATCTGGAAAGAGTCACAGGTTTTCATTATTATCTTTTCAGCATTCAGTATGTATTCTTTAGTATAGTATTTATATATAGTATATATATATAAATAACATATAGTATAATATATAGTATATATAAAAATAAATATATGTAGTATATATTCCCTGTCTGTATTCTTTAGTATAGTTTTTTTTAATATAATATAGTATCATAAAGTAATAAATTAGCCTTCTGAGAACATGGAGTCAGATGCATCATTCCTGCCTTTGTCGAGGCATTTCCCAGCAAATACAATAAACAACCTGTGTTACAGGTGAACCTGGCCCAAGTCACTCCACACTCTGGGTGTCCAGGTTCAAGGACCTTGTCTTCATTTATTTCATTTAATTCTCTCAGTGTTCCATAGACTCAAGCATGCAGCAGCAGCAACACATGCTTTGATACCGTGGTGATGGGTGCTGTACAAAACCTTGCATAGCTATGGAAACCACAGTTGCATTTATCCATCAGAAATGAGTATCTGGCAGCCCATGTCTATCCTTCATGTTCTGGAAGATCATGAAAAAAATACTTGTACATGGCATTATATTTCACAGCTTTCTTTTCTACTTGGCAACGCACACTTATCTCTATTTGATAATAATAATGGTACATGTATTTTTAGACTAACATTATGTGATATTAATTCCAAACGTTATCCAATGTAATGCAAGCTGAGAAAAAAAGCCTTTAGAGAGAAGAATTGAGGAAATGAAATAAGATTTAACCTGGTAACAAATAGACAATTTATTTCAGAATTAAAACAAACATCTTTTTAAATTCAAAAAATAAAGAAAACAGTAGATAGTACATTTCTGGATCATTCAGTCTTCAGTTTTCATGTTCAAGGAGTCTTCCTAATTGTCTGATTTTGCTAAGCAGAGTGTAAGAACAGAACATGTGCTGTATCTGTCACATCTTTATAACCCAGAGGAATGAGAAAAAGACTAAGAAGAGGCATTTCAGAGCCTCCCTCGTGGGTCTGACAATGCCTGTATCATCAGGGACAAGTGTCATTCCTTCTCTTTTCTCCTTTCTCATTTCCAAAATTAAGGCAATAATACAAAGCTGTAGATATCTGCATTAGAAGGAAAAAAAATTTCAAATGGAGGTGATAGAGCTGCTTTTCACCAGCAGTAATTGGCTGCATTCAAAGCCATGGGTTAAAGTGAAATAACTGTGACAGCACCGTGGTACCTTGTGCTTTTTCCTGCCCTATTTTTCCCCAGCAGGGAGCTCGTCCTGCATTCCCAGGCAGGCACCATGGCTGAGCTGGCAGCTGCATGTTGCTGACTTGGTCATTCATGCTCAGTAAATTTGCTCCAAAACCATCAAATCCCCAGGCCAGGCAAGAGCTTGGCAGAACCTGAGTAAAATCCTAGCCCTGAGTGAAGCCTGTGGTAAACTTTCTGCAGTTGAAAGATGTTCCTTACTGTCCTGCTTAGCATAGAAACACCTCCTCTCCTCTCATCCCTGCACTATCAGCTCTTAAGCTGTCCTGGGAAGCAAAGTCATGGAAAATGGAAACCTTGGACACTGCAGAGGTGTGTTGGCTCTTTGTATGGGTGCTCCAGACACACAGGGAGAAGGAATTCTGTGTGTAATGCCTTTGGTAGCTAATTATCTGGAAATGATCTGGAAATGAACTGTAATTCAAAGTTCATTAAAATACTTATCTGGGAAAAAAAATCTGGAACAGATAACAGGAATTTCAGAGGTTCATAAAGACATGAGTGATAAAGAAATTAAAGTAAATTACACCCCATTGTCTTCCAAGGAGCTCAAAGTCACAGGGTCTTCTTGCTAAATCATGCTAACCTGCATTTACACCATGTTCCTTTGGTGCCTCCTACAGCTGTTTTTTTCCAAAACCAAATCTTCTCGCCCCCTCCCCAATGGTTGCTGATCTCTAACTTTATTTAAGAGGCAGTTTCAACACTCCTGTCCACAAATTATTGACAGCCCTCTTCTCCCCTCAAATGGCAATGCCTCCTCAGTTAACCAGGTACCCCCTGATGGACTGGGCTGGGCAATTAAAAACCCACTGATGTGGCAAGGAATAAAACTCCTCTTATCCTCACCTCACCCGCTTCTGATGAATCAGAGAATACCAGCATGAAGCTGTTCAGTATTTAAACTTCATCCCCTATCAGTGTGAAAATGGACAGCAGCTCCTGCTACAGACATACAGGAGAGATTTATAGATAGAGCTTGTTACTGGCCCCTGACTGAGACCAAATACAGCAGTAAGGGGTCTGAGGCCACTGGATCTCAACCCCTGGTTTCATGGGGTGCTGTGAACAATGTGAATGGCAGAAAAGGTGAAGAAATTTGAATTAATTGTATTTTCCTCTAAAAGTGATCATAGGGCAGATCAGTTCCTGAGGGTAAGGAGTCATATATTCCTTTTGATAAACCCCATCTAAGGTTACTGTTTCCAAATGCAGGCCCTAACAATGATTTAACTCAGATGTAGGAAAAAAAGAGAAAAATTGTACAGCTACCTATCCATCTCTGCTGGGGAAAATCCTCAGTTAAAGTCTCAAGCAGCGGAGATCATGTGTCTTTCACAGCTTGAAATCCTGGCAAAAAGGAACTTGAGGAATTTCAGCTATTCCACATGACACTGGGCTTGCCTTGCTACTTCCTTCTGAGCAATCTTCCCCTCCAAAGGAAAATCTGAAGCAGTGTAGCAATGGTGATTTTGGTGGTGCAGAGGTGAATTTGCACCAAAGAGCTGCTCCTTATTCAGGGAGCAATGCCAGCTGTCCTGGCCATTGTCCCCATGGAGCAGGACAATGTGCAGCCTGCAGCAGGGAGAGTGTTGCCTCACATTATTGTTTTCCCTGAGAGAACACCACAACCAGGATATGTGCTACTCTATCCTGCTCTCCACAGATATATCTGCCTCCAAAAAAAAAAAAAATTAAAAAGTGGCCATTCTGGTTCAAATCCAAGAGGTTTGGCCTGCAAGATAAACAGAAAATGTCTCACAGCTTGAAGCACTTCACTTGGCTGCTCCCCCCAACCCCCTCCCACCCTCACCAGAGACCTGAGAGGCTCTGAGTGCAGCCAGAGGTGAGCCAGGTCCCTGGTGCAGTGCCAGTGGCCATTTTCTGAAAAATTCAGAAATTCACCTGCTTTGATTTGCTGGTGCAGAGTCGCAGGAGAGGAAGGAATTGGCAGGGGGAGGGAAGGAAAAACAAACCAGACCTGGGACTGATGACCAGGTGACAGGGAGGAGCCAGGGCAGGGAGGGAGGGAAGAATCTGCCCAAAACTATGGAGGAACCATACACAGCATCATCCTCTGCCTAAGTGACAGACACTTTCCCCAACAGAGCTGCAGACAACCCTCACTGGAGTTATTTTCCCCAGGAAATATTACTTTAAGCCATTTAAACCAGAGCTGTTTCCATCCACATTCCCCTTATGCCAGAAACATCCCTTCAGGAATTCACTCACTGCCTGGACCCTCTGCCTGGGAGAGCTCAGAACTTGCTGAGCTGGCCAGAGCCAACTTTTTGTGAAGGCTGGTGTCAGTGTGGGCACTGTGCTGCCAGATGCTGTCTCAAAGCCACTGAACTGTGACAAATCTGTACTTTTTCGTCACTTCTCCACATTTCCTCTGCAGGGCTGGTGGAGCAGTGGCCAAAGGGATCGGTTGTGGCAGCCCCGTGTGGAGCCTGGGCTGGGTCACCCAACCACTGCTGCTCCCCTCGCTCCTGCCACTGGCAAATTGGTCCCAGAGACAAAGAAATAGCTCAAGTGTTTGGCAAACTTGGGCTGAATCTGAAAACCAAATATTTCTAGACACGTGAGGGTGATGCACAGACCTCAGGCGTAGCTGACCCCTCAGAGCTGTTCTCTTTGGAGGCCAGCTTTTCCTTTTTGGTGGCCAGCTTTGGAGGCCAGCTTTTCCTTTTTGGTGGCCCTCTGAGGGAGAATGCCTTGGGACATTTTGCACCTGCTGGCTGGCACCTGGCAAACAGGGCCATTTCTGCTGCCATGGGATGAGTTGAGCTCTGCAGAGCCTCACCTTTCCCATCAGACACTGAAAGCCCATGCTGTCCACCCTTTTATCAGTTTACAAAATTGAGAAGTGGAATACTTTAGTTGAAAAACAGCTTTTTCCCCTTTTCCTGAAGGCTGTCTTTCTCTTTATGAAAAGATTCATCTGTTGTCAGTCCCACCTTCAGGGTGAATGGATACATATATTTAACCAAGGTACAAACTAGAGCACCCAGAGCTGTTGGGGTTTTGTGGAGCTCTTTACCCAGTGCTGAACAATTTGTCTTACATGTGTCTGTTGCCAAGCCTGAGCAGTTCCCTGTGTGTAGGAAGGGTCCCGGGTAAATATGAAGCAGCATAAAAATGAGGTCTTGAGAAAGAATGAGACATTTGACCCTGTTGGAGAGCTGCTTCAAGGATCCTGAGGCTGGAAAAGCTGCATCCTCTGTTGCTTCCCTCCCCTTCTCCCCTCCCAAGACGCAGAAACATTTTTCAGCCTTCTGTTTTTCAATGGAAGACAGATGTCCAAAAACATGTGTTCAGGTGTAACGTGACTGAAGCTTCATATGGAGAAGCTTTCACTGGACATTTAAGGACTTTGGGTGTCCCCCTGCAGCCAGAGGAGGCTCCTCTGGAAGATGAAGGGAAACATGGCCCGTCCTGGGTGCTCTGGGGCTCAGAGCTCACCCAGCATTAAGGATGCTTTTCCCAGATCACCAAGGATATGATGTGCAGTTATTCAGTGATTCTCATCAGCACAGGGCAGAAAGAGGAATTTACGCCCTTTTTCCCACTAGTTCCTCTGTTACAGCTAAGCCAAATGAATTCTTTTGTGATCCAATATTCTCAACTGATTTTGAAACCACCATTCTTACTACTTTTAATGATGCTCCTTCAGTCACAGGAGGTTCCTTGTGCTTCAAGAAATGTCATCTGCCTTCATCCTACTACATTCACCTGTTGTTATGTAGAATACTAAATGAAGGAATTTTCTTCCTTTTATTCAGTAATAGGAACAAAAAGCTCCCAATTAGGACTAGATTTGAGCAGTAACTAGGCCTGACTTTGCTCTGTGTTCCAGAGGCTCTGTGTTGCCCTTTTCCAAGAATGGTATCAACCTGTAGGAGCAATCTCAAGGAAAATTGCTTAATCCATCAAGACACACGGTTACATACTGATCTTTTCTGCAGATTCAGCTCAAGTTGAGCTATTTCTTTGTCTCTGGGACCAGTTTGCCAGTGACAGGATCAAGAGGTGCGTGCAGTCCTGCTGAGGTCAGCAGTGTTCCTCACATCCATGAAATGAAGAGCTGACTTCAGTCCTTCACCACCACCAGGGCAGAGCTGCCATGACCATTCTATCCATCAGAGGGAACATTCCCTGTTCCTCTCAAACAATGATCATCCAAAACAGGCTTTCAGTCTGCTGCAAGAAAGAGGAAAATTTAGCAGCAAAAATATTCCCTCTTTTAGAAAGGTCAAACCACACAAAAGACATTTTTGAAGGAATGTCGGATGACCCCCAGAGCCTCTGACAGGCAATTTTCCTGTCCCTGCACTGCTTGGAGTTTTAATTGCCTCTTTGGGGAGGTGCTAGAAGCCGCCTGAGAGTGCAGTCACAATCCAGCAATTTGGCACACGTGACTTCTTCAAATATGGGAGCAATTAGCAAAAAGTGATATGGTGAATGGTAGCGTAAGCACTGGATTCTGGACAGCATTCAGACAAGAAATCTAAACCAGAGCAGAGTGGGGCAGACAGAAATCCAAACAAGCCTTCACAGAAATAAAAAGCGTCGGCTACACTTAGATAATGAGAGCCTAACATCAGGAGATTGAATTCAAAGTCACCATTGCACTCCTAAAACTCGCTGACTGAACGGGTTGCAGCAGAGAATGCAAGTTCACTAAGGCAGTTTGTGAGAAAAAAATTCCAAAATGTTTAGTAGAAATAGCTTTAAAGACTTCTGGGAGAATTAAGTGAACCCAGATTGGACAATGAGCACACCAGTTCATAGAGGAGAGGGGAAACAAATCTGTATTCTAGGCATCAGCTAAGATTTGTGTGCTCCCACAGGAGCTAATTTCCTAGATAATTTTTTCTTATATTGTTCATACAGCATTCTTTTTAGTAACCTGCAGGATGCCATGAAGCATTAACAGTAGGTTTAAGGCATCAGCTGGTGAGCAGTTCCTGTCTTAGGAACAGAAAATCCCCAAGTCACCAAACCCTTCCCATTTCAAACAACTGCAAGCAGCATTTGTCCTAAATCATGTCTCCCCAATCCAGCTAGGTTTGCTTTAACAACTGGAAATGAACCATTTGCAGCCAGGATGATGCTGTGTCCTGGGATCATCACACTTCAAACAGGTTTTGCCCTGTCAGTGAGATCCCCACCCTGTCCAACACCTGAACGTGGTGCCCAGCTGGGTCCCCTCTGTCTGTCTGTCTGGGGGCAGAGGCTGTGCCCCAGGGAGGACTGACAGAACAGTGAGCAACAGCTGAGAAAGGACAGAAAGAGGAATGGAAATTGGAAGGGAACAAGAAAAGGAGGAAGGCTGATATAATAAAGAAGAAAAACCTGGTAGCTGGAAAAGCAAGAAATGGATGAGCAGCCGATCGATGCAATAGCAAGAAATAATTAATTAGTGAGCAAAACCAGAGGACAATGAAATTAAGTGGTTAATTATGCAATGGAGCAAACAGCAAATTAATTAAATGTGTGTGGATCTACCAGGTGCTCTGATTATTTAAGGCAAAACATGGTTAGTGTAACTATTCAATTTCTGGTATTTCAGTTATTCATGGTATCTCTGGCCATGGGGATTAGAGACTGTTTAAATGCAAGGTCCAGCCATGTATATCTAACGATCATTTATCTTGATAGTGCAAGTGAGATGAACAGGACAGTGATGGAAAGTAGTAGGGACACAGCTGTTCTGAATAAAATGTCTTTAAAGATGCTATAACAAGAAAATATATGATGTGTTGCTTTATTTTTATTTTCTTTTAAAAATTTTTTGGACTAATCAGTTTGAATTGTTACAGCTGAGAAGAGAAACTGGAAATGTTTGGCCCTTGCTGCCCTGACAATGGAAACTTGACTATGTCTGAAGCAAGGTAATTCAAATAGATACAATTGCTTGTTCTTTGGTTAACTTTAAACTGCTGGAGGAAGCCAGGATTTTTGAAAATGAATGATTAACAAACTATTACAATAATGTCTAATGATTGAAAAAAAATCATCTCCTGCTTACCTGTTGATTAAAGTCTTGATAAACCCACTGTACTGTCTAAAATTATTCTGGGTTACTTTGTAACTACAATTCTCAGGTATGGCAATGTTCTCCTACACTCTGATCTGCTAATATTGCCTGGTTTTTTTCTTAATTTTTCCCTCCAGTGGGTGTTTCCTATTTATTTTTAGAATTTCTGTTCTGTAAATATTTTCTAATTTCCTCTCTGTTAAGTAGATTTTGATCTCAGGTGTGATTGCATTAAATTGAAGCCATTCCTTTTCTCTTATTAAGTGTTCCTGATGAACACAATCGGCTCATGTGATCGTTTTTGGGAATATTTAAAAGTGGGATGAAAAATTTTCTTGCATGAATAGCCAGAACACACACTGAATACTTTGAAGACTCTGCCAGGAGTTCCTCACAGCATTTAAAAGTGGTTTTCTGACCTAGGAGGTCATGGGTAGCAGTTGTCTGTATTTGGAGAGTAATAGAAAATGTAGCAATGCCTGTATCATTCATTTATTCCCATCACCTGCACATAAATGTTTCCCTCACCTAATACTTCACAGCTCTACAGGACACATTTATTGTCTCAAATATGTAGAGCTATAGCAGAATAAGGACTTAAATAAACCACAGGTGTGAAAAATTCCAACTGGCAACTTCAAACTAAACACCACGAAGCACAAAAAGGCATTTGTCAGAGGTGGAAGGAGCAGTTTGATTAAATCATTGCTTCAGCCCAGACATGTTGGGCCTAATTCTCCCTCCCACAGCTGACTCACATGGAGCGTGGGCAGTGGCACTGCCGTAAGACTGGAGTGGTGGCACTTGGACTCTGGAGCTCTCGTTATGCCTGTCTGACACCACGGAGCCGAAATGTGCAGCTGAACAGATTTATGCTGCTGCTCTCATCAGAGGTGAAGGACTGCTCCTACTCATGGTGTGGGGAGAATTTTAGTAGCCAACTTTGCCCCAGTGTTGAAAGCAACAAAAGCTGGCTGAGCTGCTGGTGAGGCAGGCAAGAAATGAATCTTCCTTTTACTGTGTTTTTCTTGCTGCCAATTGCCAGGGAGGTGCCAGCGTGGCATCACTGTGAAGTACTGCAGTTGAAAGCTCCACTGCCATCAAATTTTATGGCCCCATCCTCTGCTCCCTGTCACTTTGGCCTGTGTCCTCACCTGGAATCCCCTCCTGGCAAGAGTCTCTCATCCTTTGGAACAGGGCAGGACCAGGCAATTGCAGAGCAAGCACCTCCTGCCTGCATCTCCAGCTCCTGATTTGGCTTTTAGGGAAGGGAAGGTATGGCAGCTGCATTAAACATGCCAGGCACAGTGCCTCCAGTGAGTAGGCTGCAGAACTGAATCCTCCTTAGAAGTGCTTTTAAAGATCATGGCAAATTGAGGTGCCCAGAGCCCTTTCCAGCCTCAGCACAGCAGTGGCCAGCTGGAGAATATGGGTGCTGCACTGTTGCCCACATGAGCAGGGAAAAGAGGGATTTGTTTTTAAAGTGTGAAATGCACCAGTGCATGAGTGTTGGCTTATTTGAAAACCATCAGCATGGATGGTTAGGATTACATTGCTTTGACTACTAATGAGGAAAGTGTTTGCCATTTTTCTATGTTAGTGAAAGCCACACTATCCTCTTTATTCTTATGTTCGTATTATTGCAGTTACAAGAGACAATTTGCAAATGCCTGGCTGTTTCATAAAAGCTAAAGTACTTGGATTCACAGCAGGTACTAATTTTGTGTGCATCTGCTGAGCTGTGCATGGTATCAACCTGTTTTTAATTACACCTGCATGTCAGGCTCAAAATGCATCTGTGAACAGGAAAGATGAAAGGTAGACAGAACAGGATGTCATGTATTTCCCATCACCTTTCACTGGCTGGCTGCCCGCAGAAGTAAGAGGAAATTCCCTTCTTTCATAGTGAAAATGTAAAGATTTACTAAGCTTTGCACTGCCAACAGCAAGGTGTAATCACTCCTTTAAGGAAGCATGCATGTGTTAACAGGGGTGAGCAGGAGGAGCTCCAAATAGCTTTCCACACCTTCCCTACCACTGATCTGGAAAGGGCAACAAGTAGCTCTTGCTTTGTTATATTTTATTTGCATTGAAATGTGTAAGTTGGTTGACTTAATGTCCCAACTTCATTGTGAAATAAAATATGTGAAAGCAGGAGTGACCAGGGCTTTTCAATGGCTTGAGTAACAAAGACAAAAGTTAAACAACACTGTTCTCTTCTGTTACTTCACCCAAGTACAGGAAAAATTGTTTTTATGCATTTTTACAAATAAAATAATTCAGACTACAGTTAGGAATGGTCATGACTCTTGAAACACTGGACAAGGTGATTCAAAAACTGCTAGACAGTCAGAAAGAATGTTTTTCATGAAGAAATTCCCTCTGAATAAAAAGTACTAAGGCATTTGTGATTGCAGCTTCAAGCCATTCCTTTTATTTATTCCTGTCATTTGGAATTGTTTCTTTTTCTAATTGCATTAAAAATTGTGCACTTTAAAGGCTGTGGTGTGTGCCAAGAATGTGTATGTGTAGCCAGTGCATAAAAGAGGGGAACAGGGGAAGAACAATTGCATTTTTTATTCTGGAATCCAGTCAGACTTTCAAAGCTACCGCAGCTACTTTGCTTCAAAAAACAGCAATGAAAATCAATAATGGTAACACGAGTTTAAAAGATAAAGAAGTTATTCACAGAGCCCTTCTATTTTAACCTAAGTGCGAGTTGTTGAAACTTTTTGATCCTGTTGTTTATTCCTACAGTATTTTTTGGCAATTTGGGGCGTCTCAGTAGCACCTACAGGAATTAACCAATGAAAAAAAGCACCCATGAGATCAGCCCATCTGGCAGGCTGAGGCTTGGTTTTGTGTGCAGGTAGCCTCGAGCCCCTGGCTTTGGTAACCAGGTCTGGGCTCTGCAAAGCCCAGGTTGATGCAGGAGAGCATCCCTGCCTCATGCCCAGGGTACCATCCCTGCCTCTGTCAGCCCCAGGGGCAGGAGGGAACTCCCTGGTGTCTGCCAGAGCTAGGGGAGGAGAAGGGAACAGGGCCAATGCATCTCGCTGCTTAATTTTGGTGTCCAAGTTTTAATGAGTTTAGTCAGAGGCCTCGGAGACCATAGACCTGAATTCCTGCTTTCCTCAGTCAGGCACTGATCCAGTAGAAGCTGTGGTTGTAACTGCCCTGGCACCATCTTTGCTCTCCTGGAGCGTGATATGAAAAACAAAACAAAACAAAACAAAACAACTCTTTTTCAGTAGAGGGAAGGGCCTTTTTAGTATATTTCAAACTTGAGGTGAGAGAAAGCAAAATAAACCAGAAATGAGGTTGACATCCAAAGACTCTGGAAGGTCTCTGCCCCCAGGGGTTTCCCTCGTTTGTACCTCCATGATCCAAATATTCCCTGGATTTTTTGCATGCCTTTTCCATTTATGCCACCAGCTGTAATTCCAGTTTCATGGTAACCAGGAAAATCTCACCATTTTCAGCAGGGCCCTGCCAGGTTCTCTTCTTTATGAGCCCTAAAGTTCACAGAGGTGGTGCCTTTTACCTCCTTCCATTGCTACTGAGCAGATGCATTTGTTTCTGAGGGGTAAAAGCTCATTGTTGGTTTTAAAGTTGCATCCCATAAACTTATTTCATCTGTCAGTGGCTGTAAGTCTTACATAACACAACACCTTTTTTCTTCCTTTAGTGAAACCACAGTTTTAATACAACACTTTCTTTGTTACCTGAACACACTTTTCTTTTTTGTGCACTTTTGTGCAGGCTGCAGGAATCCAGACAAACAAGTGTTAATTCCCCATGATGTTTTCCAGCTGACAGGCCTAATTGATTTGATTTCCACTGTTTTCACAAGTGACCCCCCTCAACCCGTCATCACCACTTCTTTTGATACCTGAGCTTTACTTTCTACTCTCACATTCCACTTCAACAACTAATAAAGAGCTTATTAGGAAGGAAGAAACTCATTACTTGTTTTCCAAACTCTGCTCCATGCAGCACATTCAGTGGGTTATAGCCCTGTATTATTAATCAATACAGAGCATTTGCTTCCATTAGGTTACCAGCATCTTTTATCATCAGGCTGAGGGTAGGAACCTGTTTCTTTGTATTCTGCTAACCCACGCTCCAGCTAGACTAGACAGAGATAAAAGACAGCTGAGTAATATTTTCCTGAGATCCCTGATGATGCACACAGATGGCCTGTAACAAATGAAATATGCAAGGTGACGGCTGGAGTTCTCCTCGCTCCAAGTTCAACTTTTACGGCTTAGAGAGTATTTCACTACTTACAGCTTCATGGTAGAGATTTATTTTCTTATCTGTAACGGGGTTTGTGAGTCTTTGCCTACCATGGCCATTAATGGTTGCAGTAGGAAGTAGCCAAGTGCTCTTACTGTGATTCTTGCCTTATTAAAAAACAGCTGGGGAAAAAATTTATTGAAAAAAGCAGTGCAGCCATGTGGAGCCTGAGAAATCTAAAGGGAAGCAATGGAGAACTTTGCTATCTACCTGGAATGAAATACAAGGCTGAAGAGTCCCATTAAGGGTTGTAGCATATGTAAAAGCAAACAAACAAACAATATCAAACACATATTAAGTCAAGTGAAAGATTATATGTTGGTAGCACAGGAAAAAAATAAAGCTCTTTGCAATAAAGTAAACACAGATCTGTTTACAGTGCCTGAAAGAAACAATTTCTTTTTCTGGCCTGTTACTGTGTCTTCTCTGTGACTGCCTTATCAGATCACAGTCCAGCTGGTGGCTGTGTCCATCAAATTCACTTTTGCTAATGTATTAAATAATCTGACCATAATGCCTGACTGTGAATCATAGTCTGGTGAGCAGGAATTCATCCAATTTGAACTGAACACCGTTTTAAACACGTAGCTCCTAACCTTCCTGACTCCTGGAGTCTCAGCTTAGTGGAAGATCATCTTAAAACAATCCAAAGATCTTCTGCAAGATTTCAGAGTCAAAAAGTGACTTAGCTCTGTTGAACTGCAGAGCAGCACTGATAAAGCAGGAATTCCTTGACTTCTTAAACAGCCTGGACTCCAGAAACCTGGGAGCAGCTCATCACCGTCCCAATGTTCAGGTCCTCAGGGGAAGAAGCACAAAGATGTGGAAAGAAACCCCAAAATCCAAACTGAGCAGGAAAGGTTTTTTTTGTGTTGTTCCCCTGGGGAAGGAGCGGCTACAGACAATACGTGGCTGTGCAGAAAAGTGCTCTGCTATGGACACGGCCCACTACTGAGGAATGTAGAGCACCTTCTTCCAACCCAGAGACAGAAGAGGACAGTGGACAGCTCCAGCCAGAAGAGGTGGCAGGCAGCCAGGGAATATGGGACTGGAGAACTCCACAGCCCTGAGGCAGAATGGGAGCCAGCCCCACTGGCTGTGGTGCCAGTAAGAACAAAAACTGCTGCCCCATTAGGAGCTGTGGGATGAAGGGGTGGTGAGAAGGTACAACTGTGTGAAGATACTGTAGGAATCAAGTAGGACTGTAAGTTAGGACACACAGATGCTGAACAGAGCAGATTTGGTGGCTCTGAGTGACTGCTGAACAGCACATAACCCTCACACCATGGGTGTCATGCCCTCAGAGTCTGATGGCAAGGAATCCCACTTAAAGTTTCCAGATTTGTCTTTTCTGGTCAGCACTGAAGTATTTACATAGGTGTGTATCAATTTGGCAGCTTCAACCAATTACAGTGACAGTTTTAAAATAAATCAATACATTATATATGTATATAAAATAGACTGTATTTCTATATATAAACCTAAGCCATTTCCTGTCTATATGGAAAGTATGGGTATTGTCTGCTGTGTGAAAAAAGAAGAAAAAAAAAAGGATATGCTCCACTTTTTCCATTTATCATCCAGAGCATACCCTCATATCAAATGGTTTCTGATTGAAAACAGCCTCTTAATGCATTACAAGTAAAAATAACCCATTATTGTGTAATATATGATATACCCTTTCCTCTTTTAGGCAAAGCAGTCCCTGCAAATATGTCTAGACAGAGTGATGGAAAAGCACAAATTGGCCTCTAACTGTTGCCACCCACTTATCAGACAAACCTGCAAAAAAAATTTAAGATATTACAGTCTCACTCGTTGCACGACACCCATAAGGCAGAAAGTCTCTCTGAGGCTTCATGGCTTGCTGCAAAGCAGAAGTGTCAGAAACTTTGTGAACAGGAGCATGACTAACTTGCCTTCATGGCCTGATGAGAATTGCCAAGTGACTGAAGTAGGCCAGGGTGTCCTGTGAGCAGTGGAATATCCCTTGTCTGGACAGTGTTAAAAGTTTTCTTCCCATGCTGCAGATAAATCAGTCACCTGCTGACACTGCAGACATGATCAGAATTCAGAATCTATTCGCCACATTTTGGAGGAAAGCTTTTAAGTCCTGACCTAATCCTTCTGCCCTGCACCTGATCATTTTTTAAAAGCAGCTTTTTAACTCTCTTGAGTTCATGCCTGGTAATAAAGTTGTCTTGGACAAGATTCTCTTTGTAAAAAGATCATTTTCCTCCTCCGGCACACCTCCCTGCTACCTTGTTGTGGCAGGAAATCAACATCGTTTGTACTTGTGGTGAGGACTCTCAGGATGCAGTGTACATTGTGGAGAACTGCCTTTGGGTTTAGCTGTTCTTCTGTTCTCCTTCTCACCTTTAAAAAGAATGGCAGGGTAACCGTGCTAATTGAAAGAAAGAATTGCAGAAGGACAAGAGAAATCAATTGTTCAAGAGTTTTCATCTGATGCCACTTGTTTCCTTCCCACTTGCAAAATGCTTTGTGTCCTGTTATTCAGAAAGTGTTAGTCTTCCCTGTGGTGAAAAGAGAAATGGTGAATCAACAAAGTGGGTGATTCTTGTATAAAGGGTGTGTGTGCTGGATGATGTTTATACTGTTTGCAAGCACCTGCATGTTTTCATCTGTGTATGTATAAAGTGTTGGTGTGTAGGAAAATTATTGACTCTGGTCCCAGTGAAGTTACAGAAGCCTTGTCACATTTTCATGTTTGAAAACACCATGATGGTGAAAGCCAGGCATGGGTTGGGTTGTACAAGGCTTCTGTAGGAGTGAGGTACTGGAATAACACACTGCCACCTGCTTTAGGCCCTTTTCTTTAGTGGTTTGTCTTCTTCATCTCCACAGCTGTGGAATTCCAGAAGGTAAGGGGCTAATGGGGATGGTTCAAACACCGAGGGAGAATCCAAGCTTGGCAGGTGGTTGGGCTGGGTGGACAAAACACCAAATAACTTTGCAGTCACCTGTAATCTCTGAGTCAGCTCTGAAGGAAAGAGATACCATATTCATGCAGACATATACCCAGCTGAAATGTAGCCTAAACAGCACCTTTTTTCCCCTTTTGTTTTGAAAAGCCAATAAAAGATTTCTCCTAATGGCATAAACACAGCACACACAGAACTTTCATCTTCACCCAGATAAGCAAAATGCTGATGGGCTTTTCAAACATCACAACAGTTTTGACACAGATGCCCCCATAAATTGAGCCAAGCTGTTCATTGTGCACCAGAAATTGTCTTGTGTTTCAGCTTCAAATTCACCTCTTTGTGTAAGTGAGGTTGCAGCTGCAGAGACAGGCAGAAACTCAACCCAGGCAGTAATCTGCAAGACAAACATCAGGAGGAAGCACTTTCCAGTTCAGCTTTGAAGTTACAGCCTTTCTACCAATGTGCTTTGGATTTGCTTCACTATTTTTAAACCTGAAGAGATGTCCAAGCCTCTGGCCAGCCCTCCCCTTATGTTTGGTGCACTTATCGAAGTTGGCATCCTGTCTGAGGCAGCAGATCAGTCAGGAAGTTAACCAGGAGTCCAGATGCTGGTCTTGGAAAGGCTCTTGCCAGAGCCAGGCTTCCATGGGTTTCAGCTGCCAAATTCCCTCCACACAAATGTCCACAGTTCTTGGCTCTCACACTGGGGTAGTTAGAGGAAAAGCCTGAAGAAGAATGTTTTCTACTCTACAATTAATGGGGAGGAGCAGTGCCAGGGGAGCAATACTGCTGACATAGGTTGGCATGCCTTGCATTGCAAGTTACTGTTTTCCAGGCAGAGAAAGTTCTTGTTTGTCCATGAAGATTTGCACATGTGATGGGACAGGCAGCACACTCCAGGCTCTGCCCTGAGGAAGGGAATTAGGCTGGGCTGCTTTCCCCTTACAGGTTGCACTGAGATATAAATGCCTGCACACATTTATATGTTAGAAAAATATTGCAGTCCCTATCTCCCCACACCATCCTAGGAAAGACACCAATTTTTCAAAAGCTGCTTACACTGTAGACCATGGCTTCTACAAAGCTATGACTTCATTTTCCTGCAGGCTCCTGAAATCCCAATCCCATGGAAAGCTAGGACTATGCCTCAGTCTCTGTGTAATAGAACACTTCACATGCTAGCAATGCTTTTTTTTCCTAAATGGGGTTTTGGTTCAGCAGATCTGTCTGTGATGCTCTCACTGACATCTCTGTGGTGGGGAGCACCCCTGCCTTTTGCTGAAGGTTTGGCTCTGCAGGTACTGAAAGGGTTTTTCTTCAGGCATCCTGCTTGAAGGCTGGGCTGCTTCTGTTGAGCACACAGTCCACTACCTGCTCATAAAAAACAACAGTGGAAAGTCAAACCTGCAAACAGGTGTACATGGTGATTTCAAGTCATGATTAATCATCATGCTTCAACTAATTTGTCCCCTAATTTTATACCACTGACATGAAGGTTTCTGAGGCTGCAGGATCTATGAGCACCATCAGAATGGAGCATCATTTCCTTGGTCCAAACCTAAGGGTCAGCAGAGAGCACACATGTATGTGTCCCTCCTGGGACAAGAGAGTGTGAGATTTCAAATCCACAGTCACATTAGCACTTTCCAGGATGTTAATGCTTTTAACATGCTGAACCTGGGAGTTTTTTCCTTCCAATTTTAGATTACTCCCTGAAATCTCTATTGCAACTGTGGACCATGAGTCCATAAAAGGTGATGTGCACAGTGAACCCTTATAGATTCAGTTGTTGCCTGGGGCTTGATTTTGTTTCACAGGTCTCTCTCACATACCTCTGGGGTGTGTAGTTTGTTAGTTTTGAGCTAGGCTAGGGCTGAGTTTCACATTACAGCTTAGGGATATCCAAACAAGTAGGGAAAACAAAAAAAAAATATTATTCAATCTAACTTGGATTCTTTTACCAGGAAGTGATAAAAGCAAACATGACAATTGTAATCACAAAAGGAATTACTTCCAAAAGTTTTGAGCAGCTAAAAATATAGCAGAGAGGAGAAGGAGGAAGAATTTAGGACAAAAGCTGGAATTCAACCTTAAGTATAACAATGAGTATGTACATTTACTGTCATAAAGATCTCATCAAAAGCATGTGCTAAAAGTCCCTGTGCACACAGCAAACTGCCCTATTTTAACTGGTCTATTTTGGGCCCACTTCATAAGGACCCATTGGTCACAGTGGCAGGACTCACTTTTTGCTCATATCTGTATATGAAGAGACAGCACTTCTCACAAATGACTGTAAAGGCCAGGGTGTTTCATCCAAGATTTTATCCTTTGTTCAGTGGCATTTTGGCTTCAGTTTCACTATGCTGTTGACAGAGACATTTGAACATTTTTATTGATTCAGAAATCTGGGCATTAAGTCTCATCTTTATAGTACACTTAAAAGTAAATGTTTCAAAATGTAAAACTCCTCATGCAGCTTTTAAACTTTATTGGCTGAAGACTGAGTGCTGTAGAATGATTTTTTCTTCAGTAATGGAAGTTCTATTTTACAGAAACCAGTAACCATTAACTCTGCTTGCTGAGAGCAAATGAACAAAATCAGATCTGCTCTATGAAAAAGGAGGATCTGGTGACCATAATAAAAGTATAAATTTTTCATATCCTCTGTTTTTTCAAGACCTGCTCATTCCTAACTCCTGGGTTTTACTACACAGTCATTTGTTAACAGAGGAATCATTTTGCTCATTTTAAATGCAGTTGGAATGAAAAGTGATAGAGGCGGAAACAGGAATGAATGAAGGACAACTTGGAAAAAAGTTCCTTCCTCTTCTTCAGCTTGTGTACTACATGGAAGGAACCCAGGAGGTTATCCATGGTAGCATCAGCTACATCCTTGCTCTTCCTGGCTGCTGTTTTTCTACTCTTAAAAGCATCCAGTCTGGAGACCCAGAATTTCTCCAGTCAATCCATTACAGGGCTGCATAATCCTACTATCACAAAGATTGGGATTTTTTTCCCTTGGTGTCTAATAAGAATCTTTCCTATTCCAGCTTAAGCCTCTCCTTACCTCTCTATCTCAACACAGGATCTGTGTTCTGCTATTTGTAGTAACCCTTCAGATATTTAAAAACATTCTCAGCATACACTCCTATCTCTTTTTTTTTTTCAGTAATGCAGTTTGTCCAGTCCTTCCCCACAGGAAATTTTTGTTGTATCTGTGGGGATTGCAACAATGCTCTGGATCCTCATCAGATTGTCAGCATCTTTTTTATATGCTGTGACCAAACTGAACTGAATGGGGCTGGATTCATAGATGGACAAAATTCCTACAGCCCCCAGGGTCCTGTGGCTCCTGAATGTCTTTTCTAGCATTGGTACTGGGCACACCACAGTGCCCAGACTCTCTGACCTGCATATGGCATCTGCCTGAGCCCAGACATGCTCCAACAGCTCCTAGCACATACCTGTCATCCCTTCAAAGAGAATTTAAGGCCTCTTGCCTCCACTTTTTATAATGATGGTGTTTTCAGTGAGAAGAAGGCCCTGAATTAATCTTTGCTCCCCTTTTTGGTCCCAGACTTCACAGGGATGCTCCTTGTCACTTCTTGAGCTCTCCTTGTCTGCAGAACACAAAATTTTTCACACGAGGGAACAGCATGTGGGAAGGTTTGAGAATTCAGCAAGCTCTCCTCACATAAATCATCTAACATCTCTCACAGTGTCCTTCAGCTGCTCAAGAAGTTATTATCCCCATTCTGCTTTACATCATGCTATTCCTGCAGCTTTCTTGAGAAATTTCCTATACTGAACACCTGTGAAGTAGCTACTTGGTCATCATGTGGCACCTTTGCCTCTGTCTCTAGACTTGATGGAATTGTTGAGAAAATGGTTTTTGGCAGTGGCTTCTTTTAAGACTTGAGCCTCATCACAAAACAGAACAGCTTCAAAAATGCATGGGCACTATCAGACATGTACAATCACTGGAAGAAGGGAAAACAGTTGTGCACTGTCCCCCAATGACTGCTCTTCACATGTGTCTGTTCTTTATCCCTGGCTGTAAAGTTTGGCTGCAGGAATTGATTTGAAGGGCTGGGAGAGAGCTGATTGTGGCTGATGGAAGCCTTTGTGGGGAAAACAAAGTTGTGCTGTTCTGGGTGGATGCAGCTACAGAAAGCTCAGGGTTCAGCACTTCAGGTTAGAATGAGCTAAACACACATACAACTTCTCAGAGGGCAAGGTATAAGAAAAGGTCAATAAATGTCTTTGGACTATTTAGTAATAATTGAACTTGTGTGAACATGGAACAAAGGCAGGGCAGACAGGGTCTGAATCTGCTCAGACATGGGATGCTCCAGAATGCCTCTAAATCCACACGGGGTTGGCATTTTTGTGGCTGTACCCACCACTGACTGTCAAATGGCCCGAACTCAGCCCCTCTCTGACATTCAGGCTGTTCCTTAGCATGGACATGGCCTAAAAGCATCTCTCATTGCTTCAGACTTCCCTTAATTTTGTATCACTCCTGGAAGTTAAATAACCAGGATGGTCAGAACTCAGCTCATGGTCTGCTGAACACACAAGCAGATGTGTGCAAGTAGACCAGAGAGGCACAAGAGCACAGAGATGGGACAGGATGGGTTGTAAAAATACTTATCCAACATGCTGGCAGGAGTTTTCAGCTGTTACTGGTATCCACACAGATGAATTTAATGCTACTTAGTAATTCCTTCCAGAGCAGTACTCACACCCATGAAGTAGAGACATATTTTGGGAGGGAATAAGACACTGGAGTGGTACCTCCCTCTTTTTCCTCTGGGATATACTGCTTCCAGCTTACCCTGGCCCTCCCTCAGATGGCAGTCCTTGTTCCTGCTGTGCAGTCCTACCCAGCCTGTCCCTTCAAAACCCCAACACTGCCACAGGAAGGCATGTCAAAGCTAATACTCTCCTCCCAGGATAAAAGGAAAAATATAGCCATTCACCTTGCATTTAAACTCCCTAAAATAAGCTTGAAGCTGCCTGGTCTGTGGAGCCCATCTGGGAGCAGGGAGCTGGCAAGGGAAGTCTGGCTGACACAGGGAGTACCTCCCTTCCTGGGCTGACCTGGCCAGTCCTCCCAGGGATGTCCCAGCACCCCCTCCCTGGTGGGATAGCATTCCCTCATGAAGGAGTGATCACATTACCCAGGCCCCTTGTGTAATTCTGGTTCCCAGCAATTGTTTTCTGGTGACCTTTTATTGTTAACAATTAGCGCTGGAGCTGGAGCGCAACTGGTGTAAGCATATTTTACATCCTCCTCAAGCAAACAAAAAAGCTGGGTGGGCACGGTCGTGTTTCCTGGTTCACACCCATGACTCCTTTGTGTCTCAGATCTCCTCCCACCATGTGTCATAGTCAGCAAACCCACTCCCTTACCTTTTGGCTCCCAGATAGAGTGACGTCTTCCAGGGATGCGTAGGCATGCTCAGTGTCTCCCTTTATTTCCTTTCACATCCTATAAGAACACTGCCTCTCCCTAATACTCAGTCTTTCCTTATCCATGAGGCCAGAAATGTAAATCCCTATACAACAGAGTGCAAAGAGTGAGTTTGAAGGATGGTTTCTATTTATTTAAATGTACAGGCTATAAACACCGCCCTCCTACACAATGTTTTGGGTTCTTGCATGTATTTCCATACAGTAAATATCTTGACAGTTCCCTCTGCTCGACCTCAGTGATATACACACATCCCTGGAGGCACAAACACATCAACAGTCTGCTAATCTTCACAAGTAATAACGTATAGATTTTTATTCTCTCTCTTCACTTTATTAAACTGCATTTGGGGAGAAAAGGTGTAGTTGGCCACCTGCTCCAAACCAGTTGTGGTAGCCCGGGAATATGCCCAGTTCCTGAACTGAAGACCCTTCCCAGATATGTGCTTTGCCAGTAAGTCTTTGGGGAAAAAGGGAAGATGGGGAGGCAAAAGATCAAGGAAAGACACTCCAAACTAGTTTTGTTTCCTGCATTATGATGTGTTCGTGTGAGGGGGTGTGCGGTGGGTGAAGGGGGGACACTACATTAATCAAATCATGATTCTTTTCAGGGTACAATAGGCAATTAAAAACAACAACTAGAATTTCTCCTGCAGCCTGCTGGCAGCTAAGACACAACTCATTCTTTCTGCGGATAGCTTCACTTAGCAGGTCTGTGCCATGACTAATGAAGCCATCTCTCCGCTAGCGCGCTAATTCCAGACCTTTTGGGAAGGAGCCCGGCTGCAGCTCCCTGCATGGCCCTCCCCTCCTCTCAGGCTCCTTATGGCCACCCTGCAGGTCCCTCCCACTGCCTGTGCTGTGCTCAGAAAAAGTGTGAGAAAATATTTCTCCCTCAAATCTGCTCTCAGGAGAGCGCTGCCTCATGATGACATTTAAGGACAGATTTTTCTGGGGCGCTTCTTGTTTTATCCGAAACGTTTGAAAGCTGCTTCCTTGGCAATCTCCTTGCCTACTCCTCGGTGGCATCTGATCTGATCTGCTCCTTGGTTATCTGATCTCTCCTTACCCACTGGCTGTGGGGAGAGGCACGCGTTTCACCGGTAAAGTCATGGTTAAACTAAACATTAAACTGTCCAAGAACTGACTTCCTCGACAGCTCTGATTCAGGCTCCCAAAAATGCTCTGCACAGTGAATCATGTTTCCTTCTGGAAATGACAGAACTTCCTCATCATGGTGTTCTAACTTGCCCTCTCCTTGTCTCCGGTGCTATCAGGAAAGGATTGAATTGCATGCCACATTTTTTCCGTGGTCGGCAGGGAGATGCATCCTTTTTGAAGGGGAAGAATTCCTATGAGTCAAAGGATGACAAACTGAAAATTAGTACCAGCCGCAGAAATAAATGACAAACAACAACAAAAAGTCCTGTAGAGGTGGCCAGTGGGTGTTTATTGGCTACTTGCCTTTCTAGCAACTTGAGTAACCCAACTATTGAGAGGCAAACTTGCTTTTCACCACTGAAAGTAGGAGCAAAGTTGAAACCACCAGGATCAGCTCTCTGATTGTCTTTCCTGTGCTTGGTTTGACAGGTCTTGTCTGCTCAGAAGTCAGGTAAGGTGGGGCAGTGCATGAAAGGTCCCAGAGTCCATCTCAGCTCTGAAGGACACACAGCAAGAATGTGGGGAGGATAAAGGATAAAGGACAGTGTTTTTGGGGGCTTGTTTCAGTCAGACTCACACATCAGACTGGTTCACAGGCATTGTGATGACAGCAATTTAGAGACAGTTTGATGCACAGGACTTTAAAATCAAAACAACAACCCCCAGCTTCAGCCCCACCCCACGCAAATCTCTATGATTGCTGAGCAACACGGAGTTGGGGTAAATAGCTGACCATATGGTAAATGATGACTTGCACTGGAAATCAAAATTTCAACAGCTCTTTTTTGCTTTGTATACAAAATTTTAACTCCCCCAGAACCAGTGCAGGTGAAAGCCTAAGATACACAGTCATTATTAGTTGTTAGGCTCTGGGCATTCCTGGGGTGAAATCCTGTTCCAAACCAAATCACTAGCAAATTCCCAAAGGAGTAGATTTTCAGCCTCATTTAGACACAATATAATAGGAGGGCCTGGACACTAAAAACTGGAGAGTGGTTGAATGGAAATATAGGGGCAATTACTGTGCTTCCCTTAGAACAAACTTATTTTCATTCCCTAGACATATTCCATAATCAGAAAAGCACTATGTACAGGGAAGAAGACTAAATAATACCAAAATATGTAAATTTTCATGCATTTTAGGCAGATGAAATGAATTTTTTCAAGACTAATTTAGGAGCATTTATTGCCTTTGAGACTTAAGTTTATATTCCTGCCCTTTACATTGTCCCTGAGAAATGGTATTGTTTGTGTATTGACATTTCATTATTTCAACATGATTCACACTTGCTGTTCATAGCAGATGAAATACATCAAAAAGAGGCATGAACAAAAGAAACAAAATTAATGCTTAATGCATCTGAGCCTGTTTGGGGCTCTCTGTTGCACCAAGTAGCCTCAAAGCACACCTAAGGTGGAGGTCAGGGAATGTAGAAGTGGAAGAAAACTCCTGAACCACCATATTCAGTCACAGGCAGCACAAACATAGAGTTCTTTTCATAAATGGGTCAAGTTCTACCCTGAAAAGAAGAAAACCTGTAGCTTCTTGAAAGGCTACCCCACATCCTACTCCTCCAAGTTATCTTTTTCTAATTTCCTCCACATGCTTCTTTGTGGCCAGAACAATATTGGTGGTGTCTGTTTTAACTCAAAACCCACTAGTAACAACAATCCATTACTTAAATATAATGCTTCCAGGCAGCAGCTGATTCAATCACAGGAGTAGAAAACATCCTTTATAACAACTAACAGTCAGGTCCTTCAAATGTATGTATTAGAGATTAGGATAACACACAGAATCAAAGTACCAGCTCATTCTTGACCCTGAAACCATGATCCCTTAGCAGACTGATCTGGAGCTGCAAGGCAGGGGATAGGTGTTGAATCCGAAGGACTGATCATGTTCAGCAGTTTTGCAATCAGATAGGACCTTGCCAATTTGCTGACTCATTTCCTTTGGTCCCTCGGATGTAAAAATGAGAGGTCTCATCCCACTGCCACTGTATGCCTCATTGATGGAGTCCAAACCAAAGCAATCTGAATCTAATGGGAAAATTCACACATCAGAAGTATGTAGACTCATGGAAATGTAATTGAAACAACACTCAGAAAGAACATTTCAGAGTTTTTTTTTTAATTTCATTAGTTTAAAAACTGTAGTCTTAATGCAGAAAGGCTTATTTTAAACCACAAAAAGAGCTGTGGGAATTAGGAATTATCTATTTTCAGCAGCAATGTCTGTTGCATTTTTTATTCATCTGTCTTTCAGATGAGAGTTTGAGCCCAATTTTTGTACAGCTGTTGGTAAACCTCCCCTTGACTGCAGTGGAAGAGGCCAATTGTTCACGTTTGGAAGATGCTTCAGATGTCTTCTGTCACACAACAAACACATGCAAGGAGAACTTGAACAAGTTGGATAGGCTGCAACACGAGACCAAGGTCTCATTCCCAGGAAAGGGAAGACTTGGTTTTCAGGAGGGTGCAAGGTCTCCATGGACAGGAGAAGAACACCAGGGTTAAATGGGAGTTTTGAACAGGAGAAAAAGCAACAGATCAGTGCCAGGTCTTGTCTCTATGGCTGCAAACCAGACAACCTGAAGGCAACAGTGGTGGCCAGAAGTTTTGGATTTGGAGAAGTCAGGCTGGAGAGGAGTGGAGGACATACTCCTGGCGTCAAAATGTCTCCTTATAGCTCTGATGGGTCATATGAAAATGATCTCTGTTTGGGTGACACTTGTTGGCTGTACAACATGCTGTACTTATCAATGGTGACATTCATGAATGTAATTGCTCAGAGTGATCATGGATTTAGGGGGCCTGCTCGCTCTGCTCCCACCTTCCTTCTTATCTGTGAAGACCACAGTGAGTAGAAAAATGCCATAAAAATTCACAGAAAGGCTTTTCTCAAAACACTAGCCTTGAAAAGGAATAATGCAGCTCCTCTGTGAACAGCACAAGAAACCATGAATTATCCTCAGAGAAACTGTCAAAATCAAAACTGCAAAACTTCCCCATCACTTCCAGTCCACAAGCTGGTCTCTTTTTTCTCCCCATGTGTACAAACACATAACCATGTTTTTGAGCTCTCTTTACAAACAACTCCTCCCCTTACTCACTCCCTTTTCTTCTGCCCTGTCCACATGCACACGTTCTGGCTCTTTGCTCTTCTGCTCATGGGCAGACAGACTGCCCTTGCACACTCACAGGTGGAAAACTAATTGAAAACCCAGGGCCAGCAAGGCTTCTCCATGCCCAGCTTGCTGCTGCCATCCAAAGAGACTTGGGGAAGAAGCTCCTGCCAACCCACAGCTCCTCCTGGCCATCAGGGTGCTGCTGACTCCTTGGCTGTGGACTCATCCTCTGCAGTCCTGTCATTCCCCACCGGCTCTGTAGGGCTGGAGCAGGTCACCACGTGCCTCCAGAGGGCTGTGGCTGTGACTGTGTGCTCCTGGTGACTCACTAGGAGGTCACCAAATGAACCAGATCCTGAGCACTAAGAAACTCTGCCAGCCCTGTGTGAATGGGAGAAAAAGGAGGAAGGAAGTTCTGCTGTTGCATTTTTTCGTGGTGATCAGTGCTGAGTCAAAAAAAGGGCTCCAGGAGAGCCCTTTAGAGGAGGGGGGGAAGCTAAAATTAGAGGGAGGAAATTAGAGGGAGGGGAAAAGCTGAAATCATTAGAGAAATAGGATTTAAAAAATATAAGCCAGCCGGATAGGAGTGGGAGTCCACAAGACACCATATTCTTCTCACTGTAGATGATGGTTGTGAGAAAAATCAGAGAAGGGAGTGACAAGTGGGTGGTGATAGTCTTCACTGCTAGAGTATGACCTGCTTTTTTTCTCATCCTAGCCTCTCACTAATCCAACCAATTATTCCCTGTGGGAAGACAGAGGGAGAAAGCAACGTGGGCAGGTCCAGTTGAGTCTGCTCTCTCTAAGGATGCCTCTGGAGCAATGAGGTTGATTTCTGCTCAGCTTTCCACGAGCTGTTCTCTGTCACTTGTGCTGACATGGAGCTGGTGGGCACCACAAAGGCCCAAGGTGCTGACCAGGGTGTTCCCCACATTAAGCAGAGCTAAAGCTCAGAGAGATTGCAAGTTTGGGTAAACTCTTAGCCCTTGGCCAAGGTAAAGTTGCCAGGTTTTACACAATAGAACTAAGGAAAAATAACTCTAGTACAGCATGATTGCACTTCTAATAGTGTGGGCTAACTACTTTGCTCGAGAAGTGAGCAGCTGTTCCAAAAGTACCAGAAAATTACTGGTTACATGGTTTTTCATATAAGATGCAGGATATGCTCATATTCTATAGGATGTTCACCAATTCCGGTAATACACCAAATATATGCCCAGAAGTTAGTTTCTGAGATATTTACATTTTAGGCAAGAATCCTTTCAAAATATTTCCTCAGGCAACCAGTAGTGTGAGGCTGAAGAGTTTACCTTGGTTAATTCTGACTGATTTAAAAAGAAAAAGATTGTGGGGATCAGCTCATTAGCAGTTGTAAACTGGCACTGGTCCAGCAACCTAAGTAAACTTCTGAGTTCATAAACTGGCTGGAGAGAGTCTGGCCCTATTCTGCAGCTATTTAATCCCTTAGTATGGCAAGGGTTTTACCCCACTGTACTGGCAAGAACCAGCTTGGTTTGAATGAAGAAATACTTCATGTTTTTCAGCTCTCTCTTATTGTCAAGCTGTTGAAGTCCAAACACTGCTTGTGATCCTCTGTATGGTCAGAGCTTGACATCTACCAGAATGGATTTCTCAAGCTGATAGATGAGACTGATGTAGAAATGTTAATTTTTGTGTCTACACCTATTAAATAAATGTCCTGCTTCTGGGCAACAGCTTGGCCCTATGTACATTTTCTATGGATATTATTTTCTGCACATTTTCCAAATCTATTAATATGCTGGAAACTATGTAAGATCTTTAATGCCAAATGTTTTGCTTAGGCTGTGTTTCCTCCAGTTGACTGGGAAAGAAAAAATGGGATAAAGAGCTGCTAGTAAAACAATTTCCAGGATTGCCTGTTTTCCTTGCTTGTAAAAAGGTTCACTTCAATTTAATGTTAGTTACTAATGAATGCTCAGCATAGAAGACTAGTGCCTTGATTTATGCTCCCTTGAGATATACTTTTGGCAATTGTCCAAAATGCTTTTTTTCCTCAGGGTTTCATTGATTAGCAAGGAAGCAAATTGGTAAAATAAGTAAATTGATATTGAGAAGTCAGAAATGCTGCATTTGGTGTCTTCAGTTTGTACATGCAAATTTGTATTCCTGAAATGCATCATCCTTTTGAAAGCCAGCCTTGCTAAGTCTGTATTTATTAATGTTAATTATAGAGGCAAAGCTCATGACTTCAAAGCCTGATGTGATTTTGGTGCTTTAAAAAGGAATTAAACCATTTAATTATTTTTGAAGAATGTAAAACAACCCTCCATAATCTGCAGCACTTGTTATATACAGAATAAATCTTCTGAAAATTGGTACAGCAAAGTTTGAATTAATGTGATTTAAAAAAATTAATAAAGACACAATTTAAGAACTTTTTTCCATCTCTGTCAACCTGTGAGAACCTGATTCATATCATTCACTCAGAACTACCATATGGCTGTAGCTCTTTCAAAAGTCATTCCTTCTTTTATTGGAAGGTGTCTCTTCCAAAAGAGTTAAATAATACTCTATGCCAGAGATTGCCACAAATATCCTTCCTCTTTGCAAATAGCTGTTGCTACTATAATTGCCAATGCCAGCACAGCAGAGGAAAATACCCTCTGTCACAATGACCTCTATTCAGGGTCCAGTGGAAACCCAAACTGCCCCAGGAGGACGCTGCCATTAGGGACCACATTCTCAAGAAGACAAAAATGGTGTGTTCTTTGGGAGCTATGCAAAATGAAAAAGTTGTGGATATTTTATATACAGCCCCATATGTGCAGTGGAGGGGCTGGCTGGCTGGGAAGCTGCCTGAGTAGATTGGAAAGGAATTCTGAAATTAATATTAAAAGAAAAGACAGCACAACCTGGACAATACCAAAATTACAGGGCACTGCTGCATGATGAGGCAACGAGGATGGCCACAGAGGAGTCTGTGTTTGTGGATGCAGAAGGAGGGTATGGACTCCTAAATGCCTGGACTTTCCATGGCTTTGTTTTTATTTTCAGTTTTCATGCTAACTGTGGCACATATAGAATTATTTTAACATACAACATAAGAATTTTTATTTGTCTGAATTATAAAGCACCATATGTGAATGCATCTGTTCTTCACTGTGTTACATTTATTATTTGTACTATGGTGGGGCCTCAAGTTTCCACCTCAGATCAGAGTTCCAACTTGCTAGGCAATGCACAAACACATAATGGGAAACACTCCCTGCCTTGAGAAAAACATATTCTAAATTGACAAAAACAGCTCAGGGTGGGAAAGGAAAACAGCCAGAGCACCGTTCCAATGGCAGCTTAACCTCATCTAAACTGAAGCTGCCACAGCCCTGCACCTCCAGCCCAGAACTCAAATTGCCCATTCAGTGGCTTAAGTGGTTCATAATTTGAGTTACTCCACTCCAGTAAGGAGAAGAGCATCACTGATCTGAAACTGGTCCTCTGTTTCCTTTGGTGAGGTTGGTGTAGCAGAGTTTGCTCCCTGAAGTTTTTCCCACTGCTGGCACAAGGGAAGGGCCATGGCAGGACAGTGGAAGAACAAAAGCTGTGCTCTAGGCTGGCATAAGCTGCTGTGGAAGCTCACAAAAAGAAGTGGGACACCCAGGATTGGAAAGGTCAGGCACAGAGTAAAAGCTCTGGCACTTGCTAGCAAGTGGAGTTGGCTCAATTTTTCCCACTTTGTCCAATTTTTCCCACTTCTTCTCTCCTATGTGGGCATTTTTGCACACACACAGGCCCACACAATGGTCCAGAGGGTGAGGAGCAGCATAGGATGGTCAGCACTTCTGGATCTTCAGAGCAGAAGGCTCCTGGGGCTCTGCTGAGTTCAGCAGGCCATGGCCAGGAGATCCCATGTATGAACCCTTTGATGTCAAGTGATATGTCACTAACAAGGGGTGTGCATTACATATGCTCATGCCACAAAAAACCAATAGGAATGGTTTTCATCCTCAGAGCCGTGTGTGCTTTCTGCTCCTTTCATTTTCAATTTGCACTCTTGTTTTTAAAAGTCCACTGGGGCTTGCTCCATCTCAGCATTTGGTTTCTTTCTTTGTCCTCCTACTGCAATCTGTTACCTCTTGTTATCTACCATTATGCCTTTCTTTACTCCTTTATGTGGTTTTGCATGGTTGCTGCTGCCTCTAGGAACAAGCTGCCTGCCTCTGAGGGCAGATCTTATTTATTTTTTTTTTTTTTTTAATCCCCATTTGAAAACACATGTTTTTCCTGTATTTATGATGCAAAATTGTTCTGTCCTTCTCTGCTATGGGCCATGAAGAATGCCTGCTTTAATTTACCCTACATGCTGTGCTGTTCATTCTTCTTGTCTGTAATTTATGCCACATACTGTGCACTCCCTTGTATTATACAACATAAAGTTGCCAGATGGGTGAGTGCAACGCATGCTTTACAATGAAGGCTTTTAGGCAACTGCTTAATCCAAAGCTGCGGAAGAAGCCAACTTGAAAAAAGAAAGAGCATTTGAAAATATACCCAAACAGGTCAGTAGTTATTATGTGGGGCTAACACTCTGAGAACACTTGTTAATTAGCATATCATGTTTTTAACTTCTCCTTGACATTTATATTTTCCTGCTTGGTTTTCATGGTGTGTGATGACAGAAGATGGAGCCAACAGCAGAGCATTAATGGGAATGAAGGATATTTGGTCCTAAAACAGGAGCAGCCACTTTTCAGAATGAATTGGTGCCCAGCACCTGGAGACTTGTCTGGCTGTGGCCGGTGGGTCAGCATGGCAGCACATTTTGCCAGGCCATGGGGGATTCTGTAGAAGATGCTCAGCATATGGAGGGGTAGCTGTTCTTGATGTCTTGCATTCCTTTCCTCAAAAAGGCCATGTTATACCTCTTTAGGGTTTATTTTATGCCCTGTGGGCTGAATAAAAGGGGCTCCAGCTGCCCAGGCACCACTGCTGTACATCCTGCATGGTTCCCGGGGCATGGGCTGCAATGGCCACTGCTGAGCCCTCATCTTCCTTCCCCCAGTCCCATCACCAGGAGGGCTACATCCAGCTGCTGATCTGCAGAATTTGGTCTGCTGTTGCTGCCCTGGACACTGTACTGGGTTTGTGTGGCCAAGTTTTGGTAGTGGAGGGGGCCTACAGGGGTGGTTTCTGTGAGAAGCTTCTGGAAGCTTCCCCCATGTCCAGCAGAACCAATCCCTGACAGCTCCAGGATGGACCCACTGCTGGCCAGGGCTGGGCCAGTTAGAAAAGGTGGAAATACCTCTGGGATAACAAATTTAGGAAAGAAAAATAGTTATAGTGCAGATGTAATTGCAGCCAGAGCAGAGCAGGGTGAGAATGTGTGAGAGGAAGAGCCCTGCAGACACCAAGGGCAGGGCACAGGGAGGGGCAGGAGCTGCTCCAGGGGCTGGAGCTGGGATTCCCTGCAGCCCTGGAGAGACCCTGGTGGGGCAGCTGTGCCCCTGCAGCCCAGGAGGGCTCAGGGATGCAGAGATCACCTCAGCCCAGAATGGGGCTCAGGGATGCAGAGATCACCTCAGCCCAGAATGGGGCTCAGGGATGCAGAGATCACCTCAGCCCAGAATGGGGCTCAGGGATGCAGAGATCACCTCAGCCCAGGGAGGAGACCCAGAGAGGGGCACAGGGAAGCTGAGAGGAGGCTGTGAACCCATGGGAGGCCCATGAAAAGAGGAGCCCACCTTGGAGCAGGATTCCTCAGGATTTGTGACCCTGTGGGGGACCCACATTGGAGCAGGCTGTGCCTGAGGGACTGACCCTCTGGAAGAGTGACCAACATTGCAGAAATTTGTGGAGAACTGTTTCCCATGGGATCAACACACTTTGGAGAAATTAATGGAGAACAGTCTCCCCTGGGAAGGATCCCATGCTGGAGCAGTGGCAGAAAAAATGTGTGATAAACTGACTGTAAACTCCATTCCACATCTCCCTGTACTACTGGAGGGGAGAAGGTAGAGTTGGGAAGGAGGGAGGGGTGGGGCCAGGTATTTTCAAAGTCTTATTTTACTTCTAGTTATCCTGCTCTGATTTTGTCAGTAATAAATTCAACTAATTTCTCTAATTTGAGTCTGTTTTGCCCACGATGGTATTTGGTGAGTGATCTCTCCCTGTCCTTATCTCAACTCATCAACCTTCATCATATTTTCTCTCCCCTGTCCAGCTGCAGAGGGGGTGACAGAGTGGCTTTGGTGGGTGTCTGGCATCCAGCCAGGGTCAACTTTCCACAGCCAGGCTTAAATGCATCCCTGCAGTGCTTGAGGACTGGTTTGCGCCTGGAGAAAGCTGCTGTGGCCGTGGAGGGCCAGTCCTACCACCCACCAAGGGATTACATGAGCACTTATGCAACCCTTGGAGGGGAAGCAGGGACATCCTGGGTGACATCTGGGCTCTGTGGCAGCTGACAGAAACTCTGCAAGTGCTGCCTGTGAAACAAGGCTTTCTCCCCACACCCTGATGTGCTCACAGAGGCTGTGGTTGCTGACACCAGCAAGAAGCAAGGTGGCTTGCTCAGCCAGCACTCCAGCAAAAGGAAAGGCTGGAAGTAACCATGCATTTCAGGTGGGCTATTGGAAACCAGGCTGGGATTGCTAAACAGATGGTGTAACACTGAGCTTCAGCGCCACCACTCCCTGCAATGAGTGTTTCCAAAGAAAAACATGAGGATGGGGAGAAAAATATGTTAGGGTGTGACAGAATCCTACTGTGTTATGGAAGGGCCAGTGGGAGGAAGGGAGATGTGGAATGAATCTATCTACATATAAAGTGAAGGCACAGCATGTCTGTGCCAGCCAGCACTGAAGGCAGCAATGAAGATGTACCAGCATGGGCTTTTAACACACTGTTCACCATCAGAATGCAAGTTCTCCTCATTCTGCTCTGGTGGCAGCTTGTGCTGTGGCCTGTGTGCCTCATCCTGGTGTCCTTGCAGCTCTGGGTAGGGAGCTTGAGCTACGTGGCCAGAGATAATGCACACCCCAGTAACACCTCAGCAGGAAAGGTGCTGCATGGAGCAAGGGCAAAAAGCTGCCATGAGGAGCTGGGCTCTCTAAGTCTAGGCAAAAAATTGTTCTGTGACCTCACAGCTAAGAAGTGAAGGTGCCAGGACCTTCAGGATTTGGCTTCTGTTTTATCTGTCCACTTACCAAGGCTGAAGCTGATAAATGCACCTATTGCATACCCAGAGCTAGACTCTACTTTTTCAAATGGTTCCTCTAGTGCAGCCTTAATTGCTTTAACTATGAAATTGGCACCAGAAAGATGTGGGATGAAAAAAAAATCATATTGTTCATGCTAAGAGAGAAAATGTAGCATTATAGTGCAAGGTCGGTGCTGTGAACAACTTCTGTGCTCTCCTACACGGAGTGACGCATCATCAGGCACACATCTCCTAGGGACACATATCTCTTGAGGACAAGAGTTGCTTAGAGGTATTCCAAGACCATTTCATTATCATTTACATGTTTTAATTGTAAGTCACAGAGCAAAGCTCACTGACATAGGTATTTGGCATTTCAAGTTTTCTTCTCAATTTTAAAAAAAATTCTCCACCTCTTTGGAAGATGACAGATCATGGTTTTACTCCAGATTACTAAAAAAACCAAAAACTTGAAGAGTTTGTCTCTGATACAATGAATTTCGTATTGACACTAAACTGACAGTGCAATGTAACTGATAAGTGCATTTCACACTTAGTTTAACATGCCTTAAAACAATCAGGTTAAAGGACTGAGAGTAAGCACGGATGTCTAAAATAGCTGCTGATATTTCCCTTGACTTTCTGTAAGGCTTGACTTTCTAATAATCAGCCCATTTCTCCCATGCATTTTCATGTGCTTCAGTGAGTTGGACACAATCCAGGCATTGACTGACTGCTTTGCAGCACTTGCTAAGTTTCTATTTCTTCTAGAGGAAAAAGAAACTCAAGAAAGAGAAACTTTGTGTGATAGTGCCTGAAAAAGGTATTACATCACGGGGCCTGAAAATAACCAATATCAGCCTGTTTGTCATGGGTTTGTTTCCCCTTTCTATTTGACTGCCATTAATGGGCCATGTCAGTACAGCCAGAAGAGGAGCTTCCTCTCTGAGGTTATGTATCCATGTGTCTGTACACATATTTAGCTTCTATTCAGGGCTTAGTCTTTATCTGTCCATAACTTTCTGTTGCAACTCAGTTGTGTTATTTGGGAATCGGATGTCACTGGACTGATTTGTTGTTATTGAACCTCTGATTCATATCCCACAGCACAAGGCTTCAAGAGCAAGAAATCAGATCAGTGTTTGCCAAGTCCCCAAATCATTTTCTGGGCTTCTCTAAATACTTTATTGCCTCTCACAGTCAAAAATTCGGCAGTGTGTCAGGTGCTCCTGAATTGGCATTTCCCAGGGTGAAGCATGCTGGAAAACCTCAGATACTCCAGAGCAGAGAGAACAAAACCTTCTCTTCGGAGCTCCTGGCTCCCTTCACCAGCCCTGCTCTGACATCTCCTGCAATGTTCTGCTTCTCTGTTGTAGTGGTCTGAGGACAGTGTGTGTTTCCTCCAAACTTTTCATTCTTTTGGTTTGGGTGTTTGCACTGTCATCAAGAAGGATTGAGGCTGATATGTTCATTTTCATATCACTAGGACATGGTTTTCAAGAGACAGATCTGTCATATGGTGGGAGAGGGAAGGACACACAGTGCCTTATTCAAGATGAAAAACTTGTGTTAATGTGACTAAGAATTAGTCACATACCTGGGACAGGGTTCTGCATTAGACTTAAAATTCATGTGAAGGGAACATCCACAGCTCTGGCAGGGGTGGGTATTCAGTGCATTTTTCAGGGATGAAACTCAGAAGAACAAAGAAGGTCAGTTTAACCTTGTGGTTGTGGTTATGAATGAGCAAGGAAGTTTAAATTACACTGAAGGACAGCTCCTTTAGTCACAGGAGCCCATAGTGCACTCTAGATCCTTCACAAGTAAATATGAGCACTTTGTGTTTTTACAGCAATAAGCAAAATGCTAAGACACAATGATTAGATTGTTCTTATTTAGCTTGGCTGATGGTGAAGTTCCTCATTGGCTGCTGAAGATTACAGCTAGGGAGCAGGCTATAAACAGAACAGCCAGGCATTTTTCACAAGTGTAACACAGTGGGCTTTTAGCAGAGCTCTCTCCTGCTTCCTCATCATTTTAAATGACAAGCTTCAAGCACAAGAGAAAAAGCTAATTACATTTGTGTTTAATCCATCCAACCACTCATTTGAAATAGGATGGATTGTTTCACATGTCTGGCTGAATTCAGCAAAAGAAGTGGGTTCCTTCATAGGTCCCTGATACATCATGCACATTGGACATTGATCTCTGCAATTTTTCCTGTGAACTTTTCTATTTCAGACGTGTGAACACTGATGGCTGAGATTCCTTGCTGCACTGCTCCTGGTTCACCTTGGGATCAGCAACACTTCTGATGATTCCTGCTGCTTCCAAAGCCCATCTCTTGCCCCACAGCTGACACTGCAGCTCTGTCTCATGAAACAGAGAAATCTGTTCAGAGAAATCCCCAGATGTGGTTTAGAGCTGCTCCTGCCCCTCGTGTGCCCTGGTGCTTTGCTGGCTGAGGGTGGTTGACTGTACGTGCTTGCTCAGCCAGAGTGGGACCATCCAAACCTCCTGCGGTTCCTCCGTCAACTTTTTCTAAATTGTTCCAGGAGCCTTGAACTGACTCACTGAAGGCCTGTTCAGTGAATAATAGGACATTTCCCACTGCTTTACCTGGCATCTGCTTTCATTAAGTAATATTACATTTTTCCTTAGTAATTGAATCAGAATTTTAAAAAGTCTGAAGTCAGTAATGCTCCTACTGATTTATGCCACCAGTTGTAACAAAGATCTGAATCAGACCTTTAATCTTTATTAGCCAGGTGATTAAGTACAAAGTTACCTTCTGGGACTAAGAGCAGATGTCCAAAACACGTTTACCAAAACTTAGGAAGAAAACACATTTGTGTTTCAAATGGCACCTCATATTATAGGTGGAAATTTACCAAAACATGGAACTGTACAACATTGAAATTATGAGGCCACCCTTTAATAAATAATGTGCAAAAAAAAGGCCTTTTGTGAAGAGAAACTGCACTTTGGGCATATTCCTATTATTACTTAAGCCTAAAGTCAACCAAAAGAGAAAACTCTTGCTGCCAACTGTGACAGACTGCAGCACTGCACTAACAGGAAGGCTATTTTAGGTCTGAATTAGGAACTGGATTACTTATTCAAACAGTAGTTTTCAAAACTGCAAGACTGTGTTCTTATTCCCTTTGCAGCACATTTCCAACTGTATCCTATTCACTTCACAGTTTCAAAGGACTGTACCTTTGCTGTATATATATATACACACATATATATTTATATATACACAGCATCTTGGCCTCTGAAATTGGTTTCCCCCAGTTTCTGGCTGGTTTGAACAACCATGACTTGTTTCCCATGCATCTATTTCAATAACATCCCAGCAGATGACAGCAGGCAGCTTGGACCAGGCTTCAGATCAGCCTTCGGAACAGCTGCCAGGAAAAGGACAATATTTCTGAGCCAGATGGATACATTTAGTGTGGATGTCACAGTTAGGTTCATGCTACAGCACCACAGATACCTTTGGAGATTTCCATGAGCTTTGGGTTTCCTTCCTGGGTTTGCTGAAGTCACTGGGAGTTGTGCTACCAACTTCCTAATGATTGGTGCATCTTGGATTACCAGTACAGACATTCCTTCTTTTGTGGAGAAGGAAAGTATTCAGCTGCTGAAGAAAATTCTTTCACTAAAGGATCTTTGTTTATTAATTAAAATAAAAATTTGCAATAGGGCATAAGATAATCAATAGAGAGGAAATTTAGATGCTGCTTTACAAAGCAAATATTAAAGGTGCTTTTGCCATCTGAGCTACAGTTGGGAGCAGAATGAGATGTGAGGGTAGTGAGACAGAATCTTCTTTGAACTTCTTGGAATGCAAGGACAGCCAGGCAGTTCCTCCCAGCTGCTGGAAAGGTATAGGTGGTTCTTCTCCTTAGGGAGGATCTATTCTCCCACATCAGGAGAAATATGGTCATGCCCTTGAAGAGAAACAGAAAAAATTCCATTCACATAACACAACATACTCCAGTGAAGGCTGCTGCCATTTGTATCTCAGTGTCTCTAGAACAGGGGGCACTGAAGCTGGGCAGCATTGGCATGAAGGAAATTGTCTGTTTGAGAGGCTGTCTGTCCATGGCTGTAGATCCAAAGCCCTCCTCAGCTTTCCACTGCCCTGCCTTGCTAGGATAATCCTCGGGGGAAAGTTCTGCAGCACTTAAATGAAACTTGACTTGCACATTACTTGTTCAGACAAACTACAAGTACAAATGACTCATCATTTCCCTACTTTGTTTTGCCTGTTAGGCAGCCATCAGCATTTACATCACAATTGATCATAAAAGTGTAGAAGCAAAGCAGCAGTTCCAACTTCGCCCCTTGTGAGTTACTACAGGAAATTTGCAGTCCTCCCCCAAATTCTCCACCTTTATGTCCTCACTTTGAATATTCAAGGAGAAAATATTTTGAGAGCTCTACATTTTGAGGCATTTCTTGCCTATGACTTTTTCTCTGTTCAGTGGTATTCTTTGGCTTACCAGTCCTTATTCTCACAGATTTGGGGGAATAACAAACATGATGATGTGCTGTGATGGGCAGACTAGCACCAAAAAAAAAAGTTTATAAAACTTAAACCAATGTAGACAGAAACCTCAATGCACAGACACAAATATTCTTTCATGCTGCTTCAACCTGACCCAAGAGCTCCAAGTACAGCATCATTCTGCAGCCAAGTGGCACCATGATACATAGATGGCACAGAGGAGTGAGACAACAAATTAGCTTTAATTGCAGCAGTTCACCAAGGTCAGCTGTGCAACCCTGGCAGCATTTCACCTTGTTTTTGTCCTGTCTGCTAGAACCATCCTGTTCAGTGTACTGCAGCCAAAGCACAGTAAGGCTGAGACATGAGAGCCCATTCTGGGTTTGGCAGTGCCAGAGCTGGCACTGCAGAACGCTCTGAGCACAGACTGCTGTAGCTCTCCCTCTTCTTTTGGGAAAAGAAAATTCACTGGTGAACACAAACTAAACAATTTGGATGCTAACTCAGATTGGAGTGGCAGGAGGCAGGGGATGAGGGACTGATTTGCAACCTCCAAACACAAGCCCTGTATGCATTTCACACTGTGCAGTACAAATGGTCTGACTGCAGCCCTCTTTGTAGAATCCTTGCCTCATTTCTTTGCCTCCCTATGTTTCTCAATACATGTTAAGATAACTTGTTATAGTTTGAAGGGGTTTTTTTGGTTTTATGTCTCAGAAGGACAAAAAGAAAAAAAAAGGCTTGCTCCTGCTTTACAATCCCAAGGGCTCAAAGCACGATTTTCTTCAAAATTTCACTTGAGAGATTTTGTGTTAAGAGGACTACAGGTGCCAGGATTTTAATGCACATACTGTACAGCAATTAAGCGCTGGTTATCCTGTGCAGATGCTCCTCAGCTTCCCCCTGTCACACAGCACACGTGCATTACTGATACCTGGATGGATAAATATGTGCACACCCACACCACTGGAGCACTGCACTTGATTTGCACCCAATTTGTCAAGAAACCCAGAAAAAGCTGACAGAAAGTGCCAGCATCTTGTCACAAACAGCAGCTGAGGAGGGAAGAAGAAGCTCTGGTCATAAATGAGAAATCCCAGCAGTGGTTTTCTGTTGACAATGAGTTGGTGCCTTAAGAATATCCCTGTGCAGGGGAGACACAGGAGAGAGATTAAAAGGGACAGAAAGAATCAGACCTGAAAGCAAAAAATGATGTCACAGAAACTGGAGATGTCTGGAAATCATATGATTTATTAATGTTAAATAAAGCCAGGTCTGGAGCAGGGTTGAGTGGACTGTGAGTCCCTGCTATGGATTGTCATAGTCCATGGCTTTGTTAAACTGTGGCTTAGGACACCCTAAGCTGCTTGGAGGCAGCTGTCTCAGCAGGCTCCTGCAGCCTCAGGAGTGTCCATCCCCAGTTCCTCCTTCCATCTCACCTGAAGCCAGCATCCCTCTGTCCCAGTGGCAGGTTGGGAGGGTGTCCCTGGGCTGACTCACTGCCATCTCCCTGCACTGCTCCAGCAAAACGTTTGGGAGCTACTGAACAAAACAGAGGTGCAAGTGAAACACCACAGCCTGTTCTAGACTTTAGTGACTGTGAGCAGTAATGCTATCAGTGACAATGCATTTCTGTGCATTTGCTACTGTAATTTTTCCTAATTAAACAAAACAAGTTAATTAAATGTGAGAAAAAAGGCATTTGATTCATTTTCCATCACAAATGATCATTCTGTACTGAATGGCCTTGGATAAAAGCCACTAAAGAAAAGAAAAAAAATGTGTGTGGGCAATGCTGTAATATTCCATCCCTGGGTTTGCTTCCTCTTCTTTTTTTGATTTTTTTTTTCTCTGAACAGCAAAAATGTAGCATTTTCTTTTCTTTAAATAATCCTTCTTGCTGTTGGGACAACTCCCTTTTAAGGCCAGCTTTTTGCTCAGAGGGAATGTTGACTGCACTTATAAACACCCACTTCCTAGGGTTTAGAATAGTAACAGCAACATAACCTGAACTATAGTTTCAGCAGCATGCAGCAAACACATTCAGGCTAAGGCTGGCCTAGCAGCTTCTCCAGAAATGCTTCAGAAGTGTTGGCAATGCCACTGTGGTTTTATTTGCTATCCTCACAAATTCACATCTTTGAAAACCTCCTATCTTTTCTCCTTTCTTCTTTGAAAGTGTAACCTTGTGGTTCTTCCAGGTCCTAAATAGACAGTGAGAGTTTTTGGATGGGGCAGTAAACACTGAGGCAGGAAAATGCTGCCCTCTTTATAACTCAGGAATTTTAGGTGGGTGCAAACTGTGATCATGAGGAAGATTTCCAAGAACTACACTGAGGACCAGATTTCACCATATGTGTATTCTTCCCAAAATAACCACTTTATCTCCAGGGAAGGTTGCAAAAAAGCCTAATGACTTTTCAGCTGCTAGACTGTCATCCCCAGTGTAATTCACTGAAACCTGGTTAATTAGCCTTGTACTTTGGAAAAAGATCTGGTGCAACATCATAAAAATAATTTCTACTTCAACACTGTGCATTGCAGTAAAAAAAAGTCCAAGAAGATCAGACACCAGAAGTACAACCTCCAAAAGTACCACGGACTTCCAAATATACCCTGGGCTTATATGGCATTAACACAGAGCCAGGGAACAAAACTGGTGTCTGATCTTTACTGGCCCCACAGGTTACTGCAGATGGCTCAGCCTTTCCAGTCATGCAGGTTTGGAATTGCTACCTGGTATTTAAGCTGCTGCCTGTGGGTTTGTGCCACCTCTCAATATTTCACACCATGATTCCCCATTGCCTGGAGCAGGATGTGTAATTCCAGGGCTGCACCAGCTGAGCAGATCCCAAGGACTGATGCTGAGCTTGTTCACGTGGTGATAAATCAGGAGCAACTCCACTGCTGGTGGTGACACTGAAACACACAAGCCTGGACTCGGGTTCTTCATACCTATTGCAGGGTTTGGTTTCTCAGTGGATGGCTGCAAGGCTAAATGTAAAATGATCCACCCCCACTCTCCTGAAAAAAAAAAAGAACCCACAAAAATATTTTAAAAACCAAAACAAAACCCCAACACATGGAAACACATCAAAAATGTGTAGGGATAGGGGGGAGGGGGAATCCTTGCTGAACACAAAACAATCTTGTGCCAAATGAGTTGTCATGGCTTTACTATAACATTCCCACAAAGAGGAACAGAATTTTCTTTATTGTGAAATCTTCGTTGTGAGTCTTGCTGCTCCTGGGAAAAGTCATATGTCAGAATAGAACAGTGTTTCCAAATATGACTAGTCTGAACAGATAAACAATGAATGTCAACACAGCACTCAAGGAAGTATCTAACTGTGGTTAAATCCCTTTCTGAGAGTTTAAATTCCTGTTCTGAGAGTATTACACAGAATTAACACCCATAGAGGTGCTTGTCTTTGTACACCAGACCCTAATAAACTCCAATTAACGTTCCTGGAGTCCCAGTTATGGACAGCCAAAGCACCAGCTGTGTCTGAGAGCACCCTGCAGCATTATCTGCTGAGCTCTGAACTTTATATTCCATTTCCTTGAGACTGTGTGGTGTGTAAGAGGCGGACAAAATTAATACTGTTGTCACTTAGGTTTTTTAACTGACTAAAAATCTGATGAATTTTCAGGTTTAGTCTCTTGTACCTCCCACATTTGGAGGGGAGGGGGGAACAGTCCTACTCCCACTCTGGTTGTTCTGGGGCAAGGAGTAAGTAGCAAAGTTCAGAGAACCACGAGAAAGCAGAAGGAAAGATTCCAGTCCTGTGCCCTCTCTCATTACAAACACTGGGACCAAGTTCATCCTGTCCTGTAACAGGGGTGAAAACGAAATGGACTGTTAGGAGGAGATCCTTGAAAAGCAAAACCCCACTGTAACAGCCCTGCTCTAGGGCTGCTGCAGCCAGGAGCTCTTTATTCAACAATTAAGGAGCAAGTTTCTTACCTCAAGCCACCCTTTTTTTCAGTCCTTTCAGCTTTGACCACTAAATCACAACTGTGTTTCTACTCTTCAGGTGTAGGAACTCCCACTTCTTTGAAGCAGAGCAATGTTACTTTATTAGGGGAATGCATCCCCCTGCTGCCCATCAGTCTAAAACTTGGGGGTCAGGACAATGCACAGGTAATAAATTTGGGTCTCCCTCTTCCTTGGGTTATATTCACATTTATACAGGCTGTGTCAGTAAAGACAAGAAGTCTCTCTTCTGATCAGCACTCAAAGCCTTCCAAAACTCAGATCCTCTCCTCTGCCTTCCAACTTCTCCTAAATAAAGACAGCAATGACTTTCAGTTCTCTGCAGGTTTTTTCCCTCAGGGCTGAGAAGCTACTCAGGAGTTGCAGCACTTCAGGCTTTCACTCAAATCTGATTTTCACATGGAGAAGTGGGGAGAAAGGCTGGCTTTTAATTTCACTGTGCCCAAACTCTGCATCTGAGAAACAGGGATGGTACAGGGCAGATGAAGATCTGACACACTTAAAACATGCATTTTTGGACAGCAACTTTCTTTTGTGGTCCCACAACACAGCAGAAGTTTGAATCCAAGAGAACACATTAAATCACACTGTCCTTGTTGTTAGGGGAGAACTGAAGGGAGTTTGGCCACTGGAATGGTTTTGTTTTTCGTAACACTGCTAAACACAAAGAAACCCAGGATCTTGGCAGCCTATTCCACCATGTAAATCCATGTGTTTCTAAATTACCAGAAAGTTCACTTGAGGTCAAAATCCTCTATGAAAATTTGGCTTCTGAAATACCTCCTAAGCAGTACCTCAAACCATTCTTTTAGCATTATTCACCCCAGGTGAAGGAAAAAATGGGGTACACCAGCCTTTGAGAAGGGCATGAAAGTTTCATGGGACTGATAATGAGGCCAGTGTAGCAATAACTGAGAGCTGCTAAAACATCCATCAGCAGCAATCACACCCGGGGTGGCTGTCACAGCCAGGAGGAAATGGGTGGCAGAGAGGATCAAGAACCTTCTGCACAGCACTGCAGATTTTGGCCATTCAACATCAGGCAGGGCTCACTCACATCTTCAGCCAGCTAATCTGTCTGTAAGTAAATAGAGGGAGACATTAGGAAAGGTTTTTGCAATTCCTAATCCTGCACCTCCTGAGCCAGTTCTGTAGTAACCATGACAAACGCTGCCACGGTGCTTTGCAGCAGTTGCCTGGGCTCACAGAGGTTACAAAACACAGTGGCAGGTTTGTTTATTTTCACTTTCATCCATTTTTGGCTTATTTGTTGCTGCAGCTATAAAGTTCTGGTAGTTTTGGCTGTGCTGCTGTGATTATAATGTCTTTTATGTGGATGTTTTGCATGTAATTGCAGTTATCCAGAGATCTCCATGGAAGGGTACAAGACACACTGCTGTGTGAAGTCCATGAAACAGAGAAGGTGTGCTCAAGGAAAGAACAGCAGCTCCTGGTCTCAGCATACACAGTGCCCCGTTCAGGTGTTGATATTCTTCTCAAAACAGGCTCAGCACAGATTATACAAGGAACCAGGGAACACTCACAGGCAAACAGGAAGAAAAATACTTAAGTGTCTGGTATAGCACATATGTTCAGTGGAACAGTATCCTGAATTTCTAGAGGTGGGGAAAGAGAAAGTGCAGAGCCAATCCTTCCTTCTACAAGATAAAACAGGTTAAAAGAAAGGGAAAGTTTCCTACACTCTTCATCAACCCTTCCCTCACATCTTCATGATGCCTGCCCCCTCTAAGTCCTCAGCACCTGCCCAGTCAGTGGTCAGCCAGCCTTGGAGCACAGGAAATTACTTATCTAATGATTCAGTCCAGGTCCCTTCTGAGCTCCACACCCTAAAAAAACCTAAGCTTTAAATGATATGTTATCACCATAATGAACAAATAGATATTATAAGTGTGCCCCCTGCAATTCACTTCTCTTTCTGGAATTAGTGTGCAAGTATTTCAGAAGATACTGTTTTCTTGCAGCTAAAAGGAACTGGAGATTCACCATATTAGTGATTCTGCAAGTGCCTTTAGATGGGAGAATTAACACCTACAGCAGGCACCATGATTGACTTGCATCACAGCACCACTACCTTTCAGGAGCTTGACAGACACTAATTTTGGAAAGGTGTTTTGCATGGAAGACTGGCATTCAGAGCACATGGAAAATTAAATACGTGCAGGTGTTACTTAGCAACCCACAGAACAAGACTTTCAGAGTGGATAGAAAAATTACCAACTTGAAAGGATAAAGTTTGTTAATGTGCAGGAGCAGCAACTGCTCTTCAAAGCCTTTGAGCTAAAACTCGCTGCAGTACACAGGGACAGCCAGTCAGAGCCACCCCTCTGCCTCGGAGCAGTGTCCTAAAACAATTCAGCATTTTCTGTGTTACAACTAGGAACTGTAAAGCCACACAGTAGGAGAAAAGTGTCAGCATTAAACTGGATTCTCAAGGCTTTCCACAGTTTTGGTTAGCTGCTTTTATGAGGAGCTGGCTAGCCAGGGACAGGACAGATTCAGAAATTGCAGGGCTCTCCAATGCCAAGGACCACTTGAGCTAAACACCTCTTCAGCAGAGGTTTGTTTTGCAAACACCCACAAGCAAGGTCTCGTTTTTCAGTTTATTGTACAAAGCAACACATCAGAGCACAAACAGCCCCACAGGCAGACAGGCTCTGAGCATGCACACAAGCAGCTCTATGCCACCAGGATTTGTGCTACAGCCCTCCATGAGAGGCACAGAGACATCTGATAGAGGAGCCAGGGCTGTTCATCTTGCCTGAAACACTTCAGGAGACCAGGGGGAGATTTACAGAGTAAAAATGCATGAGCACACCAACATCATTCAAGTCAGACACCAAAGCACATTGTGAAGAGGGCACTTCTGGTGAGCAGTCCCAGGTGTGTTTATGCCTTTGGAAAATGCTCACTCATGCTGAGGGAAAGCAAATGCAGCCTCTGGAAGGTCTCCAAAAGACTGCTCTAAAATCCTCAACACCTCCCTTCTGCCCTGACCTTCCATAGGTAACTCCTCAGGGAATTCCCTCACGCTGAGTGGAGCTGGGAGAACAGCCACAGCCACACAGTCCCCAAAAGCAGCTGTGCACAAGGCACAAAATCTGCTCAATTACCCAGGACAGCAGCAGAAGTCCAAATTGCAGGTTTCGATAGTTTAATTACAAGCCACCTATCCAATGGATGGAGCTCTCCCATTAGGAATGGCTGTTCACACTTTTGGGCAATTAAAGCAACCCAGTCATTATTCTGTTCTACAACAATCATAGTTTTGAGTTTTGGTGTCCCTGTCTCAGGTTTTGTCCTGGTTATTGCCATTTCAGAAACTTAATGACTGCAGGGTTGTCTGGATTCTTTCTTTTTTAAGAAACTTACAGAATGTATTTTTTGCTACCATGTACTGACATGGAAGGATAGGCTGCAAGTACAGCAAGGTTAGGCTAAATGTACCCTCTTGATTTGCATAGAAAGAATAAACACAGCCAAGAAAACAAAGCTTAGAGTTCTGTATTTGTCACAGAATAGAGAAATAGTAGGCAGCAAGGCTTTCCTAGCAGTTATCTGGAGCCAGAAAGTAAAAATATTGTTCTTCCTGCTATTAAGATTTAAATAGATATTCAAGTCAATTCTAAAAGCAAGTCAGAGGATGGGAAGAAATATCAGTGTGGGAAGATATTACATAAACTGAGATGCAACTGAAAATAGAAAATTAGGAAAGTACTGTGATCCTCTTCAATCTACAGGTCAAACAGACCCAACTGCCACTGTTCTCTTAGTTCCCATTATTTGCTTGGGCAGGCAGGAGGGGGCATTTGGGGGAAATCAAGTCTGAATGCCAAACTCCAAGCTCTGCATCTTGAAGGGATATAACCAAGATTTTTATCTGTTGTGTTCTCATCATTTATTGCCTTAAATATCATCCTATTCCACCCCCTGCCATGGGCAGGGACATCTTTCACTATCCCAGGTTACTCAGAGCTTCTTCCAGCCTGGCTTTGAACACTTCCAGGGGTGGGGCACCCAAAACTTGTCTCTCCCACCCGTGGCAGGGCCTCACCCCCCTCACAGCAAACAGAGGGACAGGTCTGGCCAGGAAAGTCTTGGTCTCACTTTCCTGTCTGAGGAATGACCTTCACCTTTGTCAGGTCTCACACTGGTGAGCATCACAGCAGAGAAACATCATGAAATTACAGCCATGGGTGTTGTTGGAGCAAAGCACAGAGAAAATGCAAACTCTGAGAGCCTCACTGAGGTTGAACAGGTGGAAATTGTTATGTCACAGGATCCAGTTTCTTTCACTGAAGCTGGAGGAGGATTTGTGGCTGCAGTTAGCAGCAGTTTAACCAGGAGTAGTAAAGGCACCCTCAGCAGGAGAGAGGAAGGAAGAGTCATGCACTTACACCAGTTTCACTGAAATCCATACAGAAGGAACAAAGAACTAAAAAAAGAAAAAAATAAATAAATATCACAGTAGGAAGAATAACCACTTTTACTTCCATTAGCTATACTAGACACTGAAAACAAAGTAAGAACCACAGAGTAAGGTAACAGAGTAAAGTGTGTGGGGTTTTTTCCTCTTTAAAATAAAAAAGGTGTCCATATATAAAACCAAGTAGCATGACAGAAAAATAAGAGGAACCAGAAGTACCTGCCCACAAAGGGGATTTCAACATGGTAAAGTTTAACTGAAACACAGTGGGGAAGTGAAACTGAATAGGAGAGGGGCTTGATGCTAAACATTAGGTTGATTTGCTCTTTAATTCCTTGTGGTGTTTGTCATACACACAGTTGGGGCAGTCATACCTTATTCTGACATGAGTCCTTAATGCTCGAGGTGAACAACCATAAACAGAGGAACAGAGCAATGCTATAATGAGCCACCAAACCACTGCAGAGAGTAACTTATTACCACTTTTAGGAATGTTGTGCATATGGTGGTCAGGATTTGGGAGGTTCTATGGAATAAAACATCACCAACACCTCTGAGAATGTGCCAGTTAATTTAACAAAAAGACTCAACTATATCAAAGTCCCTACCAATTCTGCAATATCAGAGACGCAGATGCCAACAGGCTGGCACTGAGGAAAACAACATAAAGCAAAGGATAAACAGTTGTTCAGCCATAACTAGCAGTTTTCAAAGCTATCTAGACAATCCACAGTTATTTCAATAGAGAGTGATGAGTTGTGCCAAGTACTGGCTGCTGGTAATTGTCTGTACATTTTTACTTAAGGTACAAATGCATAAGTGAATGTGTATTTGATGAGAACAGTCAGGCTGACAAGTATTGAGGGGCTGTCTACATTAGACATTGCAATGAACAGCTTTATAGTCCCTTTATGGTCCTGAACAACCTGGTGAAAACCTCAGTTTGATATAAAAACCAAGAAAAGACACACAGTTCTTTGCATGAGAAGTTTTATTCATTTTAACAAAATACACAGTTTTCAACAGGAACACCGAGAAGCTCTTCAGCCTCCTGAGTATTGCCCTTCCAGAGGAAGGTTTTGGATGTCTGCTGATCTAAAATCACATTTTGTAAAATCCAGACAAGCTTAGCCAAACCCTCCACTCCTTCAGCCATCACAACTGTCCTGATTTCCTTGGGGACATGGCCAGAGCTCCCCAGTGAAGGGTTAACAGCACAAACATGTGATGCACCAGCTTCCCCATTTACTGCTGTGGCTGCAGAGCAGGTCTGGAGGGACAACAGCCCCCTGCTATTCCAGGCCTGATGTTCTCAAACTGAAACTGCCCTTTTCTCACTGCATGCTGGATATGGTGCACAAGTAAAGCAAATTAGGTTTGGTTCCACTAAATTACAAGAGATCCAGCTGGAATCAGCACTCAAGACATTATCTTATTCCTCCCCAATTATTTCTAGGCACTTTCTGTATATAAGTCACACTATACACAGCATACTTTCAAACAAAAAAAAAGTCAGGCCTATAAATAGCTCCCCACTACTCCCTTCTCCAAAAAGAATCCCATAACTGCACAGCACACACATATATAGCTTTCCATCTGAAGGTTTTTGAAAAAAAAAGTGAAGCACCATTACCAAGAGAAACTAATGGTTACCCAGAAAGCAGGCATTAGCTTCTGCCTGACATCTACTCAGGCTCAAGTGTCTCCACACTTCAGTTCCTTGAGGTTTTATCCTCTTAACTAATTTCAGATCTGCCCTCTCTCCAAGCTATAGTTGACACCAGCTGGATCCCTTGTGTGAGAAGAGAGGGGGAGGCAGCAACTGGACATGAATTGCACTGTCTTCCTCAGAGACATAAGGGAGGTAACTTGACCAAAAAAAGAAAAAAAAATGTAGATAACCCTCCACTTTGTATTTCCAGGCAGCTGGAAACCCAGCAGACAATGTAGCTGTTGCTTAACAAACACAGAAATCTACATTGTATGCCAGGTTCATGCCCCAAACCTGGAGAGTCTTCACACAGAACTGATAAAAACCAGCTGTGCACACCCAGTTCACAGTACAGTTTCCTCCCCTAACACACTGGAGGAGTGTGCAATCAGCAAAGGTGTTTCCCTTTGCAGGAGAGGTTAGAGATCCTTCACTGAAAAAAGTGAAGTCCATCTATCTTCTTGGCTCAAATTTGCAAATATTCTCATGGGTTTTGACTACTGTAACCCCCAGGACTAGGCTACAGAAAAAGCTGTTGCTTTCCAAGCCACAACATCCAGGTATTTAATCTGAATCCCACTGTGAAGCAGATCCAACAGATATCCAATCCTCTATTTGGGGCCACACCTCAGGTGTTAACTTGTTTGCACTGTGAACTTGTTCTGCACCAGGAGAGAGGACACAAATCCAACAAAAAGTCTAGACAGGAGGTAGGAGATGTCATCAGAGACCCAGTAGCCAGATGTAGCTGCTGATTGTAAAGACAGAATCTACACTGACTACTGAGCGACTGATGGGCAACTACAAGGTCTGGGTTGATTGATCCACAGCATTAATCCAAAAGGACCTGCAGAAACAACCAGGAAAGAAAATTAAAATCAGTATGTGAGAGAGTTCTGTAGATTAGCCTTTATAAATAAAGAGTTTTCCACCACTGGTATCACACAGATTTCTTGTGGACAGCAAACAGAAAAGTGTGTTGTCAGAACAGTCACCTCAGGTATGCAGGCATTGGCTTTTGGAGTTAAACAGTACTCACAGTGTTGCTACATCTTTATTCTGAAATAAATTGTTTCATCCTCATGTACTAAAGACCTGCCCCCAAAAAAGCAAATAATAAGAACTGCTCACAAATGTGAATAGAAAAATAGCAGAACCAAAGTCACGTTAAGTTTCTTCTTAATCCTCCAGCAATATTGTACAAAATTACATGAAAAAACCCATGAATTATGCAAAACCAGGCTGTTCTTAGTCTGTCAGAATGGGCATTCAGTAAATAAATTTACAGGCAGAGAGGCAATCCTGGAATGGGAAAACATAACCCACATTGCAGTGGGAAACAAGTACAACTCCAGTGTAATTTAGCAGAGCTAAGGAAAGACTCTCAGTCAGTTTCTATTAGAATCCAGTCCAGCACATCAAGCCTTTGCATAAAAATCTCCCATTCATGGTGGTTGAAAATTCCATCTCTGTTGTTAAATGAAGAAATCCTGGCTCCTCTGTCAGCTCAGGAACTGCCCCAGCACAGAGCAGCACATCTGAGGAAAATCCCAGTGGGTTCATGCCCAGCTTGGCCTTTCAGTGGTGGCTGAAACGTACTCCAGGTAACTCCTTGAAGTCTTGTATGTGTTAAGATTTCCATTGCAAGAAATGTCATTATTGGTAAAAACAAACAAAAAACGCCCATCAAATTAGAACTGCTCATTAAATATTTCAAGTATTTGTTTAAATAAAACATTTATCTGGGAAGACTTTCAACTTCAATGACAGTATTTTAATAGCCATCAGCCTGCCAAGTGCTTTTTTTTCCTTCTTTTTAAACACGAAACCAAAACTGACTATAAGAACTTCTATGTATTTTTAATAATTTTTTGAGCACTTTTACCACTAATGTTTGATTAGATTATAGCAATTGCAGCAGTGATTCAAGGTCAATTGCAAAGGAAATAAGAGAACAGCTTGCTGTCAGATACTTCTGGAAAAGAATATATATATATATATATAAATATAACCATGCAGGCACTGCTAAACTTTTTCCACAATAGAGTTTCACAAATAACATTTATTAATGATGAACAAACCATTTAGCCATTTGTACCTATGCCAGCCTCTGGAGCCTGCAGAACAGGGAGGTTTCCCAGGAAAAGGAACCAGAGGCACTGAAGGTGGGAAATGGACATTTCTGTGCTGGGGCAGAGATTTGCACAACTCATTCACTGCAACCTGTGCACTTCTCCCTCCTGCAGGCAATAATCCCACCCTTCCCTGCCTTCAATCCTGCTCAAGAGAAGCCAACATAACCCACTGCAGTGTTGCCACCATGCTGCAGCTCAGAGCTAAAGCCATTTCCAACCTCAGAAAAGAACACCCCCAGCTTCCCTCCCAGCCAGGGCCCAGCAGCAACAGGAGGCAAAGGATCCTTCCCCCTGAAACAAGGAGACAGAACTTTTCCTCCACAGGCACTTTGGGCTTGGGGCCACTCAGAGGAAACATCTCCCCTCACATTCCTCAGTCCAGCAGGTTCTGGAACAAGGCAGAATAGCAAGCAAGGTTACCGTGTCTTCAGGGAGAGGCCAAGAGGCTCAGACAACAGCTTTGCAAGACTTTTGGTGGTACAGATGTTATTTTTAAATTAGAAAGTTTTATTTTAATGAAAAAACTTTTGATTTGTTACATTATTCTGTCATTTGAGTGTTTTAGCCAGAGCCCCTGAAACGGTAACAGGACAAGTGAGGTGAGGGGATGGGCAGAGCCTTGAACCCAGACATCCCCCTCTGTTTTAGGGCAGCTGATGCTGGGGGGCAGCTGCTGAGTAGTTTTGTAAGGATCCCCAGATTTCTGAAGTTCCCCCAGACCTCTAAGGTGTGCACTGCACTCAACTTTATCCCAGAACCACCCAGGCCAGCAGGAAAAAGTCCAGCCCCACACATGACAAAGGGTTGGGCCACCTCAAATTCAGATCTCCTGCAGGAAGGGAAAGGGAGGAGGTTTGTGAACACCTCAGAGATGCAGGAGCTCTCTGCACACTTGTAACCTGAAGCCTCGAGCTGTGCCATAATCCTGAGCAGTGCCTGGTTTGGAATTTGTGCAGACAGGAGTCTCACTGCTTCATGAAAGCAAAAAATACCAAGTTACTGAAAAAAGCCCACCATCTGTCATCATCCAACTCCAACAGGCAAAGCTTTTGACACTGGTGAACTGTTCTAATATAAAGGTTTACTGCCAAAAAAAGCAAGATGCAACTGAGCCGATCACCACATCATGCTACAATTAGAAAAAAAACTGGATGTTTGCATTAAATACAAATGCAGGTGATCAGAAAACTTGTGAATCACCTCCTAACAGACTCACACCTTTACCTGCTGAATCCAGGCATGTTTCATATGACTGAATGATCTTCAAGTGCATCAGTCAGGGCTGGAAACACAAAGGATGCATAGACCACTATTGTTTTTCTGGTTTGGATTAAAGTTGTAACTTTTAAACATGTAACCATGTAAAATCCAAGGTCTAGATGTGGAATTGATAGGAGAGGGAACAATCAGGCTCTCATCAAACAGCTCTGCTGTCAGAGTCACATCCTGGGCCAATCCATCCTAAGCATAGGGATGGCACTGACAAGCATTAAAATCTGTAGTGTGGCAGGGGAAAGCTCTTCAGTACAAATATTTTGGTGGGTGGGGAAAGGAAGAAGGGAAATACCAATTACTTGTGTTTGGACAATAGCTCTTCCCATGAAGCTACTGAATCTGGTAAAATGTTTCTGTCCTGGAGAGCACAGCCTCTGGTGTCAAGTGAACTGAACTCAAAGAAATAGGTGCCATTTTACTGGTTTGTTTAGAATCCATACTGTGATATTTACAAGTGGGGAAGCTGGATACTTTTAATAAAAATAATTTTAAAAAATCATTACCTGGATGCCAGCTTCAGTAACTTCCCAAAGAAAAGCAAGGCAGCATCCCTGCAAGTCCAGAGCTGACAGTTTCACTGAGATTTAATAAAGCCATCACCAAGGACAGCCAAAACACATAATTTAGTGCACTGGCACTGCAGTTGAAGAAATATTTCCCCATGCCTAATGCACAACACAATGGAATTTCAGCATTTACCAAGCATGCCAAGAACTTCTAATTACCTAATATGAACTTAGGCAAAGAGCCATTCTGTCTTAAGTTCTGAATTCAGTGAAACAGATCAGGGCATTGTTTCAAGAGAGTAGGCACAGAGTTTATAAAGGAAATGCATAATGTGGAGCTCAGCTCTGCCCTGCAATACACAGCACTTAACAAAATGGAAAAGTTAATCAAGGCACCAACTTTTCTTTCTTAAAAGCCCACAGTAATGACACAGAAGGTGAACCATTAAATACAGGTGTCCAATTAAAACTCATTCCCACACACACGAATTCCTCTGCAGTTACATAATTACTCCAGAGGCAGGCTATCTCTGCAGCAAAGCATGTTTTCAGTGATCCCAGCTCCTGCATACCTCAGACCCTGTGACTGGAGTGGTCAAACCCATTCAGACCAGCTGATGGTCACTTGACTCTCTGCACTATTTATACATTGCTCTATTAAGTGAAGCTTCTGATTGGGCTGAATAGATTTATGAAAATCCTGCCCAAGACATTGCTTAAATTGCTTTGCCAGAGAGCACCAGTATGAGCAAGCCTAGGGAGGTACAGAGCTGGCACAGCCTTCTGAAACAACTTCCTACAGGCAAAACCACTCTCATTCTCACAGGCAAACTAACCAACTTGGTTTTAAATTTTGATTGCTGATAAATGCAAACACAGTTACCTTTAACCAGGACCTATTTTTGCATTGACCTTACAGACATGATCTTTGAAGGATTTGATACAAATGAGAAAATTACTTAGCTGCAAAAATCTATAAAGGATGCTGTAAATAATTACTTATTTTAGCATGCAAAAAATGACCAAGCCAAGCTGTAATTCAACATACATTAATTCAACATACATTTTACAGCCATAATAAAATAGATCTCATAAGGAGTTAAGCAAACTGTTCACAAAATTGATGGAATAATGAAGCCTGCAGCTTTGAAGAGTGGCGCAAAACTTCCATGGAAGGGTATAAGCATGAGTTAAGGTCCCTCAGCTAGGGGCTTCTGTATGCTAGGAAGTAATGAGCTGAATTTCTGTAATGCCTGCATTAGGACCACACTGCTCTGCAAGTGAGCACCATTCAGTTGTCACCTATTGTTAGTGTATGCTCACACCCCAGTGTATTGTAAGTGTCCTCTGGATGGTAACAGAATGTGAGAAACTGAATTAACTTATTCATCAAAGCACGAGTTTATGAGCAGTAAGGTAGAATTTTATATAAAGGCAGCAAACAGTGCCAGTGAAGTTTCTGTTTGGGCACACAGTGTTAAACAAACACCTTGCCAGAGGATTCCAGCTCTGGTTTTTACAAGGCATATGGAAGGTAGCACTGTGCACACCAAAGGTATTAGAGAAACACCCACAGCCAGAGCTGCTTGCATGGACACAAACCAAACATTTCTGAGCATGAGGCAGGGCTACAGTGCAGGAGGCTGCCAAAGCACAGAAAGGTGAAAAAAAAAAGTGAAAAAACCCATGTGTCCTCTCAGTCACAGCCCCTGTGGCACCAGGGTTTGCCACTCACTGCCCAGGAGCATTTTGGGCACACATCAGGGTGTGGAACATGTGCAGAACAGACCCACCCAGCCATTGAACAAGCAAACAGCTGGTGCTCACAGCACATCAATTTGTTGTAGTAGAGATGTTAAGGATTCAACAGCCATTAAAGAATTATTTTATCAGTTTTTTAGCTAGCTTAATTCTCTTTGTCTAAACAGCATGCATGCTCCTTGCAACAGCACACCCCCAGCATGCCAAATATCAACAATTTGACTAGCTGAAACATGAGCAGAAACTAAATGGGTAATCACAAAGGATTGTATTTTAGTGCAGATATAATTCAGCTGAAGTTAAGACTAAATACTAATAAATTCTGATGCTGGCTGAAATTACCCAGGCAAGCCTCTCTCAATACCCTTACAGCACAAAATCTTTGATGGCTGGGCTCTGAAAGCCCTGCTAGGTCCTTGCCATGCAATTCAATTCAAGCTATCACACAGTTCCACCCTCTACAGTCTGTGGAAAACAGGGGCCCTCATCTTTAGTAGCACTGTTATTTATTCATGCTGGATACTTAAGGTGCAGAAAATATCAGGGAAAGAAAACACCAGCATGAAATGGCAAGCACCCAGTAAACAAGTGAAAGCATACCAGGGATGAGACCAGGCTGAGCCAGAAGCTGGGTAACAAGCCAAGTGCCAACAATTTCCAAGACTAACCCTCAGCACTGACAGTGTAATCCTTCTGTATCCTTCTCAAGGACCTACTTAAAAGATAATTACTCTTCTAAGTGCAGTAAGTACTTATTTCAGAGGAGAACAGCATTTGTGTTACTTGAACTTCACCAAATAAGGCACTTAATTAGTCAATTATGGAGGTGATGTTACAAAGCCACCTGGCCCTGTATCACACCCCAAAATGCAACAGGAGGGTGGTGAATAAAAATTCATTCACTGTCCTGTTGCCCACCAGCTCCTACTTGTCTTCCTGTGAATTCAGCTGGGGGAGGCAAATACACCCTCCCCCTCTCCCTTTCAGCCAAGTGCAATATGAAACTTAAAACATCTATACTGAAAATTTAAAATGTTTCTGATCCTAAAATCCTTAAAATGTTCCCTGTGTTTTAGGGAAAGTAACTCTGGCTCCCAAGCAGACCTGGGCAAATGGGGAAAGAAAGTACCTGGATAGGTGTTTCAAACCAATTAATCCTGTAGGATTATGAACCTGGACTAAAAGCATGGTTTGGGCATTGCTGTGCCTTATGAATCAGAAATAACTCAATTTATCCCTCCAAGCCATGTAGTTTAGATGACAGCCACCCTTCTCCCCTGGTAGATGCCAGAACCATCCCAAACACCAGAGCAAGGCCACACAAGGTATCACAGTTATCTTACACAGCAGCAATCTTTACCCTGGAAACACAAGGGGGCAAGTTACAAGTGTGTCAAAGAAAATGCAGAGTCTACAACTTCAACAAAAACACACACGTAGTCTTAAGGTAAACACCAAAATATCATCAGGGGACATTAAAGCCCTCAGAAGTCTGGAAATCTGAACATAATGCCCACATTACAGTGCAGATGCAGTTAAGATCTCCAAAAATTTGAAGTTAAACCAGAAATGGTGTTTTAGATAAGTGTTCTGCAAATTACTTAGAAGATGAAGCACCTTTCAACAACCAAAAATAAAGTTTGCAATTCTTCAAGTGTTAAGAAAGCTCTGCAAGAGACATCTGAAAGCCAAGGGCACATTTTATCTTGCCTGAAGATTATCACATGACAAGAGCATGCTACTGTGCCACAGAGACCTAAATGTGTGTTTATCCCACAGGCCACGAGACTTTGCTTCCTTTAGACCATAAAAGGTGAAGAGAAATACATTTAGCAGAAAAGCAACAGGTACAATGTACTAAGAAGTTTCCTAAAACAGGCATCTATTCTGCAGAACACAGGGTAATATTTACTGGTATTAAATTTGCATAAATTAATAAGTCACACACAGGTTACAAACACCAATTCATGCAGCTCTGGATAGGCAATATTCTATATTTACTGAGGAGAAAGCAGGAATAGTGATGTGTAAGGGACAGGGGCATCAATGCTCTTGGTTAGTAAGATTCTTATTCCAAACTGGTACTCCCAGGAATCCTGTGGAAGAAGTCACACAATTCTAGCTTTACAAGTTGACCAGCAGAGGAGTTTTAAAGTATAGAGAGAATTAAGGATCCCTAGGGAAAAAGGATGATTGTGTCCTACTGAACAACCATTTAGATGAAGATCCCCGTTCCTTCCACACAAACACACTTCACTGGAGGGATCAGGTAAATAAGGACACGAGTGCCTTGGCAGGGGAGATGGATGGATGGCTGTCAGCGCTGCTTTCCCTTCTCCAAGCATTTCAGCAGAAAGGGCTGTTTGGGGCTGGGGCTGTGTGACATGGGCCACCAGCCGAGCTGTGTCACAAGGCCACTGACTGAGTGACACATGTAAGTCAAAGCCAGGCTGCCCTCTCATGCCTGACATCATACAGATAATTAAGAAGAAGCCAAAACACAGGGCTGCATCCATGAGTGCAAAAGCAGTTTGTACACAGCGAGTGCTAATCACTAAACTTCTAGAAATTGTCACAGTAACCAGGCTAAAAAGGCACAAAAGTCTGGGGTAAGTCTTAAATGGGATCCTGAAAAAAACCCCACAAACCCATGACCTTAGTAGGTAAAAAAATTCCTGTGAACACATTATGACATTAAATTTTAACTTTGACTTTATCTCTTTTTAAAAAGGGGAAACACAGAACTTGGAAGAGAAGCCTGAACTTCTAGAAATATTTTGTGCAAGTGATATAACTCCCACAAAACAGATTAGAGGAGGCACCAGCTGGAGAAGCATCTTCTCTCATGGTAGATACAATCTCTAGGCTGTTTTACTCACTCAGAACCTTGCTAAGATTATCTTTCAGTTTTTCCATAACATGGACTGTTTTTAGACCATCTCCAAGAAAAAAGCAAAAATTAGCCCAGGACTGTTGTGTAAGATGTGACTGGAAAGAACAGAAAAGTAACTCACTCAAGTATCCAATTAATTGGGATACCTCAAAAATCTCAGGAATACTCAAAAATTCAAAAGCATATCCAGGACAAACAAGAAGAAATATTGTCCTTCACCAAGGTGACCTTAAAGTGAAGAAGGCAAATTTATTCAGGGCAGGCAGTGACTGTGGTGACAGGAGTTCACAATACTGAGAAAAAGAATAAGGACAAGAATACCAGTGGATTTGAAGAAGGCCTCTTGAAGGGAAATCCTGGCTAATATGGAATATCAGTAATATTTTCTCTTGTGTGGATTGCTGATAGGTTCAGGCTATGACAAATGAGCAGATCACAGCAATCATAAGGTGGTCTCACTTTTGAGCTGTGCATTAAACAGTATTTGCTACCAAAGCTTTGAGATTAACACCCCACTACAACAGTGTGTAGCAGTGGACAGTGATTAAACTCATTCTGCAATTTGAGAAGGTCTCTGGGAGAGTTATGAGCACTGTGTTACAACAGCAGAGTTAACTGGAGCTTCTCATGACATTCCTGATGTGGCTGAGCAAGCACTGCTTCAGGAGTGTGTGGCTGCAGGCTCCAAGGGGAGAGCTCCACTGCAGAGCCATTATTGCTGCTTCCCAGCAAGCTCAAACACCAACTGAGAGCAGACTGAACTGCAGAAACCCGGGCTATGCCCTATTCCACCCAGTTTGACTTACTGCAATGCCTGCTCGTTAGCCATTGCTAAATTCAGCTACTTAACAGGACATCTGTTCTAAATGCAAGAATTATCTGTTCTTACTCCTACAAACACCTTTGCAGAGCAGGAGCAAGCCCTGGTTGTTCCTCTGAGAAGTTTTAAGGATTCTGTGGGATTGTTTGCTTTTTTTATTCCAAATAATTTTAAGGCATTCAAGTACTGAATTAGCCACAGTACACTAGAATAAACAAGACAGCATTTTTGAATCAGATCTGCTCCAACTCAACAACTTTCTGCCCAAAAGCTTTTTCATAACCAGAGATGCAGCATGAACAGATGACAGCAGAATATTCTCTTAAAGGCAGGGTTTCAAAGATCAGGATAGCAGGGATGATCAAACAACCCAAAGATTTAGGGTACATCACAACACTACAAGCATTTTAAAAGGGCAAAACACAAAACCAACTGAAGTATGAATCAGCAAGCAGAGGATGCAGACCAAGCATTTCAGGTGTGTTTGCACCAGTATTGTAGATGAAGACTGCACTGCAGAAAGGAGATTTGTTTCACAAGTGAAGTGGTCTCCATCTCTCTACAGCTGCAAGACACTGGCATAAGTCTATCATTGCATGTTTTGTTGGTCTAAAAAGAGAAATATCAGTAGCAATCTCTGCAATAAGCACAGAAGATAAGTGTCAGAGAGTTCTATATTCAGGCACAGTAGTTTATCTAAATGCAAGGTTACCTGGACAAGGAAAGCAACATTCACTGCAAAACACTGTACAACAGTCAGCAATGTGTCAGAGGCATGGCTGCAATTAAGTTTAATCTTTGCTTCAAAGCCTTTAGAACAAGATTTCTATTGCAGGTCAAGATGACATTGAGAAAACTCAAATCTAACAGAACTGAAATGTGACCATATCAAATTCAAATCACACACTGCATACTTTTAATATCAGATGAAGGAAATATTGCCTTTGTAATATAACAGCTGTTAAAAATTCTACATACTATCAAAGCATGTTTTAAAAACACCAGGTAAATTTAGGCTGATAAATCATTAGGTAAAGTCTAGTTAAGCCTGACAGCTTGTAATGCATAGCAGCAACACAAGAACAGCTATCAAAAAGCCAGACTCACTCCTTTCTAAAGATGAGTGGGGAAACACAAACAAAACCACATGCATGAATATTTCTGACAGGCAGCAAGGATGACAGGCACTCTTGACTGTCCATTCTGTGTCTGCTAATGGCCTGATCAGCTTCAAAGTCTTCTTTTTGTCTCTCTGCCCATAAGAAATCCACAACTACTGATGTGAACACAAAGTAATGCAACAAAATTCCTTTTTCCTGTCAAATGTAAGGAAGGCTCAATGCTTTACCAATAAAGCAGAGTCACTCACAAGCTTTGGAGTTATGGATAACACAGCTTTTCCACTCTGATTGTTTTGTACCTGCAGAGCACAGTCAGCACTGTAAATAATGCACAGATCTCCAGAGAAGAGACCTGAGAATTCTACACTCCAACACAAGTCCAAAGCATTTTCCCATCATCTGGTAGCAGCATTTTCCCCTAAATGAAGAGTATGTTCCCATTTGGAGACTTGCTTTGCCATCCCACTGTAGCAGCCTTCCAAAGGCTCCCAGGGGAGGCATCTCCCTACTCTTGGCAGAATGCCTGACACTGCATCACTGCATAGCTGGGAAATCCAGTGCACTGCAAGAACACAAACATCAGCACAAGATGACAATTAGATGGCAGAGCTGCACTTATCAGTAAAGGAAGTACATTAAAACAGTAATTTTGGAGATAATGCTATTCAGAGCCTAGATCCTGGTGCACATAAACACAAACATTATATGTAAAAACAAAACAACAAAAACAACAACAACAAAAACCAAACCACCAAAACAAAACCACAAGAAAAGCCAATAAACCCTGGTATAAGGCAGGAAGACTCTGGTAAAGCTGTTTAAAAATAAGTCATTCTAAACAGACAGAGATTCACAGTACAAGGCAGACATTTTCAGTGAAAGTAATCCCTCTGACATTTCAAAAAAGACTCTCAATAATTGATGCCTTCAAGAGAACTTACTTCGCTGAAGCTATATATTAAACCCCAGGAGATGCAGTACAAGTGTTTTTCACCACATTCTGCCTTAAGGACTAAGAAATAACACTACAGGTTCTAATGGCTTTAACTGCTTTCAATGCTAAAATGTTGTGAAGAACTAAATATGATCCAAAGTTTGTCAGAAGCTGTTTCTAACTATGTGTGTAGTGCCACCAGTGATCAGCCATACACAGACACACAAAAGGAAATTCTCCTGAAGAATAACCAGGCACTTAATCTACATGGCAAGAAGTGCAAATTGCGAGGGAAGATGCAGATGGAAGCAAAGCAGCCTTCCCATCCAGCACTGCCTGAGCTCTGACAGTGGCAGGACAGAGGAGTTAAAAGGTCACTTTCACAGTTGATGTGGGTTTCCTTTAAGATGCCTGGAAAATGACTGTGTTGACCACATCCACATTCTGAAATACTTTTTTGAGAACTCCTAACGAAGCTCCAGCCAAAGGAACAGGAACTGACTCATTTGTACAGTACCATGCACAGTCACACTCAGATGTGTGCCCGAGGTGCACGTGGGCAGGGATGAAGCAGGCAAAGCTCCCATGGAATTTGAGAGACTCCGGTCTGGGATTGTGCCCTGACACACCAGTGCTCAGCATGAAGGTGTGCTCACACACATCTTTATCACTGTCAGCCTCAGCTCTGCTGCTCCTGCTTCTGAACACAAATTCATGCACAGAACTGAAGGGCTGCAAGCTGAGCTCCAGACCGTGAGCTGTCGGCAGTATTTCACTATTTGCAACTCAAACTAGCCATGAACACAGAGATAAAGATAAATCAGCTGTTATGCTATTACAGCCTGTGTGTAGAGCAGGGAAAAAAACCTAAACCAAGTGTACCTTTTAAAATGGACTTGGCTGTGTATGCTGTGTGTGAATCAACTCAGCCCCAGCTATGTTTTACTGCAAGATAAAACAGTTCTGAAAGCAAAACTTGAAGGATCCAACAAATCATTTCAGTATTTCCAATTCACTTGGCAGTTTTCAGTGCATGGGAAAACAGAATGCAGTGAGGGGAGCTCTGTACAGGACATCTATACTACTGAGTATCACCTTGCAGCTGCTAGCTATGTATAGGCTTGCAGAAAACAGGCATCCCATTTAAAACTCTGCTTTCTACAAAATAGGTGTGCCACTAGGCCATTGTTTAAACCCACTGAAACTGCACTGAATCATTTCCCTGAATAGCATCACAATGAAGTGGGTGTGTTGTTTTTAAATCAAGGTGTCTGCTAAGCAAGTTCTTTGAACAATTTTTGATTATCAGCACATCCCAGAAGCATAAGACGCATCTCTGAAATTCCACAGAAATTACACTTACAAGTGTAAGATGCCAAAGAAGCAGCCCTGCACCAAATGGATCAGGGAAAGTAAAGGTGGGATTCCAGGAAGAAAACACCTTTGGTCTAACTACAGAACTTTCCTGCTCAGGATATCCATCAGAACCTTCACTGTTCCCATCTCACTGGGCCACTGAATGCAGCCCTTTAAAAGCAGATTTACCTGACATCCCAGGAAGAGTTGTCCACATGGGTTTGGCTCTCCAGGCTATCACAAAGAGGCAATTTTATCTACAATGTACAAACTTGTTGGAGTTTTCCCCCCTCCCCTAAATGAATATTTGACTGAGAGTCCTTGCCCATATCTAGGCACCTTTCAATTGAAGTGTATTTCTGTGGTATTGAATTGCACACTGCTCCTCCACCACAGCATTGCTTTTAATCTCAGCCACAGAATAAGAAAGTTACATTAAGTTACAATAATAAAGTTACAAGTTTATCAGGCAGCAAAAGCATGTTGGAAGTGTACAAAGCCAACAAGTCAATCCCTGAAGTTACAAATTATTGAGGGGCATTCTGGCTATGACATGCAGAAAATCCTGGGGAAAATACAGCACTCATCTTGCTAATACAGTTTTTTTCCTCCCGCTCTCTACCAGATGAGGTAACCAAGAAGATGAATCCTGACAGAAGAGCAAAACATGCACTTCATACTTAAAAGGCAATTAGAGACTTCTAATTCAAATAAATTTCCACCTTCTGTACTCATTTTCTAGAGTATGATCCACATATTCAGGGGAATTTTGGTTATATAATAATGATACTAAAACACATCATTGACAAGAAAGAGACACCTAGCTAGGGTAACAGTCATAAGAGCTTTCTTTTGTGGTGTAAGAAACAAGTGGTACTCTCTCTGTTTCTCCTTACATAAAGGTTTCTCCTGCCTTGCTGCTATTCCTGACACAGTCAGTGGAAGCCATCACCTTCCACGTTCAGGAAAGAGCCATTCCTCCCCATCATTCAGCCTGCTGAAAACAGCTGAACAAAACCAACGAGGCAGCTGCAACCCGGAGCATCACCCTGACACAGCACACCCTCAGTAAGTTTGTATATGGATTTCAGAGCTTCATTCTTCCTACAGCCATAAGCCAGTTGGGAAGAAAGCACTTGGATTTTCTGAATGTGACAGAAGATTTGTTTTCTCCAGCTGCTGTGCTTTAGTGAGAGCTGCCTGATGTTGCTCAGCAGTTTCTGAGCAGCTCCAGACAGGCAGGTGATCTCCCAGGTAAAGTGGTGTCACTAGTGAGAGCCAAGCTCACACTACACCTGCCTGACAAAGGGCAGCATTTTTATATTCTGTGTGTGCAGACTGGGCATCATCAGTCATTTCAGCTTCTCAGCCATCTGAGCACCACAGAGCAGAGCCACACTCCTGCAGCTGACAACAGTGGAGGAGACTGAACCACTGCAGCACTCAAGGGAGCAACTCCTTTACAAGACACACAAATCACAGACAGCTTCCACCAAAAGATTGCCTGGGCTAAGCAGCAGAGTGGAAACAAAGCAGCCACTCCACTTCCAGTTCCTCTCCCCAGCCACAAGGCACATCCTCCTGTCTGCTTGCACCAACAGATGCTCCCAAGCCACTGCACTGCAGCTCAGTTCAGCTGGCACCTACCAAAGGAAGGCCAAAAATCTTCTAAGGATGCTCAGAATCTTTTAAGCAATCTCTTAAGCAAGGATCAATTCCCTGATAAAGCAGCTTAATACCTTCACAGTCCACACTGTGGCTGTTCCTGAGAGCAGTGAGTTTCTAACACCTCACTCCTCGTGCCCTGCTCAGGCTTTCCCTATCACAACTGCAAACACTGTTATGCAATGTACAAGAGTGCTACATTTCCTATAGTTTCCGGGAGAAAGAATAAACATTGGATTTCATCCTCATTCCACAGCTGCTTGTGGGGAGGGAGGCCTCCCGTCCACTCCTTCCTCCCCTGAGGAATTTCGGAGGAGGAGTGGAGCTCTCCCGGCCGGGGCTCCAGCTCAGCCCCTGCTCAGCTGCTGCCCACCCAACCCTGGCACTCCAACCCTGCAAAATGAGGGAGCTGCCACCCTGGAGGCTGCTTTTGCTGTTGGAGGTAAATTGGAAGCAGTAATTGTTGATGGTAATCTAATTTTTTTCACTCACTAGGGACTGTGTCAAGAGCAGGCTCCCAAAAAGAAATCTATTTGTAAACACGGTGCAAATTGATTACTATTACCCCACACAAAGCATATCCAGCAGAACACTTTTCCCCTCATTTACTTACTGAGAAGTCAGTGCTTTATTAGGCACCTAAACATGCTCAAGCTTTAAAATCAGTTTAGCATGTCTCTTGTAAAAGACTTGTGCACTGATAAGTGATTAGTGATGCTACAAACATAGTCACTAATGATGAATATTTACACATTCATTAATTCATCCAGAAGATTAACCAAAGCCATAGGTCTGAGGAGTTAAATATTTGCTGATGCTACATGAGGATCTCCTCCATTCAAAGGCTGTCATCTTACTAATTAGTGAATTTGGATACCACTTGCAAGATTTGCCTGAAAGCTGACTCTTCCCACATCTTAAATGAATCAAGGAAATAGCTCAAAACCCATCAAATTTTCAATTCTTTTAACTTCTACAGATTCCTCCACAAACAATCAGAATGGTCAATATTCCCAAAATTTTCACCCTTTTTTCCCTAACTTGCTAGCACACCTGCTTGCCCTTTGTATCTGCAGGTAGATAGTGTCAAATACCTCCAGTTTTTACACAAAATCAAGAATATCACATGATCACATTCACGTGATAATTTCCCATTCAAAACATTCAAATCCCATTCAGTAAAGCACACCTCCAAATGCTGAGCCTTCCTTATCACAATATCATAATTCTTAACTAAGCCTGAATTTTAAAGTAGTATTGGATATAAAGTCTGATCTTTTAAATGTTTTATTCAGGGTTTTAATATCTGTTCCCCCCAAAAATATAACTTAAAGGATAAAGCAAAATGGGCCTCTCAAATTAACAACTACTCCAAGTATTTGCAATGAAGGTAGAGAATGGAAATCATTGCCAATAGAAATAATTTCAGGTGTACTGCCCAACCCCACATTTGTTAGACAAGGGCACCAAAAGATTAGTAAAATACAAATAGTTAATTATTCACAAGCCATCCAGACCTGTGATGATTTCCTTAAGGTGTGAACAGCTGGCTACAAAATTTAGACCAGATGTTGCTCTTAAAATGAGCACTGATTTATAAACACACAGTTTCACCATGACCAAGACAGCTACAAAACTGTATTACAGCACTATGCATCTATTTATAGGAGATATTTCTGATGGTGAAGAAAAGTGAAACATCTGGTTCAAGATGATTATGAAACAGACAAATCTCATCACACAATAACTACAGAGCATAACTTTTCAAGAGCACAAACTGATGTGCAAAAAGGAACCCAAAATTCTGCAGGAAGGTACTTGCACATGCAGCAGGCAGAATTATTGTGAAGATGGAGCGTAGAGTGACCATCACAAGGCCAACATAATTTTTTTCAGGATGTTGACTTTGATATTTCATTATGCAGGGAATAACTCCAGTCTGCAGATTCACTAGGAGGGTTGCATCACTGCCTAGTACTAAAAGCAAGCATGTACTGTTGTAACACAAGTTAGAGTCACATATTCAAAATGAAGGGGGCTTTGTTCTCCCTCATCTACAAAAATCTTTGGGGACAGTCAGAAACTTCCAACATAGACACAGCCAAGAAAATTTCCTGATGGCTGAGATGTTTTAGCATTCACCTGTGCTCTCACAGAGAAATAAAGAACATTTTATAAGTAGGAAAGAATCTGAACAGGGCTATACAAAATGTTGGTGAGTATTTCCACTTGAGAAACATGCTGCTTGTGCAGTGTTTCTAGGCAATAATTGTGTCAGATCGTTTATTTCCCTGGCTCAATACCTCGTCTTATAATACATAGTATGAGCTGTGCCCATTTAGTATATTCTTTTAGAAGAACAGCTACAGCTTCTTCCCTGAACTTGGATGCTTACAACAGCACATCTGACTGTTGTGTATTATAGCCAAAGACAGAAGTTTTCACCTTTATAAAGAAATCAAGCTAAAAAAAAAGAATAATTTCTAGGAGATTACAGAGCATGTTCTCCTGTGCACCACACCCAGTCCCACCTTTTCAAGTCTCTGTTTAGGCAACACGATGATGTGACTTTTGAGCTACTGTGGGGATATAACAGCACACAAACTTGAAAAGGAGGTTTAAACTGTTCTTCTTGGACAAATAGTTTCAGTTCAAATTTATCACCAGGAATAGCCAGATTCAGCAGCATCTGTATTGTCAGGCAAGCCTAGGCAAGGCAAGCTTTTCTGCTGGGAGTTGCACAACAGGGCTGTGTCAGTTATCTCTGAGAACAAGTCAGAAACAGCCACCAGGATCTGCTTGGAAACTGTCAGCCTGACCATTCAGACAGGATGCTGCTCCAGAGGATCTCCTACGTGCCAGACAGGAGGTGTGAAAGTGAAAGAACAATTTGTGGGTCATCACTCCATCATCAACTTCAAAGTCATCCAGCAACTCGGTAAAGTTGCTTGAGTCAATTCATTCTTGAACTTTACATCATCCAGCTGAACCATAAAAGCAGATTTGCTGTCCTGGGACTGCTGAACTTTTAAAATGCTGATATTTGTACCAGTAAATCACTTATTTCAATCTCTATTGCTCATCAGCCTTTATGAGCAATACTAGATCTTCACAGAAATGAGTTGATGATGATGTTCTGGCATTATGAACTGAAACCACTGATAAATCATATTTATCATATGTAGGAGACAGGAGAATTTAGATATGCACTCCACCTCTGTCTGTCCATGCAGCAGCTTAGGTTTAAGTTATTTTTATTGGTGTTGAGGATTTTCAACAAGACATTTAAAGAAATATTAACAGCCTATCACAAGCCTATAAAATTGCTACGTCTCTTATACATGTCTTTTTGAAGATGTCTCATCTTTCTCACAAATCCCAAGTAAATAAGTAGTACCAACTCAACTTTTCAGCTGTGTCAAGTAATTTGTAAGAACAAATCAAACATAACCCCCAAAGAAAACTACTTCAATCACATTATACTGCATTTCTAATAAGTATAGGGGCAGAAGAACTATTTGCAGTACTAATATTACAGATGGATGAACAAAGTGTTTCTGCATTTGTAGAGAACAGATCCCACATAAAGAAACCAGTTTTAAACCTCAAAACAACTAGAATATAAAGGGGAAAATTTTGCTCAAAGAACTGCAGTGAAGAAAAGTAATCTAAAGGGCAATTCCTTCTTCCTTTGCCACGTAATAAATGTAATATATCTTCAGGGACTGGAAACAAGCATCCTTGCCTTTTAAATCTTTCCCTAAGTTAAGGCTAACTAGGAGTGCAGCAGCTGACCCAGCCCTCAATTCCTGGGCAGGGGAAAAAAGTAAATGTCTAGGAGCCAGGGAGCCATGGTACTGCCACACTTGGGAGTGTGCATCATGTGTGCTATTCAGACCCTGAAATGTCCCATGGAGCCCAACCTGTCCAAGATGCTGCAGGGTGAGGGTGGCACACACCACACATTTGAGGTTTCCATGGCTCACTGTAGCTATTGTAACAATTTCTGATCTCTCACTCAAAAATCCACTTAGTCACAAAAAGTTATCGATATCCAGGAGGTTGGTGTGTGTTATGTGTGAGAGAGGAGAGGAATGTGGCATCAGTACATGGTCCAAGAACATCCAAATTAATGAGCCTGGAAGTTGTGCTATCTGACAATTCTGGGTGTCACCATACAGTGCTGCTCCATCACACATGTGGAGGTATCCCCACACTGTCTTGCTGTCCACATAATCAAAATATTTTCTAGAACCCACACACTGCTGAAGTGCTACCAAACAACTGGACAAATCAGGACAGAGGTGAACCAGCCATGTAACCCTTTCAGCATCTAAGCTGACACAGAACTACAACAATCCCTCCCCCCAGAAAAGCTAATTTTATGCATTCCTCATGTGTCCCCTTCTCTACATCAGTCAGGCAACACCACTAGCAATAACCAGTAAGAACTGTTATTATGACACACAAAATTTCAGATTCCCCCAAAGCATTTTGTAATTCCAGGCATTTTCTTTCTTAAAGCAAATATTTTCATTACATATGCTCACAGAAATCAGACAGCAAAAACTTACTAACAGAATGAGAGTAAAATGTGGTTTTGCATGAGATCATATACTACCAAATGTAAGGGGTTTTTTTTAAATGAATAAACTGGAACAGTCAACAGTATGACACAAACCAAAGTACAAGTAACAGACATGATCTAAACAGAATTTGACTGGAACATGTTTATTTAATTCTCAAAATTTCAGCTTATGCTTAAATCAGTCAGCTCTCACCTCATACAAGTATTTCAAAATAGGTGAGCAAAACCCAGTGGGAGGGGACTGATCATTTTAATAATAGACAACAAATTGACTATACAGTTAAATTTTTTTCAAGCACTGACTACTTAAACAGAGTAGTATGTGCTTTTTATTTTTGGGAGAGCAGGGGGAAGGGAGCAGGGGGACCTCTGGGAAGAATGCTAACCTTATGAATTCTTCCTCTGGAATTTTAATTGGTAAATCTATAAGTAAAAACGTACCCAGCTGCAGGGAGCTGCTCCCCAGCACAATCATGGAACCTCAGAGCCGTGTGCTCAAGCCTAAAAACAGAATATTCCTCTCAGATGGTGCCCAGCCACACCTGAGCTAAGGAGATTCCAACAGCACAACTTGGATTCCGCCTTTCCCGAACGGTGAAGCCAGAGTGCCTCTGGAAGACACGCTTATCTCACCATCTATTCTTTTTATTGCTGCTCTTATTAGACATTTCCTACTCGTTTTTGCAATAAATTTAGCCACACAACAACCTTGAGCTCTATTTTTATACGCAGCATTGTTCAAAGAGCTTCCGAAAATTGTATTAGGAAAGAGAGAAAGGCCTTTGAACAACCAAGACAAGCTTCATAACAGAAATGTAATCTCAACACGAGCTGGTTGCTTTTTTCCCTTTTTGGAAAAATCTTCACATAGGGATCCCAGACAGATGAAAGCAAGAGATTTAAAATAAGAAGCAGCGTTTTATGCATCAGAACCAACAGGGAAGACCATACTCTGCATGACACCTTTTAACATGTAACCAAAGATCTTTCCAGGTGCACGTTGAATAAGTTACAGCTCAAAAGGAAAGTAAAAATAAAGCTTACAGAGTTTCTACAGCAAATTTGAAACACAGGTCACAACTTCCACATAATATATCCATTCTTTACTTATTGACCGTACACAAGGTCTACAATGTATTACAGGCACTACTGTTTCCCATCTGACTTACAGACAGTTTTCAATGTAGCAATTAGTGTACATAATTTTTAAAAAAATTGAAAGAAAAGGGTTTTTACACGCACTCACACAGTAACATGGTTTCTAGGCTCACGCTATATTCGGAAGTCTCGTAAAAACCAACATTCTGAATATCTGTATGTACTTATATATCACTATATTTCTGCTTGTGTCCCTGAAGTACATTCCTTTTTTTTTTTTTTCCCTAAACACTGAGAGGATATTAAGTAACAGGCACGTGGGAAGTTATATCTAGTTTTAACACGCGCAACGCAAAGCGATCACGCTCAGCTCGTGATTTAAAGTCACTTCAGCTTCAACACGCGAAAAAACAATGGCAAAGCAAACTCGCAGCTCCCGCAGCCCCGGCCTCCCCCCACACACACCGGGACCCTCCCCGCGCCCACCGCCCGCACCTGAACCCCGGCAAGGAGAAAGGACTTTCCCCGCCACGAGGAAGTCGCCGGCACACGTGCTAAGGGGCGCTTTTATCCAGACGGGGTTCCGAGAAACCTCCGAGCAACTTCCCCCTCAGCAGGAGAAGGAGGAGGGGGGAGCCGGCAGCACCCGCCGCGCTCCCCCCCACAGGTGCGCCCCTTGCTTCCCCAGCGGGCCGGGCGCTCCCGCTCCGCACTCACCGAGCCCAGCGGCGCTCCCCGCTGACAGGCGGCTCCCGGCAGCCCCGGGCCGGGCCGGGGGGCGGTGAGGGAAGGCGGGCGGGCGGGCGGCCCCAGCGCGGGGCCCGGCGAGGCCGCGGCAGCGGCGCGGAGCAGCGGCCGGCGCCGCCGCGCTGCGCTCTTATAGCGACCCGCCAATTAAGGGCGGCCAATGGGCGCGCGGCGGCCACGTGACGGGGCAGTTCCAATTACGGCGGAGAATTTTCTGAATTAGCGGGGTTACACAAAGGACACTCATTGAGGGGGGAGGGAAAAAAGGGCAGCGAGCGGGAGCGGGAACGCCCAGCCGGAGCCTGCTCGGTGATTTAAGGCAGGAAACTCCCTCGCCTCACACAGACACGGCCGCATTCAGCACCGGCCAGCGTCTCCGCGGGAGGAATGTCTGGCGCACATTACGCTAATCCTCGCCCCCGAGCTGGGGTTTTTACACAGCCACCGCGGCCATCGCCTCGCCCCCTTCCCCCTCCTCGCCCAGGGCAGAGCGGCACCTCCCGCCTCTCCGCCAAAAAAGCGCTGTCTGTTACCTATATATATATACACACACACATATACAGATACATTTTCAAGTATAAACTGGAAGAGGCAGAGCAAAGGCTGATGGTGTGAGCGATGTGCCGGCGCTGCCCTGACAAACTTCTGAGCGCGGCGGATGAGACGAGTCAATAAAAATTGGAATTATTGAAAGGCATTACTGACCGATTAGTAATTAACTGCCCCCCGTGCCAGGAAAGGCTCCCGCAAGAGAAACGCGCCGCTGCTAATTAATGCTTTACGTTCTAATTGTGAGGAACTGCTCACAAACAGTGTATAAAATCAGGCTCGCTCAAAAGCAATGCTGAAACCCTCACCTGCCCACAAACCCGTATGGAGCACAGGCCAACACCTCCCAGCGCCTGCCCGAGATGCCACCGATGCCACCGAGCTGCATGCCGGCTTTCCTGCCCTGCAGAAACACGCGTGGCCGTGAGCATGGCACGGGTGCGCAGCCGGAACAGGGGCCAGGCTGCCTGCCACCGACGAACCCTGCCAATCCCAATTTATGGGCAGGAAACGTGTGCCAGGACAAACCAGCCGAGATGACTCAAGTCGCCTCTCCCCCACCCTCCTGTTCCTCAGAACAACAGCCCTCTTTAGCAGCGGGGAGTAGGATCTCGTAGAGGAATGACTCAAAGTTGCTCTCAGGGGTAGGGGAAAAACCCCCACAGAACAGAAAACACCCAATTCCTTCCCCACCCCCTCCTCTTTTTTTCAGATTGTATTAATTAAACGCACAACAACTTTGTCTTGAGGTAACAAATGCACTAAAGAGAAATCTAGTTGGACCGCAAAATAAGTTTACTGAGGTCAAACCCAAGGGAAAACTAATCTAACCACATTTTCAATTTTTTTGGACTATTCCATAGACCAATAAAACCATAAAATGACAAAAACATCCTATCCTAGAATAGCATGAGGATAGCAAAAAATGTTATGTTTAATTAAAGTCAGATGACTTAATAAAAATTTCACACTGTGTACATACAAAACCCAGTATCACTTTTTCATCTACTGTAATTTTTTAAAAGAAAATGATCACACATTTTAAGCTTTTGGGGGTACTTTTTATCTTTGATTTAAAGTTATTTGATTAGAATAAAGAGATCAGAATAATTTATAAATCATGTCTATGAACATTATGCCAGTAAGTGATTTTTAAATAACGGATAGATTAGTTTAGGGAGAATAACATGTTCCATCTTCTTAGCAGACAGTGAATAAATCTCTCTTAAAATAGCCATGGGTTTTCTATTAACATAAAAAATGGGAGAGGCACTGTTCACCTCCATTGGAACTTTGGTGATAGGTAGCAGCATTGAATACGACACCTAAGATAACAGGTGGAGCTGCAGAAATCAGGAACTGGAAAGCAAACCAGCCAACACCTCCCTGAGGACTCTATAAATGTGTCTGTATCCCGATCTTGAAAAAAGTTCCAGCTTTCTCACAGCTCCTACAATTGAAATGTTGTTCCAAAAGTCGCTTCTGATGGTTTGGACCTTCATTTTTTTTTTCAAAATTTCCATCTTAAACTTATTCAGGGCCAGCTGCTGGCACAACATGAAGTGATCTGCATTGTCCTCTCTTTGCTAGAACAGTGCTTTTCCTTTTCCTGTGCTGTACCACAAATGCCCCCATTCTTCCATTCTGCAGCCCGCTGGTAGGCAGCAGTCATATCTGCCTTCGACTCTGATGAGATATTTTATGCTAACAATTTTATCATGCTCCATCTCTGAGTTCTCCCCAAAGCGTTTATTACAAGGTTCTTCATGAAAATAATTTAGATTGAAACAATCAGTTCTTTTTGAATGGAAACCGTGACTCAGATGAGCCAAACACAGAATATTCTATGTATAGCATTTGTGTGAATTCGTGTGGCTGAAGCCAGCCAAATAACATAAGTACTCCATAATGGAAAAGCTGATTAACCATTATAAATACTTCAGAAGTACATTTTAAGGTAAATCCTCATAATATCCCTGTGAAATGGTAGTCTTTAGTCTCCTTTAGAAAATGAGAGGCCAGGAATATTTAAAACGTCTTGACCAACATCACAGAAGTTTCCATCAGGAAGCGAGCTGCACCCAAGGAGCTCTTGGCTGCTTGTGCCATGCCACATCTCCTGTAAGAGCACACTGTGCATCTCATTCCAACCTAGTGCTGAGCTGGATCACCTACAGTCACCTTCTATGTGGCAAAAACATTGAAAAGTTGTAGCAGCTTGCCTCTAATGGGGTAAGAAGTGCTTTCATCGTTGTCCTCATTGTTGAGAAATACTCTTTTTGGTAAAGTCAGTATAGTTGGTGGCATTTTTGAGTGTTTTTTTTTGAGGGTCAGAGACTGAGACTTTTGTCCTGCTGCAGAATGAGAATGCAGAAAGGTGCATCACTGAATTGCTGGCAGTGATGGTCTAGTTTCAGCAGCTTGGCCATTCAGACATGACTGAAGTTCATCAGGATTCCTTCTGTCGTGTTCTCTGTGTGCTTTAACACATAAACCCAACTAGAGCAGGAGGGCAGAGAATAAGGAACGTGAGAGGGAAGTCACTGTGTTCTTCATCCTGCTCTGTGCCCCCTCACAGGCAAAATCTCCCACCTATTCTTTTCCCTCAGGAGACCTGCTTCTCTTTTGTCTGAGCAGTGATGTTTCCTACTGCAGTCAGCAATTGTCCTCTCCCAAATATTTTTCTCTTCTGACTTTCTCACCTTTGTGTCTTGGTCCAAACATGACAGATACATTGTCTGATTGCTTTTGAGATGTTCTTCATTGGTATTGGACACGGGCAGGATAACATTGGTACTGGACATTGGTCACTGGTGTTGGACACAAGGACAGGACAGCATTGGTACTGGACACTGGTATTGGAAACAGGGACAGGACAACACAGGTACTGGATATTGGTCATTGGTGTTGGACACAGGGACAGGACAGCATTGGTAGTGGACATTGGTCATTGGTGTTGAACGCAGGGGACATCCAGATGACAACATGGGTGAGAGGGACTGATCCTATCAAGATTTCAGCACTCCACAGTGCTGCCAAAGGCCACCACCCACCGCACCTCAGGGACTCCTGTCCCCAGGGGAGTCAGGCAGCCCAAGCTCGACAGTTCCCATCTCACATAAAGCCATGAGGCAGGAGAGGGAGACAAACCCTCAGCCCCTCAACACAGACCACACGTGCAAGACCACTTGTCACTCTAGGTCAGCTTTATTTACTTCAGTACTTAGTGACCAGGAGTGAAGATGGGGAAGACCTGAAGATCTCAGGACTGGGGAAAAGAGCAGGCTCTGGTGTTTCCCTGAGGAAGGGAGTGAGCTCCCCAGTGAAGTGACACCACCCTCAGTGCTAATTGCACTGAAGGCCCTCCTCTGCCCGAGGGGAAGAGCCCAGCCCACGGGGAAGCTCCCAGCACCACTGGGACGTGTGAACCAGGAAAGTCACGGACCAGGGATGCATGTGAATGTATGTATCATTTCCTTATAGCACCATGCAGTATCAGAGGATGTTAGGAAGAGGAGAAAAAAAAAAAGAATTTTCTCTTTTCTCCCCTACAGATCCCCTTCCCTGTCGATATTATTGAAAGAGTAAAGCTTGTAAGCACAGATACAAAGAAACATGCATCATTTAACTAGAAAGTGAGCAAGCCCATGTTTGTTTATTTTTCCATTGGGTAAACAAGTGATCTTTGCATTTAAAAAACCAAACAAAACACACAAACAAAGAAACAAACAAACAAACAAAAAAAAAAACCCTAAAACTGAATTCACTTTGATATTTACCCTTAAGGTATCCATTATTTGTCTGTTTCAGTGAAAGTGGAAGGGCTGTATTAGCACGCTTGGCTGAAAATGCACTTTTTCCCACCAGCTTATGCAAGTTATGGTACCTGCAGTGACTGATTCACAGCATCAGTGTGCAGGAAGTCCCTCCGTGCTCAGTGCTATATACATAACACACGTCAGCGTTCAGAGGCACTGAGCTGCTCCTAATTTCCACTGGGATCGTTGGACTGCATCACCTCCACATTCCAGCTCTCTGTAAACATCTCTTTTTCATGTATAAAACATCTCCTTTGAATGCTGGCAGTGTGTGATCACAGCAGCTGAGCTGTGCTCAGCACTCAGCTCTCAGGGAACACGGCTCGTCAGGCACAATGATGGGCAGAGCTGTAACATTTGTGTTTCCAGCGGTGGGTGAAGACAGGAGCTTTCCACCACCCATCCACAGAGGAATCTGGCACCAGCCTGGAGGAAACACGGCACGCTGCTGCACATTTGTGTAATGAAAGAACTGCGGCTTTTATCTCTTCTTGGGGAAAAGGACACAAAATTGTTACTAATCTAGGAACAAATAATATTAAAGTAAGGTCTTCTGGTGTTCCACTTCAACAAAAACTCCCTATATATGGTTTTCTCAAATAATTTTTTTTCCCGAAGGTAGACTCACAAATACAAGAACCTGGCCAGTTTTAGCATGGCTTGCTGCATTTTAGCTCTGCTGGACTGCTGAAAGCAAACACAGCTCAATGCAGTGCTGCTGTCTGCTAAAGTAACAAGAAAATCAGAGTAGTGCTGCTGCTGCTGCTCCTCTATGGCACTTGTGAAAAGGAAGTCTTGTTAGACTCTTATCAACAGAAGTAAAACAGCAACATGGAGAAGGGTTTCATTTGCTCCGTTTCTAAATCAACTTTTTCAGACTACGGTGACATAAATATACAGTGGGTGAGGGTGGGGGAGGTTTGGGTGGGAGAAGGGGAGGATGGAGGAGGACAGGGTTTTATGCCAAGAGCTGAATCATAACCATGTGAGTAATTTTGTTGTTTTTTTTTTTTTTTTCATAAGGGTATGAATCAAATTAAATTTGTTTTGCTGTGGGTGAAGGAAGAGAGAATATAATAGTATGAATCAGAGCTATCATCAAATATGTGGCACAGACTAAAAATTAATTACAATTACTGCGTTCTTGTAAAAAGTTTCTGCTCTAAGATGCAGCAATTTTGTTAATCAATATAATCCATTTAAAATTCACAGGCATTAAAACCTTTCAATTACTTTCCTCTTCCTTTTAATTTTTTTCCTACTATAACAAGGAAAAGATGAACATCTCTGAACAAAATCTTTCTTCATCTGTTAGAAGCCTTTTTGCTCCAGTGGTAAAAAGACTGCTGCTAATAATGAAAATTAGATATTAGACCACATGTAGTCTCTTCAGTCAGGACTAGCTCAAGGATGCAAGTCCAGGGAATACATGATTTACCACCTTAGCACAGATGCTTTATTAGGCATTCTAATAAAGACAACTTATTTAGTGAATAAGCCAAACAGAAAAACACTCAATAGCTCTTTGTCTTTTCCTGTGAGAGGGAGATAAGGTCATGGAAAAATGAGTGTTTTTTACACTTTGGAATAGCTATTTAACTATGAGATACTGGGTAAAGAATAAAGAGCTTAGACCATAAAACCTCTTTTAAAGAGGCCAACACAAATACTTAGGAATAAACCCACGCATTATTAATTACTAGTTAGATAGATAACTAAGGATATATATGTATTTTTGTACTAGTGAGGAACCACTGATTTTGATAACTAAAAACTTTGCCTCCAAGCTTCCAGTACAGAGAAAATGTCATTTAATTCCCTGTCTGAAAAACACAATAAAGCCTCAGCGAGGCATCATTTGGAATCAATTCCTCCCCCTAAACAATTCCAGATCTTTCCCATAGTAATTCTCTTGCACGTGCCCAGTAAAACTCTCTGCAGAAAGCACGGGTGTACAGCATGTTCAGGAATTCAGCTGAACCACCAGCCTTAAGGACGCGACTCCCAGACAGACAGACAGACAGACAGAAAACTTCTGCACAGCCCACTGCAGCTGCTGTGCCTTTCCAGGGCTGTGTGTCACAGTGGGGAAGGAAGAAAATGGAAGACAATTCCCTCAGCCATTCTGGAAAACCCCCTTTGAGCATCCCAAACACGAAGTTGCTGGACCAAGAACTTCCTTGCTGCCTCGTGGAAGCTGTTCCTCCTTTTTTGTCAGCATCACTCAGCTCCCAGGTTCACCCAAGCCTCTGCCAGGTTGGACAAAAACCCAGACAACTCTGCAGGGCTGGGTGAGAGGCAGATTCAAAACATCCCATGGATTATCCCATAGCATCTTAGATTATCCATATTATTTATATATATATATATATATATACACACATATATATATACATGCATTCATACATACATACATACATATATATATATACATACATATATATATACATATATATACGCACACATATATATATACACACACATATATATACACACATACATATATATATAATATTATATCCAGATTATATTATATTCGGGATAATCCAGATTATCCTTACAGCATCTCACAGTCTCACCTCACATGTGAGGGGGAACAAAATCACTCAGAAGATGTCTTTGACACAAGCACCTGCTGGAATCACCCTCTAGAACACAACAATTGAAACTCTCCAACAATCCTTAAAAATCCCTCAAAACACAGCAATAGTAATTCTCCTGCAAAGAGATCAATGCCACTGTGGCAAGCAGTATTTTGAGATGGTCTGGTGGTATAATAAGAATATACAAATTTTTTTTCTTTATATTCACAACCTCAAAGAAGAGCAATTCCCCCTCACTTGCCTCAAGACAAAAATCACTGATGTTCCCTAATTTTACTTGCAATGAAGAGTAAGCTCCAAGCAGAAATAGCAGAAATAAGCAGAAAAAAATGCAAGTGGCCAGAAGTTAACCAGAGAAGATGCTTAATATCTCTTCCTGAAGGATAAATCAGCATTTTTACCATAGCTGTGGTCATCTTTATTTATTACACAATAGCTTACCACAGGCCGTGGGTTGTTGGGCTTTTTTACATTTCTGGTTAAATTATTTCTCAACTACTGTGTAGAAACCAAACTTCTCAAATGTCCACCCTCCTTATTCTGGCATACAATGGCAGAGCTTAGTAGGGATTTTTATAGGACTGTCCTACACACACCACTTGGTAAAGTTAATTCCCAGCTTTCCATGGCAAAAAGCTGCCATTTCTTGCAGTTGTTAGAAAGGTACAGAAAGGAAAAGAACATTTTTCTTTGGCAAAAAATTACTGTATACCAATATTGATCAGAGCAGTAACATTCTCAGCCACTAAACAGAAAAGCTCTTACACCTCAATAATATTTAAAACATTTAATCATGTTTTAAATATTATTATTATTATATGCAATATAATTTTGTGTATTTTAGCTATGAGGTTTTTAAGTAGCTGCTGGAACATATCTTTTCTACCAGCTCTCCTCAACCATCTCAGTGACAAATTTCAAAGAGAGCATTCTATCTAGGGACTTGGCTACAAAACCATATTTAGGCTAGAGAATAATTTTTATCCAAGTACAGGAAATAATATACTTATGCACTTAGCAAAATCATTAGGGATTTATCTAAACACTACAGATTTTTGTAGAAAAACCTCCTGTAAATGCAATGGCTTTAAATTAGTACACATATTACTACTATTTGTTTACTTTAATGGCTTAAGAAATATTTCTGAAAGTAGCCTTTGAAAACTGAAATTCAATGTTTTGGTTTCAAAGAAGTCCACACATCCTTCACATTTTCAGAATTGCTGGAACAGTTCAAGAAAAGACGATAGGAAATTCCATTTGAAAATGCCAACACTGGCAAAAACAATTTGAAGCATGGGATGGGAACATCATCAAGAACCAAGAACAAATATTTCTCCACAATTACACATTTTGTTTCTCCCTTCCTATGAAGAAAAGCTATAGGAAGGGGGAGTTTGTGGAGGTGTGAGGAAATGGGAATTGTAGTCAGGAACCTAACACACCACTCATAATAAAATATAGAACTTCTTTCTTTCAAAACTCATAGGCACAGTGCAACCCTGGGTACAAACTATTGCTTGCCTTCCAGTGCATTTTTTATTCCTGCCCTGTTAAATTTAAAAGGCAGTCCAGGATTATGAGTTTTGGTGACTTCATAATGGATGCACATGTGAGTTTTTAAATTAGCCTGCGATGCCTGAAACGCATTATTTGAAATTTGTTTCAAGGCATGCTTCAGGAGAGAGAGGTCTCAGCACAGACAATCCTGACCTGGCACCTTTCACAGAGCTAACAGGAGGCATTTGATTTGCATGGATTGGTGAAGGCAGTGCAGGCTGATTCGTGTGCCTACAACAGCTCCTGCACCCCAGAACTGCATCCAGGGGAGGGTCACAATACTAATAAACGCAAAATTAATTTCACACCTCCTAAATTACAAGGCAAGTCTTATCAGTGCTAGACTGTGAGCTTCTAGGGGCAGAGACAGCCTTGTCTGTCTCTCTTGCAGAGCATTAATCATGCTGTGGGTGCTCAGGGCTAATAAGACGCACATAAATCTATTCTGATGTGGTTTTTTTGCCACTTCAGACTCGAGGAGAGTCACACACACGCACAGACACAATCTTACCTCTCTACCTAACGCTACACTAATGCACCTAATTGAAAAAACAAGTCTTGATAGGAACAGAAAGGCTTTGTTTTTGTTTATGCCACCCAGACAGAGTCTGTGGCTATACAATGCAAATAGTTGGCAAAACCTAAACCGCAAGCATGCAGCAGCACTGTGAGTAATAAAGATAATGTTTGTATTTTGTTTATGAAGAGCCCTAACCAAACACTAAAGCAACTGTACCGAAACCAAACAACACTCAGATCTTTAGAAAGACTTCAGAGGATCCAAATAATATAATTTAATCACTTTGTTCTTTAACAATCTAAACATCACTTAAAATTTACAAGCAGTAATTCCGTAAGTAAGTTCTCTGAGCTGAAAAATGGGATGTAGCCAGTTGCCTTTTTCTTCCCCAACTATTAAAGTTCAAACAAATGAAGCTCTATTACTGGGGGGAAAAGAAAAAAACACCTTACAAAATTCCCTTGCCCCTAAGGTTGAGAAATGCTGTATTGCTCAGCCAGCATGGAATTCCTCCATCTCTGGAATCATGTGAAAGTGTGTTGCAGTTACTTCACTGTGCTGAATAATCTGCATACAGCTTTGACAACACACCTGCACTTCTGTGTGGAGTGCACATAAGAAATGTGTAAGAATGGATAAGAAAGGGATTCTGTACTTGAAAAAAAAAAAAAAGAAAAAGAAAAAAAAAGAGATGCTGAGGTAACTTCTTGCTAGGAAAACCTAGGATCCAACTGGTTCCTCCCCACAGGGTGCACCAGAGGCAGCCTGGACAGCTGTGCATGACTATCCCTGAAAGATGTTGAGCAAAACTGCCAACATGTACCTTAAAAAGCAGAGCCTGGTCTGTTATTCCACTCTTTCCAATCCCCGCGTGTGACATAATTGATCAAAAGAGACAACACAATCAACCCTGCAAGGAGCTGCCCAACAAAACATGGGGAGCCTGGCTTGGAGAAGTCCCAGTAAGACTTCACCTAGAATTGAGGTGTAGAACAAAGCAGCACACAACTGAGACATTTCATTTCCTAACCCATGGTTCTGAGCCTCCACAGGCAGCCCAGACCCCTCTGCAGATGCTGCCAGGCAAGAGTCAAACCCAGGGCTGCAGGTGACCCAGAGCTGCTCAGCAGTCAGGTGCTAAAGCAGGGACAATGCTGACCTCCTGTCACCTGCCTGAACAGCCAGGTCTGGGTACATCACCCCATTTTATAGGAAATGCTTTTTGCATTTACCTTGGCTGCTGTGGCATGCCTGTGGCCAAGTCTGCTTGGGCAGAACCTTTTCTCTAGCAAAAAATGACCACAAATGACATCTTGAAGAACTACTCTGCACACATGTGGAGAAGATCAGCAGAGACAATCTCTTTCAAACAAAAAGCACTCCAGCAATACTAAATATTCTGCTCTAAGCTGGCTATCTGGTCCTAAGGAAAATCTTCTGGTGATCTGGCTAGACAGGACTTGGAGAAAGAGGAGAGATTGCCTTATCCTCATGTTATCCACCCTGAAATCACCCCTGTATGAGAGGTTGTGTTGGCTGAGTCTTTGCTCGCAGGGTTTCTCAGGGAGAGCCTTGGCAAATATGGCACTGGGAGATAATATCCCTTGTCTGATTATCACCCCCACACACTTAGGGATAATTGTGAAACACTCCTGTGGAAATCCTACCAACCTGGAGCTGGAAAGAAAAGACCAGCATGGGATGTGTGTGTGTGTGTGTGTGTGTGTGTGTGTGTAAGAGGGATCATCAACAGCAGAGCAGCAGCTAAAGGGAAAAAAAAACAAAACCAAAAACAAAACAAACCAAAACAAACAAACAAAAAAAAAACCCAAAAGAAACCAAAAAATCCTAAACCAACAAAAACAAACCCACCCAAAAAAAGAAAGCTCCAGGAGTAGTTGACAGGTTCACAAGGATGGTTTCTCTCCTTCTATACCCCTAACATTTCCTTTCTCTTCTGCACCCACCTGCTTTGTAAAGGGAGCCACATCACAGCTATTACTACAATTAAATGGGCAGACTGGGAGCTCTGCTCAATCTTTTCAGTGTTTGTCCGGCCAAACCTCCCAAAAGTGGCACCTTGGCACCTCCTCTTTAAGGTCTCTGCTTGCTCAACAGCCTAAAGATCCCATTCATAGATCTCTGCTGGTAAAACACCTGTGAACAGCTACTGAAACCCTCCAAAAACAGACAGAAAGTGATCAGCTCATCTTCCTTCCTGTCACAGACATCATCAGCTCTGTTACTGAATATTCCTTGCCTCCAACACCCAAAACTGCTCCATTTCACAAGGAGAATAGTTTGGTTAAACCCTTCCCAAAGCCAAAGTGTCCCTGCACATGGAGCTTCAGCACTCTGGCACATGCAGAATATACACATAATGGAAGGTGGCACATTTAGGTGTTCCTGGAGCTCTGTTTGCACCTTCCTGCCCCAGAGCAGTCCTCCTGTGACACAGATGCAGCGAAGTTTGGCAGGATTATCACACCCCATGCCCAGGAATCCTTTGATTTCCTGCAGGCTCTGAGTGTCCTGCACTCAAGTCCAGGCCAGCTGACCGCTCAGATGCCTCCACAATTAAATGTTCTGGGAAGCAGGTTAGATTAAAAATACACGGTAACAAACATCTTAAAATGTGTCTGCTCAGTCAAGTCTGAAAGGCAAGCGGTGCTGCTGCATTAAAGTATTCCTGTTCACAGGGCAGCTTAAAAATACCTGATTTATTGCTCTTTGGCAACATTGTGTCTAGAGATAATCAACCACTCTGACCTCTCCTACAGTGAGCAGACTGCACAATATCATTCTCAGGGAAATACTGCTTTACTTTTAGATATCTTGTTCAAAGTATGAATGGTTAGGTTATTTTCTCATCTTAATAAATGATGTAAAACCTCTGGACATATGGTAGCATTTGTAAGCTTTTAGGCAAGCAGTGATAACTTTCAAATGTTACTTCCCCTCCTCCTCCTCCACTACATGAAACAAATACACTGGAACCCATTTAAATCTTAGTGACAAACACATTTAAAAGGGACTAATTCCAGTTAAAGTTTCCAAATGTCAGATGAACACGTTAAATAATTACACCGAAAAAATGAAGAGCAGATGAACTCTCATTCTCATCATTGGTTGAAAAAGTGCCTGTATATTTCCAATGAGGATTGCACAACTTTATGAGACAATGCTTGTGCCCAAATTAGCAAGGAACAAACAAGTGTCAGCTCATACTTACAGGGACATCTGACAAGTATCATTCATGCTAACTTAACACTACCAGATTAGAGGATTGCTGCTGTCTCATTCATTTTTTGAGTATCCATCCACAACTGCTCAATTTTTTTTTTTCTGGTTTAAGATCCATAGCAGGGCTCATTTCTGAATAATGGTTACAAACTGTCTGTGGACTGAGGCTTTGGTTTCTCAGAAGCAGAAAGCCACAAAATTCATAAATGAAGGTATGGCACCATACATAAATCAGGAGAAGTCATCTCCAGGAAGAACATGGACCTGTTTCAGCAAGTCCACAGGAGGCCATGAGGATGATTATGAGGGTGGAGTATCTCTCCTATGAGGAAAAGTGGAGAGAATTGGGATTGTTCAGCCTGGAAAAGAGAAGACTTTGGGGTGACCCAATTGTGGCATTCCAGTACCCGAGGGGAGCCACAAGAAAGATGGACAGGGGCTATTCACAAGGACCTGGAGTGACAGGAGGAGGTAGAATGGATTCAGATTGAAAGAGAGGAGGGTTAGATCCCATAACAGGAAGAAATTCTTCACTGTGAGGGTGGTGAGGCCCTTGCACAGGTTGCCCAGAGAAGCTGTGGATGCCCTGGAGGCATTCAAAGCCGGGCTGGACAGGGCTCTGAGCAATCTGGTCTAAGTGGAAGGTGTCCCTGTTGGAGACGTTGGAACTTAAAGATGATCTTTAAGGTCCCTTCCAATCAAACTCTTTCTGTCATTCTGTGATTCTAAGCCTTTTCCTTCAGTGTTCTTTGGAAAAACAAAAGTGCATTTTCCCCAGGAGCTTTTTGCATTTACCAGATTCTCTCCTATTATCAAGAAGCACACATGCCCTCCCCAGAGCACGTAGCAGAGTCACACTGGAGTGGTTCAGACATCCTCTCTGATTGAATGCTGTACTGTCGTCCATTATTACTCAAGGCCACTCATAGCATGCATTAACATTTATAAAGTTGGAATCTATTCAGCCTGTCCACCCAATAGCTGACTAACTGCATGTTATTGCTTGAAAAATAAATCTCACAAAAAGGGAAAACAAAATAACCTGGGTACACAGAATAACACACTCTATGTTCTCTAACACAAGCATTACTAATACTGAATAAATGGGCAAGTATTTAATCTGTAACATCTTCTAAGCTTCTCACAGAACAAGAAGAGTGAAGACTACACACTTAATGCTATTTTGCACTTTCACAACTGAAAGGAAAACTAAATAGGCAAATACTTTCTACTAGTTAGGGGCTAACTGGTTAACAGGTTAACTTATTGTTATTCCTTTAAATTAAAAAACATGCTGTGTGCTTCAGGGGGAAACAGGCACCAGTAGCAACAAGCTGTTCAGCACTTTGTGCCAAATGCTCACAAGAACCCTGAACACAGAACACATCCAGAGCTGCAGCAAGTCAGGCTCAGGAAACCCAAAGGTGGGAGACACACATCTTGACCAAAATTAAAGAGAGTAAACCTCACCCCAAAATGCTGCTTACAAGGGCTTTGCTTGCAGCAAATACAATGTAAATTTGCTTGAACTGGAAAGCAATAAAGGCTGCACTCCTGGAGCTGGGTGGTATTGGGTTAAAATGCAGAACCTTTTGGTGCTGCCTGGAATTATTCCTGCTCCTGGAGCTCGGTGGGCTCTGCATGCCCTGTCCAGGCTCGGGCTTTAAAAGGCGCTGGAGGAAGCAGGGTCAGGATCCCGCAATCCCCACCTGCCCCAGCAGCTGCCCCCGCCCCATCCCGTCCCGTCCCATCCCATCCCATCCCGTCCTGTCCCAACCCATCCCGTCCTGTCCCATCCCATCCCATCCCATCCCATCCCATCCCATCCCATCCCATCCCATCCCATCCCATCCCATCCCATCCCATCCCATCCCATCCCATCCCGTCTTGTCCCAGCCCATCCCGTCCCAACCCATCCCATCCTACCCCACCTCTCTCACAGACATCTTTTCATTAAAGTCCTTTCTTAGGATTTTTTTCCTGCTGAAGCTGAGAAGTTTCAGCAACAAAGTGTAAACAAGGGTTATCTGCTGCTGTGGAATGCAACAGGTGGATCCGTGATTGGTCTCCTGTGGATGTTTGGATTTACTGACCACTCATGGCAGAGCTGCTCTCGCTCTCTGCAGGGACACACAGATCTTTGTTATTCATTCTTTTCTATTCTTAGCTTAGCCTTCCTTCTATTTCCTTTTAGTATAGTTATAATGTAGTATATACATCATAAAATAAATAAATCAAGCCTTCTGAACATAGAATCAACATTCTTGTCTCTCTGACCCTGAAAACCCTTGTGACCACCATCACACACCCCATCCCATCCCATCCCATCCCATCCCATCCCATCCCATCCCATCCCATCCCATCCCATCCCAGGGCTCCCCCGTCGCCTCCTCCACTCCCTCCCGGCTCAACCCCACTCAGTACTCGAGGTCCCTCTTTTCCTTCCTTCTTTTCCTTCCTTCTTTTCCTTCCTTCTTTTCCTTCCTTCTTTTCCTTCCTTCTTTTCCTTCCTTCCTTCCGCCACTTCCTTCCTTCCTTCCTTCCTCCCTTCCTTCCTTCCTTCCTTCCTTCCTTCCTTCCTTCCTTCCTTCCTTCCTTCCTTCCTTCCTTCCTTCCTTCCTTCCTTCCTTCCTTCCTTCCTTCCTTCCTTCCTTCCTTCCTTCCTTCCTTCCGCCACTTCCTTCCTTCCGCCACTTCCTTCCTTCCGCCACTTCCTTCCTTCCGCCACTTCCTTCCGCCACTTCCTTCCTTCCACCACTTCCTTCCCTTCCCTTCCCTTCCCTTCCCTTCCCTTCCCTTCCCTTCCCTTCCCTTCCCTTCCCTTCCCTTCCCTTCCCTTCCCTTCCCTTCCCTTCCTTTCCGTGGTTTGGTGCATGGGCAGGGCTGGAGTTGAAACCTCTTCCAGGTAAAACCCAAGCCAAATGTCCCCAAGAGCCCAGAGCAGGCACCGCCGTCCCCGGGCAGTGAATCCCCATCCTGACTGCTGGCCTGGGATCTCCCTCCAGACACAGAGGTTTTTCTGAGGGGGATTCCCCCCCTGTTCTCAGGAAACATTTACATCAGTGCCTACAAAGCATTCTGCAGAGACTGATGAGAAGTTCTAAAAAGAGCTTTGTCTTCAATTACGAAGAATTTCAGCTTTAGCACGTAATGTATGTCCCATATCAGCCAACGCTTTGCACAAGTGGCCACAGAACAAAATGTTCAGTGAAAAAGCTTCAGCTCTATGGCTTGTTTTTCTTCAGAGGAATTTGGTGTGATGATGAACAGGTTGGGCTATAGGAAAGGCTCATTACATCTTCAGAATTCTCACAGCAGTGAGACTTTTTAATTTCAGTGAACCCCAGCAATTATTTTCTTCAATATTCTTTTTTAAAAATACACTCTCCTATATATTTTTCAGATGGAGCGGTCAATAAGCCATTGCTCAGAACCACTAGTACAATTTGAGCACGCACAGATTAAAATACAATTAAAACCATAGTTGCCTGTTTGCAAGATTTATTGCAACACTTCAGATCTGGCCACTCCTCGGGAGCAAACTTCCTGAGAATGTTATAGCCTGCTCCAAAAAGCAGCAATTCCCACCCAGTAGGAAGCAGTGGGCAGTCTTGGAAAAAAAAGCAGTGAATTTGTATCACAGATTAAATGTAGAGATTAGAGGATTAGAATTTTCTATCATGTAGTGCACACTTGGGTATTTAATAATTACATAAACGAGGAGAAAACAGTTGGAAAAGCAGGTCTTGAACTTCTATTGTTATGACAGACAAGATGTGCCATCAAAATAGGTCTCTATTTTTAAAGGGAAAAAAACTCTAATGAAAACAACACCTTGAGCAGTGGCACTGTGCAGTAGAAACTACATTAACTTGTCATAATATCTGGCTTCTGTTGGTATGACTTTCAATTGAGTAACAAAATAAATATGAGCTTCAGAATACACAGTGTAACTGAAGTGCTTGGAATGCAACACTTGGGAAGCCCCCCTAACGTGGATTTTCTGATTCCTCTCAAGATTTCAATGATTGCCAGCCTCAGCTGCAGGTCACTATTGTGGGGTTTGCCCATATTCTTGTCTTACAAAAGACAAATCATGACATTATTTTAAAAAATGCACCGACACAAATAAATTCCTCAGAAAAGGTGATTCAACATAAAGCCAGCTATGATCTGAATGAATGGGAGAAAAAAACCCTAAAACTCCCAAAGCTTATTAAGATGCCATTTGCTTCATTTAAATTGCAGCCTTTTTTTCTTCTTTATTTCAGTCATACTCTGCTTTCTGTGAGCGGGTACTGAGTCCTAAATTTGCTGAAGAATTTCAGGTATCATTAGCATCACTGACTAACTCTTTTCATACAAGGGAGTATGAAATTCTTTTGCCATTTTTTATGGTATGGGACATTTATGATGCTTGGTATGGCATCTTCTGTGTTCAGGCTCCCAAAAATCCTTCTCATCAGCTTCCACAGAGTGCAACCTGCTGCTGCTGCTGGTCCCAGTGGTGCCTGTGGTGGCAGGGGAGAGAAAATATGGCAAAAGCTGCCAGGGACAAATCCGACGCAAGCAGCTCCACATGCCTGGTCCTCCCATCTCTCTGAGCATCCCCTTGATTCTGAAGATGCTCCAAAAGTACGGAGACATTTTCAGATCAAGGATAGTTCCTTGCCTGTGCCTTTTCCTCAGTGAACTCAGTGGATACTGGGTTTGTGGAACTGGGGTTTGGAGTACATGGTGCAGTGACAGCTCTCAAATGAAATGTGTGTTGTGGCAGGACTTTTGCTTCTGAATAATCATTCATCACAGATAGTGATTAAGTGTCAGAGCTCATGACTCTTTTAGAAGCTTATTACTACTATCAGTGCATATAGCAGTGAGGGAATGTTTTGGTTTTGTTTTTTTTTTTCTTCTCAACTCCTAAGATTTGGAGTTCAGAAGAAATCGATTTGGGAAGTAGCTCATGTATATTGATATTAAATATCAACATGAAACACTAGATTTAGAAAGCTTTGGGTATTTCCAACATTTTGTGCCAATCCAAAAGATTATGCAAAGTTCACAAAGAGCCTTTCCAATTGATCCAGACATGTAAAAAATATCATTCTGCTTTTGCTGCAAGGCTAAATCCGCTTTGCTAACTTTAATGTCACATTTCAGTAAACAGAGGCTTCTGAAGATTCATTTTTTTTTATTGTTTCAGCATATTATCAATTTTCATCGAGGTGGGTGTTTTTAGTATATCTCTTCAGGGTATTAATCACCATCTACAATGTATTCTATCACACAACCTGCACGAATAAAAAAAAAAAAAAAACACGCAAAACTATAGAATTTTAGATTATGATTCTATGGCGTAATACCATAGAATCGTAGAATGGCCTGGGCTGGAAGGGGCTTTAAAGACCATATAATTCCAACACCCTGCCATAAGCAGGGACACCTTCCACTAGCCCAGGTTGCTCAGAGCCTCACCCAACAATCCAGGTTGCTCAGAGCCTCAAACATCTCTGGGTATGGGGCAGCCACAACTTCCCTGGGCAGCCTGTGCCAGTGCCTCACCACCTTCACAGTGAAGAATTTCTTCCTAACAGCTGATCCAAACTCTCAGCTGGAATCCATTCCCCTTTGTCCTGTCTCTACACGCCCTTGCAAAAAGTCCCTCTCCATCACATCAGGGAAAAGCGAGAAACGCTGAACCTGCTGGAGCTGCCTCTAAGAGTCTCTTTTTTTCATTTTCTGCGGGTGAATAAATGCAAAAGGCAGGGAAGTGATGGACGGAATTCATCCTTGGTTTCTCCAGCCGCGATTCCCCCGAGCGGGCGGCGCGGCGCGGCGGGTGCAGTACCGCGTCCTGCCGCGGGGGGGCGACAGCGGCGCTGCCCCGCCCGCTCCCAGCCGCGAGCGCAAACCCTCGGCACCAAAACAGCCCCAAAAAACACCAAAAAACCGCCAAAAAACCCCTCTGGGAGCCCCCCAAAAGCACCAGGAGGATCCCACCAGGCCACAGCGAAACGTGGCGGGGCTGTCCGAGCGTTAGTATGCAAGCGGAGCCTTGAGAGATTCGTGTGAATAATACCAAAAAGGTCTAAGCCTCTTAGTGCTGCAGGAGTGGAAAATCCCATTTCAGGCGTTTGTGCTCATAACTAGGAAAGGGGGGAATGAAGGGGTTTGGTTTTAAGCAGCTGAAGCGCTGTCCAACTGCAAGACAAGTGGGATGTAGCACTTCAGTAATGACTGTTTTGGTGTCAAGTTAAGCCCTGAAATGTACAGAGATCTTACTAAATGAGTAACATCGGGGTCTGCCCTCGATCTAGCAAAAAAAAAAAAAAAAAAAAGCAAAACAAAACAAAAAGTCATTTTTCAATGATTTTTTTCCAATCTGTGATAAAATGTATAGTAAAAGAGTTCATCATAATAAATATTCCATTAAAATATTGATTCAACTTTCTCGAGGTATTTTTGGACATTCTTATACCAGTTTTGTTTATGAAAGTAAGCATCTCTGCATTTAAAGGTGTTAAGAGCTCATGTTCTTGCAAGTTTACCCAGTACAGCTGTTGAACTCTTAATTCTTCTTCCACTGCTCTAAGGAAAATTAAATGCTGCAGATGTTATCCTTTATTATGCCATACACACAGAATCAGTTCCTCATTTTCAGGGCAAGTTATTTATTTTTTCCTACTGATCTTCAAGGCAATCATGATCATTAGGCATTGCCAGGGTTAAATAAACATGACCCAAAGTGATCACAAGTCAGAAGTTATGTGAAAGAGATATTATCATGTCAATAAGTGGAAATCTAGGAACTGCACTTGAAATATTTCAAACAAATCCCTCTCTTCAGACAAAAACATATTAAGAACACGAGTGAAAAGGCAGAAATAGACCTGAAACTAAAACGTTTCCTGTCTCTGAGATATATTTGAACTAGACAGTCTGCATTATTAAAGATGTTAGTGGTCACAGATAATCAATAGGTTAAACTTCATGAAGTAAAGGGAGCAAAACCCAAAAACCAAAATGGCAACAAGACAAAAAAAACCCCAAAACCCAAAAAAAAAAAAAAACCCAAGCAAGAAAGCAAAAAAAAAAAAAAAAAAGCCAAAAATTAAGAAAATAAATGAATACTCTTCTGCTCTCTGAAAGTTTTACCCATTTTACCTATTCCAGTTGCACATGTCTGACCCCCTTGCACTGCACAGCAGCAGCCCTGAGTGAGGACATGAAGCCCTGGCGTGCCCTGGCAGCATTTCTGCATTTCTGCATTTCTGCAGCCCGGACAAGCCCACCTGCCAGGAATTCCCCTCAGGACAACTGCAAGGAGCTTAACAAGATTTGCATCCATTCATAAAAGATCCCTTTGCTTAAGATGAAGCCAGTGTGGAACTTGCAGGAACCTGGGGTACTTTTGGGGCTATTGCGCAATTTTCCAGCCCCCCAAGGCCAGGCAATTCCCAGTTTTTATGGGAATGGGGGCACTGAGCACCACGTGCCTCCTGGTTGGCCCTCATGGAAGCAGAGGAGCCACTTCAGAGCAGTCCCTGCTGTCCAGAACCATCACTGCCTGGCATTGTTTCACTCCACCAAGCTTTCCTCTCCTCCTCCCATCCCACAGAAAGGGGAAAGCACGTCTGGAAAACCTTCAGTGGAGAGCTGTTGCCAAGGACTATTTGAAACTGAAGAGCTCTCTGTGCCATGATCGGTGCAAAACCCAACTCCACAGCTCTCATCCCATGCTGTAAATCCACCTCAACCTCTCTGATGCTTCCTGTGCTTTTGCAATTTCCCTCCCAGATTTCCACCCGCACCTGGGCTTTTCCTCAGGCTTACACATGATAAAGATCCACTGAAGCCAACAGAAATTCTCCTCCACCCATCCCACAGCCCCACTCCAGGGTCTCCTCCAGATCAAACCTCAGGATATCTGAGCCTCTATGAACCAGCTGTTGTTACAAGACAGCACCAACATCCCACAGCCAGCTTGTCACAAGCAGAAACTTTTTTTGTCACAAGAGAAACATCATGGAATTAAACAAAAAGTTGGAAAGCCACGCATCTTGATCATCCTTGTGTATAGCACCAGCCTCTTAGAAAAAGGTACAGCTCAAATAGTTTTAATTTAAATACTGAAAAATAGTGAGCAGAGCAATGCCACCAGTAAAACATGGGAATTTTTGTGGCAGGTTTTCAATATAAAGTTTTCAACCCTAGACCACGAGGGGTTTTTCAGAGCTGCAGGTGGGAGGTGGGAACTCTTGCCTGCCTTTTTCATCTTAAAAAACCCTGAACACATCTTTAAACAGGACTCATTCAGAACTTCAGAGAGTACCTGAGCTCTTCCAGTAAGGAAAAACAACATTAAAGAAGAAAATTTTGAATGGTCATGTTTAAAGAGAAGAGAGTGTGGCACAGCAGCCCCACATAAAACCAGTTCAACCCCACTTTTATCAGTCACACTCACCAGGAATTTTTATTCTGTACTCTTTCATTTGTACTAAGTACACTTATTACTGTTTTTGAGTCTGTTTTCTCACTAAGACATTATACAACAGGAATTAAGAAGCCAGAAGCATCTCTTTGAAGCATCCTCAGCACATGAGAAGACTCATTCACCAGGTTGTTAGACAAAATGAAAGAAAATATGCATGAAACCAAGAGCACTTGCACAATCCTCCTCCCCAGTCATCTGTGTCTTCTCTGCCACCTATCTTCTAGGTTGTGGCCAGCAGAGTTTAAAGAGCTCCAGCTTTGTGAATCTTTGGGGGTTTTTTTTAAGACATATTTTACTACCAACGAGTACAAAAGCAGCCACCCAAGGCAGAACGGAGTTTTTATCCTGAACTGCTGTACTGGTCCTTTAACTTTTTATGACTCATAGTTCAAGTATTTGGGAATTCCCCTCTAAATATGAGTTTGACACACTTGCATTATGGAAAGTTATTTTATTCAAAAAGTAACAAAATGCAATACCCAGGTCTATATTTAACACCACACAATTGGGTTTTTTTTCCTTTTTTTTTTTTTTTTTTTTTTCTAATTAAAGACAGATTCCAAAAAAAAAAAAAATCGAGAACAAGACTGAATAGCAGAAGCAGCAGCATCGAAGGAGACAATCACAGTGTTACACATCCAAGCAATTCAGGATTTTTTTAACTATTCAAACAATGTCAGAGCTGTTTGCCTCCTCCTCCCCAGAGCCCCCAGTTTCATGTAAGAGTGCACAGCTTCTCTCTTACCTGCGCGCTCAAATCCCTTCTTGGTGGGCTGGCTGCTCATCAGGGATCACCTGACCAAAGCCTGGAAAGAAATTAAAATACAATCAGCTGAAACCCTCCTCTCCACAGCCCTCTGTCATGTGAGGCAGGACAGAACCAGCTGTCATTGCTTCAGAGAAAAAGGGAAACGGGCCCCTCTGCTTCCACCTCCTTCCTTCCTCCCCGCTCACTCTTTCCTATCTGTCCCTGCCTCCCGACCTCCTCCCTCCTCCCATTCTTCCACTTTTTGCTCATTCACTGCCCGCCCGGCTGGGGTCTCCCAGGGGAAGCCGCATTCCACAAGGCTCAAGCATTTCCCCTGCATCCCGAGCTTTCCCAACGAGCTGCCCACACATTTGTACGGGAGGAAAAAAAAAAAAAAAAAAAAAAAAAAAAAAAAAAAAAAAAAAAAAAAAAAAAGAGGGAAGAGGAAAAAAAAAATGGAAGAAAAAAATAAATCGGAGAAAAAAAAAAAAAAAAAGAGAAAAGACACCACATTCCACAGCCCTCAGTCAGCCCTGGCAGACTGCGAGACATTTTCAGTCACACAGCACAAAATGCATTAGTCAGAGCTGAAAGACCACACACTTTGTACCACTACCACGCTAACAGAGAATGGCCTGAGCACGGCTACAGGAAAAAGGAAAGGAGGGGTTCCTATTGGTGATTCCATTTTACACGGGGTGGTCACCTAAATGTATGAAAAAATCCGCAGGAAAGGGCCCGAAGCTGCCATTCCCAGCAGAAACAACGTGGACGTGGGCAGCGGGGAAAGCTCTCCCCACCTTTGCCAAGAGGACTCCCCCTCCAGCAGGATGTGCTATCCCAAACACTGATCCCAAAGGCTGCGAGCCGTTATCTAAATCAGAACCTCTATCTCCCCGCCGGTTCGTTCATAGGAAACACCAGCCTAGAAAAAGTGAAAGTAACACTGCATGATTCAGATTCCCCGAAACCACATCTACTTTCAGTTCAGACTTCTCTGCTCTTCGCCGCTCCTCAGCAGCTCTGCAGCTTTATCCATCTATGGAGTTTTGTTTCCTCTACTTACGCGGTTTCAGCCCGCCGTGCTCGCAGGGAATCTGATCAGCAAGAAACCAGAAGGGAGCTCGGAGTAAAAAAAAAAAAAAAAAAAAAAACCAAAAAAAAAAAAAAAAAAAACCAAAAAAAAAACCAAAAAAAACCCTCGGTCCTCATGGCAATGACCTAATCACTCATCTATCTGCTCCTGCTTCCGTCCCCCGCACGCGCTTATCTCTGCCTTGGGGCGTTTTGGGAGTGAGGACGCGGCTCGGGAGAAGCAGCGCTGCTAAAACACAGCACGGAGGGACCGAGCTGCGAGGAGCACGCCGTGGTGTCCATGGGGAACAGCAGCATGGAGCTCCCAGCCCCAAATTCCTGCTGCCAAATCCAAATTCCCTACACCCAGCCCCAAATTCCCCGCTCCCAGCTCCAAAATCCCTGCTCCTAGCCCCAAATTCCCTGTTCCTAGCTCCTGATTCCCTGCTCCCAGCCCCAAATTCCTGCTGCCAGATCCAAATTCTCTACACTCAGCTCCAAATTCCCTGCTCCCAGCCCCAAATTCCCATCTCCCAGCCCCAAATTCCCTGCTCTCATCTCCAAATTCCAGGCTCCCCTCCTTAAATTCCCTCTTTCCAGCTCCAAATTCCCTACACCCAGATCCAAATTCCCTGCTGCTAGCCCCAAATTCCCTGCTCCCAGCCCTAAATTCCCCGCTCCTAGCCCCAAAATCCCTGTTCCAAGCTCCAAATTCCCCACTCCCAGCCCCAAATTCCCCGCTCCCACTGCCAAATTCCTGCTTCTAGCCCCAAATTCCCAGCTCCTAGCCCCAAAATCCCTGCACTCAGCTCCGAAATCCCTGCTCCCAGCTCCAAATTCCCATCTCCCAACTCCAAATTCCCTGCTCTCAGCTCCAAATTCCCGGCTCCTAGCCCCAAATTCCCAGCTCCCAGCCCTTAATTCCCTGCTCCTAGCCCCAAAATCCCTGTTCCAAGTTCCAAATTCCCGCTCCCAGCTCCAAATTGCCTGCTCCTACTGCCAAATTCCTGCTCCTAGCCCCAAATTCCCTGTTTCCAGCCCCAAATTCACTGCTCCCAGCTCCAGATTTCCTGATCAGGGCTCCAAATTCCCTGCTCTCGGCACCAAAATCCCTTCTCCCAGCCCCAAATTCCCTGCTCCCCTCCCCAAATTCCCAGCTCCCAGCCTCAAATTCTCTGGTCCCATCCCCAAATTCCCAGCTCCTAGCTGCAAATTCCCATTCCCAGCCCCAAATTCCTGGCACCCAGCTCCAAATTTCCCATTCCCACCTCCAAATTCTTGCTACCAGCTCCAAATTCCCTGCTCCCAATCCCAAATTCCCTGCTCCTAGCCCCCAGTTCCCTGCTCGCAGCACCAAATTCCCTGCTGCCAACCCCAAATTCTCCACTCCAAGCCCGAAATTCCCTGCTGCCAGTTCCAAATTCCCTGTTCCCAACTCCAGATTCCTGGCTACCCTCCCCAAATTCCCTGCTCCTAGCCCCAAATTTCAGGCTCCCAGCTCCAAATTCCAGGGTCCCAGCTCCAAATTCACTGCTGCCAGACCCAAACTCCCTGCTCCCAGCCCTAAATTCCTTGCTCCCAGCCCCGAATTCCCTGCTCCTAGCCCCAAAATCCCTGTTCCGAGCTCCAAATTCCCACTCCTAGCTGCAAATTCCCTGCTCCAAATTCCCTGATCTCAGCTCCCCTCCCCAAATCCCCTGCTGCCATCTCCAAATTCCTGACTCCCAATCCCAAACTCCCTTCTCCCAGCCCCAAATTCTCTACTGTCAGATCCAAATTCCCTTCTTCCAGCCCCAAATTCCCAGGTCCCAGCCCCAAATTCCCTACTGCCAGCTCCAAATTCCCTGCTCCTATCGCCAAATTCCCTGCTGTCAGCCCCAAATTCTCTGCTGCCATTCTCAAATATCTGGCTCTCACCTCCAAATTCCCTGCTCCCAGCTCAGAATTCCCGGCTCCCAGTCCCAAACTCCCTGCTCCCACTCCCAAATTCCATTCTGCTAGCTCCAAATTCCCATTCCCAGCCCCAAACTCCCTGCACCCAGCTCCAAATTCCCACTCCGAGCCCCAAATTCCCTGCTCCTCACGGGACTGTCCCTATCACGCCCTGCCAAGACCCAGGGAAGTGCAGGGAGGCGGGGGGAAGATGGGGAGAGCCCTCAAGCGCCTGCCCTGGAATTTCTCTTCAGGAAAGTCCATGCTTTAATGAAAGACTGATACTAGATACCACAAAGAAACTTTTATTTCTCTAGGCACATGACTCAGATGCATTTTCTATGTGGGTTATGCGGTTGTGTTATGTTTCATCTTAAAAAACTGTTTCAAAGAGACCTTTAAACATTAGTTTTAAGAAAAACTCGATGTGTTTATGCATAGTGAGTGTTGTTAAACTGCCTTTTATTGCACAATGCTGCATAAAGCTGAGACACTAATGTCTCTTTTCATTATAGACATAATTTGAATCTAATACTAAACACAATAATCTGTAAAAATATTTAAGCTACATCCCTAAATAGTTCGCAGGAAAGTAAACAAACTGAACCCTTCAGCAAAACAGATCCCTTTAGTTACAATATTGTTATCTGTCCTCTTTTCTCATGTTCTCGATTTTGAAAATACATTTACTGACTGTGTTATTGACTTAGATGTTTATAAAATAAATGGTAGCTGCTGCTGTGCAGTATTTCAGCAGAGGAAGGCTGTCCAGAGCTGCCTCAGAGACCGAACACTGTCGCCATTATAACAAAGGCATTAAAATGAATAATTCATGAGCAAAGGAAGTACCCTACCATTAAAAGGCACCGAGTATTTAATGAATTGTCCAAAAGCTACCCCTTTTACTGCCCAGTTCCTCTTACTACTTAATTATGCTACATTTTTCTGAAATGGCATCAAGTGTAATCAGCAGAAACACACGGATCACTTGTAGGAGACTTTGTGAGGAGTAAGAAATAAAAGCCAAAAAATGAGCCAGAGAGAGGGAGGGGGGAAAAGGTGTTTATGTCTGATGATGGATATATTAAGGAAATGAGACTTGAGACTTGAAGGCTTTTTCAAATTGTGCTTTTGAATCTTGAAAAGGAAGAACATCGACAAATGTTCTTTGCAAAAATAAAGGCAATCAGTTCTTTGCCTTTATCTGGTACCTTCTTTTTCAGGATCCCAAGGCATCATGAAAATGCTCAGGAATTCAAAAGCCCCAATACTGAGGAGTTTCAGAATTTTCCTCCTGCTTATAAGGTCTCAAGAAGACTAAAATATTCTCTCCAGGTCACACAGGAAGGCTTGGAGACTGAGGCAAGAATAGAGCTTCATCCCCTGGTTACCAGTCCTGTGCCCAACAAAAGGAGCAACTTCCTTGCTTTATGCTAAGAAGCATCAAAAAGTTCAACAGTCCTGCAGGTTTTAACTTAATAAAATGAATAGTGGTGGACAGGCATTTTCTGCAGGGATAGTAGAAAATTCCGAACCATTAAACCCATATTACACCGGAATTGTGTGCAAACTTGAATTTTGAATAACATATTTAAAGGAATTTGGCCTAGTGTAGCATCTGCTCATGTTTCTTTTATCTGCTGCAGGAAACACACATGCACTGCCTGGAAAGAGATTTATTTCTAACATACACTTCCAAACTTTTCAAGACATTCAAAATTGGTACACTAACATTAATAAACTTCTCAGATTTAATTTGAACCAACATCCAGTTCTTAAAATTCAAGAAATTGCATCTCTAAGACATTTTGCTCATGAGACAGCATTCCATAATGTCGAGCAAAAGCCATCCTAAACATCTTTACTTACATGGATCACTTTTCAGCTGCCCTACTCTCCTACACTATTAGGAAGAACTCAAACACAATTCTCATTCCAAGGCTCTCATTGCAACAAGTTCACCAATTATGTGGCAGCAAGCCCATTAATATTGAGATACAAGAGCATATCCCCAAGGCATTGTGGATGGAAGGAAAACATGAGGTGTAACACTGCAAAATCAGACACTGTCACTGGTCAACACTGATGCTTTTTATTTTTAAACGTGTTGGCTTCTTTGCAGGGCATTGGTAAGCACTTTTTGGATTGTGTCTTGCCAATTTCTAGGTTTTTTTCACCTTTTAAAAAAATTTCAATAGCATCTATTTGAGAGGGATGCTCTTTTGATCTGGTATTAGATGGATGATTTTCACTCTGCCAAAAAAATTTGCCCTTCAGTCAACTCAGAGCTGCTCCCACAGCAAGTCCTTACAGGAATAAGGAAATGCTCTTTAACAGCTAGAACAATCTGTACAGTTAAAAATATTTTTAGTCTTCAATCCCCAAGGAACCGTGAGTAGAATTGAACAGCAAAACAAATATTAAAAAAAAACCCATTATTTGTTGTTAGATATAATTAATATAGCCCAGCTCACCGGTTTATTATAACTGATAGACTGTTTCAGTACAAATGACCATTAATGGTTTGATAACTTGTGGCAGGAAGAAAGAGGAGGAAAACCCACAAAATATTTATGGTAACACTTCCAAAGATGGAAGAAGTTCTCTTTTTTAAAATTGCACCAAAAAAAAAAAAAAAAAAAACAAACCAAGAAACCAATTAAAGAAATAAATGCTACGAACACTTCAAGTTTATCTCCTTCAAAATATTTATCTTGAGTCTACATTACAGGAGAAATTCTGTGTTGACATAAACCAGTATGAGTGTGTCCACCAACCCCAGCAACCTCCACCAGGGCACCCAGACTACTGAGTCACTACCTAAACACAAGTGTTCCAGAGAACAAACAGCATCCAATAAATTACTTCAGAGAAAACTACGGGAAAGATCACCACTGCTTCTACTTGGAAGTAGGTGGGGAAAAAAAAGGGAAGAAAAGGAAACAAGAAGTCTGTAATCAGAGCAAAATTTCCAAGTGAAAGGAACTTAATCAGCATTTTGCTACTTGGACAAGAGGGAGAGGGGATGGGAAGAGGCAGGAGAGACTTGTGGAGTAGTAACAATCAGATTGGTAAAATGTTCAGTATGCACAAATGTCTCCAATCTACATTATGGCTGCAAGCAAGAATGAATGGAATTATATCTATCAGTGTAATGATAAGGTGACAATCAAGTGCAAAAGGAAAAATAACAAGAAATCAAAGGTGAAGGAAGTGTTCAGCCATGCAAGAATAACCCATCTGATCTCAGTATGCCAAAAGTATGGTCAGATAATGTATACAAATTTATAGCTGGGAGCTTAGATATGTTTAGAGAGTTTTGATATTTGTTTTACCTCCAGTGAGTGAATTTATGTTCCACAGAGCAGTGGTGTTTACCACACTGCTGTTTACTTGTACCAGCAGAGTTGTGTAGACTGTGCAGTGAGCTACTCACAGACCTTTCAGTGCTACAGAGGAGCAGAACTTATTATCTCAGCCTTCTAAAATAAAAACCAGATTTTAGCCATGAATATAAATTAATTTTATGAATCAAAAAATAAAGGACATTTAGAGGGCTAAATAGAGAACATTTTGAGGGCTAAATAAATGCAAGAGTAGTGAAGGTATTTTCCACCTCCTTTATTGTAAGAAATACCTCGAAGGAGGCATGTCAGCACATCTCCAAGATCACAAAATAGTTTAGGTTAGGAAAAACCCCTGGAAGTCATCTGGTCCAGCTCCTGTGCTCAAACAGGGGCACCTGCAGCCCATTGCCCAGGGCCACCTTCAGAGAGCTTTTGAACACCTCCAAGGACAGAGACTCTGCAACCTCTCTGGGCAACCTCTGCTCCCTCGCAATGTAAAAGTGATTCCCAACATCCAGATGGAGCCTCCTGTGCCTCAGTTTGGGGCCACTGCCTCTGTTCCTGTCCCTGTGCAATGCTGAGAAGAGCCTGGCTCTGTCTGCTTTGCAAGATCCCTTCAGGCATTTGAACACATTTGTGCTCCTCCCTCAAAGCCTTCTTTTCTCCAGGCTCAACAGTCCCAGCTTGCTCAGCCTTTGCTCCAGACCCTTCATCACTGTTGTGTCCCTTCATTTGAAGGCACACAAAACTACCTCCATCCAAGTAGTTCCATCTCTCTTTTACTGGGGAATCCAAAACAGAACCCAGCATTGCAGATCATCAGGGGTGAGCAGAGAGGAAGGATCACCTCAGGATCACCTCAGGATCACCCAGGGATTCCCTTAATAAACTTCTTTGGGCAGCCCTCCTCCTCACACAGCCCAGGATGCAATCAGCCCATTTCAGAGGGGCACACTGCTGGTTTCTGCCCAGCTTGGTATCCACCAGCCCCTGGGCCTTTTCTGGAGAGCTCCTTCCCAGCTGGTCACCCCTGGCTGGCCCTGGACTGTCCCTCCCCAGGGCAGGACTTGGTGCTTGCCTCTGAGATCCTCCAGGTGTGCAGGGCTTTGAGGAGAGGAAAAGTTATGCAACTTGGACTAAGGTGCACACTGCTTTCATTAACACCACTGTCGCAGACATCTTTTATGAAAAATCCTTTCCTTAGGATTTTTCCTCCTGAGAAGCTGACAGGCCTCAGGAACAAAATGTAAACATTGATTATCTGCTGCTGTGGAATGCAACAGGTGCATCTGTGATTGGTCTCATGTGGATGTTTCTGATTAATGGCCAATCACAGTCAGCTGGCTCAGACTCTCTGTCTGAGACACAAACCTTTGTTATCATTCCTTCCTATTCTATTCTTAGCCAGCCTTCTGATGAAATCCTTTCTTCTATTCTTTTAGTATAGTTTTAATGTAATATATATCATAAAATAATAAATCAGCCTTCTGAAACATGGAGTCAGATCCTCATCCCTTCTCTCATTCTAAGACCCCTATGAAAACCATCACACACCATTATTTCTTACTTTCAGATACAGGCTGGGCTTCCTGAAACAGATTTTGTTTTCCTTCCATAGCCTCCCTGCCAAGGCATCCCTCAGCCTCACCATTCTCTTCCTCTCCCTCTCAAATACCAGGTATTCCCTGGAGTGAAAAAGGTAAGATTTTAGTGACAGTTCATTTCTGTTACCTTGACATTTTCTGCCTCTTCCACAGTTTTCCAGCATTTTGAGAGAGTGGGCTGAGAACAGAGAACTTAGGAAGGAAATATATGTAAAACATTTTCATAATTAATAGTAGTAAAGTCACTCAGGTATTTGTTTGCAGGATGCTCTCATGGTGTTTTTCAACAGAACTGAAGCAGCAAAAGCTCTCTGAGTTTGATGAACTGGTAGAGTCCCACTGCAGTCTCTGAAATGTCAAACTGTCATAGGAAGGACAGCAGAAAGTGTTTTCTTTTGGGTCTTCTTATCAGAAAATCTACTGCCAAAGTGGTAGGTACCAAACAAACAGCTCCTCTGACACAAATACAGCAACCACAAATTCTCTCCAGATTCCACAGGTGTGATTAATCTCTTCCAATCCAGTTTGCTCTCTCCTGACCCCCTGCAGCCAATTCTCCAAACTCCAGAGGGCTCAGGATCTGCCCCAGGGCTGCTCACCCCATCCAAGGGCCTGGGACACCCTGCAGCACCCCAAAGAGCACTGAACAATGATGTGCAGGCACCAAAACCCACCCTAAGCACCCCAAATTACACTGTGACTCCTTTTTGTGCTCCTATTGAATCCTTTGGGCAAGCTGTGTGTCCAAGACCCTAAATCTCTTTATCACATAAATGTATTCATTGCCTGTCCCAAAGTAAGAGCAATTATGCTCAGCCATAAATCAGAAACTATTTGTAATTCAACAAGACACAGAGGAAAATCTAGGCCACCTCACCACAGCATAAAAAGGGAAACAAACTGGTTTGTTTCCAGAATAGGAGGGAAAGTGATTTTTGTTACAGCACAAAGTTCACTGAGAGCCCCTCAGACATTGGCAGCACCAAAAAAAAATTTTAAAAAAATCAGCCAAAACAGAACAGACCCCTGTGCCTCATATTCCCAATGAAACTTCATACACTCTGTCCCACAAAAATAATGACGCTGGATTTTCCTCACATCTTTTCCAGTGACTTCCATATTTTCAAATCCGTCTTTATACTCTGAAATATTTACAGAGCCATGATCTTTCTAATTAAGGAAAAAAAAAAAAAAAGAAGAGGGAAGGTATCTTCAAATATTTCTTCTTTGCTATTAATACACTTCTGAAAACATTTAAAAGCTTCTCCAGATCAACATTTCTAAGAAAAGCATGAACTCAATCACTTGGCCCAGAAAGGTGCAGGGATGTTGTAGCTCTCAACTGGCTCCTCAGGGACCAGCAGCAGTTTGAGTATATTGATATTTATTCAGAAGTATATTGATATTTATTCAGCTTCCTCAGAGAGGCCAATAAAGCCAATCAAGGGACACAGCACCAATAATTACTCTCATTTCTACTGCAGTATTTTCAGGTGATGCAGCTTCAGGCTTTGGTGCTGACACCTTTTGTTTGATACACAACATTAATTTTGGGATTTTGCTGTGAATGGACACCCTTAAAGCCTCCTTTTGGGGCTCAATGGCTACAGTGACATGCTGTGAATAATCTCAAACAGGAGGGCTGTAACAACTCCCTCATACCTGGACTGTTCCTGTACAAGTGAATTTTTGTCCCATGTATACAAAACCAGGAAGAATATTTATTCCATGTGTCTATAGAAACATCTGCTCAGTGTTTTTCAGCATATTTGTATCTTGTTACATCATCTCAAGCAATGATTGCACCCAAAATGAAGAGTCCTGCAGTGATTCCCAGTAGAAAAGAAGGGGGAAGATTTCAGGGCCTCCCATTCATTGTTATTTCCAGTTCTATCTCACTGGGATTATTCAGGACATCAAAAACTTATCAGCATAAACAAGGCTGATGATCAGTGATCAGCACCCTGCTCTCTGTTCTGCTCTACCAAGCTGTTTTATAAACAATCATTGCTATAATTAATAAGCAGTGACATTCATCAACAAGAACTGTGCTTGCTTTCACTTATCAAAAATTAAGTATGTTACATTATATCAAAAAGATTCATTTTAGGTTTTTTAATAATTTTAAATAGAGAAGAAATGAGAGTTGAAGTTCTCTGGGTCTTTGAGAAACTGTCATTATCTTGTTCTGGTTAAAAAGATTTCAACAGCTTATTAAAAAAATGAATCCTGTACAAATGTGAGGTATCAATTAAAATTCAAATAGCTTATTCACAGTTTTTATGGCTAGAAGCCTAATTCTTTTCTATAGCATGTCATTATTTAAATCAAGTCTTTTTTAATTTGAGAATCATGGGAAAACAAAAGAAAGGAGAGGATCCTGGCAAACTGAATGAATGTCAGATTTCAAGGAAGAGTGGAGAGGAAGAACAGGACAGAGAGAAAGAAGAGGACTTTTCAAGTCCTAAAGAATGTTAAATTTGCTTAAGCAAGTCCTTAAATATAATGTCCATTGCACCTAAACAATAGGACTGAAAGCCATGATTTTGGAAGAAATTATCTCAATGACTTTCTGAATCTGTTTTTGTGAGCCAGATGTTGCACATGTGGGATTGCAAGGGACCAGCTTTTTACAACTTTTCTTAACTACTTATCTTAGGAAAACTTTATTGCTGAATTACCATTCCCAGTTCCTTAATGCTTTCACAGAATCATTAAGGAGGCAAAAAGGCACACAGGTCTGTAAAGCATTAGTGCTTCTAACAATGTATGATGCACAAAAAGGTACCTGAAACGTTTGAGTGAAGTTGAGGACACAAAAGGCAGATGGGGCCAGACTGAAGGACCCTTGAGCACCTGCAAACCCATCTTGCTTTGTGTTTGCACAGACCACAATAAAAATCCTCAGGTATTATTCAAAACCTAGATTTCCTTCTTTTATTTTTTCTAATTTTTTTTTTTTTATTTTTGCACAGGTCAATCCCAGTCAGTGCACAAGATCATTGGCTGTTTGCTCAACAAGCAAAGGGATATTCCAGTGTACCCTGCCATTCAGCAGATGGCCACAGGCTTTCCTGCCATCTCCTATTCAACTCCAGCTTTGAGACTCCAAATTTCTTCCTGGGTTTATCACCACCATATGGATACTGGGAAAACGAGTCTCATTACGTTTGTAAGCACCACCTACCTATGATAAAAGGGGAGAAGAACTATTTTAATGGCACACCTGGGCAATTGAGGTGTAAAGAGAGCAAGGCTTGGATGACTGTGGTCATCCAACTTAAGTAGTAGCAAAGAAAATGAGAAATGGTGCCAGCTGCCTACAACAAGCTGAGCTGGTTCTGAAATATATAATAATAAACAATATTATTACATAATATGTAATATATAATATATAATATATAATATATATTTATTTTACATTTATATAAAACATATATTATATATTTATTATATAAATATATATTTGTATATATTTTATATATAATATAAAATATAAATATATTTATTTATAGTGGGTATAAATAAACACCAAAATGGTTCAGCTGCTTCTAAACCACCCCAGCCATGCCTACAGACTTGGTGACCCTATTTTTTACATATATATATATATATATATAATATTTATATATAAGTATATATTTATATATTGTATATTATATAAAATATAAATATAGTTGTTTATATTGTGTATAAATAAATATTGAAATGGCTCAGCTGCTTCCAAAGCATCCCAGCCATGCCCACAGCAAGACCCTCCCACAGACCTGGGGACCATATTTTTTACATACATACATACATACATACATACATACATATATATATATATATATATAATTATATATATATTTTTATATATATTATAAATATATATTATATATTTCTATATAATATAAATATAATTATTTATACTGTATATAAAATAAATACTGAAATGGTTCAGCTGCTTCCAAACCACCCCAGCCATGCCCACAGCAAGACCCTCCCACAGACCTGGGGACCCTATTTTTTTCATACATATATATATTTATATATATTTAGTTATATTTTTATATATTTATATATAAATATATTATATATTTATATATTTATATATAAATATTATATATATATTTATTTATAATGTGTATAAATAAATACTGAAATGGTTCAGCTGCTTCCAAACCACCCCAGCCATGCCCACAGCAAGACCCTCCCATAGACCTGGGCTGGGGCGACCATGTCTGAGTAAGGTGTCTCCAACGAGGAGCCAGAGACCTTCAAAATGCAGCTGTCACTGACCTCTCTGAAGGACAGGAGGCTGTTCAGCAATGCCAACAACCAAGTTCCGAAAATGGGATAAAAGAGAAGGGAGCACAGCTTTCCAGCAGTGGTGGGGGACTGGACTGTCCCACAGACCGTGGGAGGGCCCCTGGGCAGCCCTCAGCTGTCCTTGAGGGAGTTGTTCTTGCTTTGCAAACTCCTCTACTTCACAACACACCTTTCAGTATCCACAGCTGTCAAATTTCAATGCACCCCCATGCAAATGCACCTGAGCTAGCGAGTGCAAGAAGGAAGTCCTGTGGAATAAATATCATGTGAACATGTAATTAGACCCTCTAGCACGGCTAAATAATCAGAGCTACAGTGAGCTAAGGAAGCACAGGAAAAAATTGATTCCAACTTTTCCAATCTTTAGCACCTACCTGCTTATTTTACTACCTCATTATGTAATGTGTTTTTATTCAGTATATTTTTTAAAACCCAAGGGGAAAAATGTAGAACAAATGCTCACAGGGAAATGGCCCAGCATGGAACAGCTGAATTCACACTACATTTGTCTCTGTCATTTGTACTAATGGAGGGAATAATTACAGCAGTGAGATGCTCTCATCCATGCAAGCCATCGTTTTACAGTGGGTCAGCTACACAAGACATGCAGGAAAAGAAAAGGAGGCTCTGCTCAGAAATCTTTGGCTCTTCCCTGCAAGGAGCAGAGCACCCGAGTTGCACAAAACTTTTGACCCATTTCCTCAGCCTTGACATTTTCTGCTTCTCTACTCTCCATTTTTTTCCTTCCAGGACTTGTTCTTCATCCACTCCTAAGCTTCCAAGCACTGGCCCTCATCATTATCCTGCTTTCCCACTGCTCCCAGCTCCTCATTTTGTTCCAGCATCTAGTCCAGTTCTCCTTTCTCTCTTAAGACTTCTCTCTTAAATTCCCTGTTTTCCTGATAAAATAGCCATTCCTCACCACACCAGTTGACCTAATTACCCTTGCTTCTCCTCCATCTCAGATCTCTGTTCTGGACTCCTCAGGACCCTTGTCTCAGTGTTTTTATACAGAACAAGTCCAGCCCTGGTAAAATCAGCCCCCATCAGGACCATTCCTTCCCTGCTCTACTCCACAATCTCTCTTATATGTCCACTGCAAAAAACCCAGGAATTTGCTGGAAAAGCTACAAAATTTACTTGAGGAGGGTCTTTGATCTCCGTTTCAATATCCAGGGTCTGCACTGCTATGTACAGCAGGTTATTTCCATGTTTAATTACACTTTTCAAGAGCAAAATAAAAGGATGCTGCCTCACCCCCAAGTCTCAAATCCCTACCCACAGTACAGGCAAAATGGCACTAAAGCAACAGAAAACAGCCACAAACAGCTGAACATATTTCAGCTGACAATTTAATTCCTCCTCCTCAACTCCAACAAATTGTGCCCAAGGCAGAGATGTGATGAACAATTGATGTGCTGTGGTGGAGCCACGCTCTGAAGGAGAGCACAGACAAATTGTCCATTTATTCTCTTGCCATCCTTTCCTCCCCAGCACAATAAATTCTCCTCCGTGTCCCTGGACAAGGAATTAGGCTGGCACATGGTCCGTGGTGGGGTGCAGACCTTCAGCACAGTCACAGAGCTCAGGAGCTGCTGCTGGTTCCACCAAGCACACCCCAGTGAAGGGCAGCGGTGGCCTCGAGGAGCAGCTGGACAAGGCAGCATTGCAAGGCATGGATGTCAGAGTGAAGGACAAACACAGCACAGCAGCCACAGAAACAACAAAATAAAGTCCACTTCTCACATTTTCCCTTTTCCTGGTCCTGGAGCACAGATCTGTGCTGTCCTTCCCACCAGGTTCTCATGAAGTCACTGGTGAGTGATTCCTCCCTGTTCTCAACTCATGAGCCTTCCTTTATAATTTCTCCCATCCAGTTGAGGAGGGGAGTGAGAGAGTGGCTCTGGTGCCACCTGGAACCCAGCCCAGCCCACCCCAGTGCCCAGCCCCACCTTTCCCAGCAGGGCAGCATGAGGTGGGCATGGCTCACACCATCAGACACAACTCTGATTGTCAGCCTCAAACCCACAGAGGCGATCACAATTAAATCCTGCAGGACAAATGAAATCTGGATGCTTCCCAGATGAATTTTTTAGTTCAGATTTACAGCACCACTTAATGCAGTTATAAAAATTATAACTTATTATAATTTTTATTGTATTTTGGAGTCACTTTATATCGCATATATCTCTTCCAAAACTCAGTTCTTTTATAGTTTTTAATGTTCTGAAAGCCTGTTTTGAAAGTTTATATGAACCAAATTATTTGTGTATAATTACACTTTTATTGTTTTTAAAAGAACTCTTAATCTCCCTGACAAAAAAAAAAAAAAATCTTTTTTGTTTTAAAAAACAAAGACACTGAGCCAAAATATGCAAGGTATTGTGCTGGCATTCCACTTTTAAAAAATAAAAGCTAAGGATACTTTTCTAACAAAGCTTTCACAAATTATTCCTCCTTTAATTAAATCCCTCTTTGCTGGAAACTAACAAAATGCCATTAAGAGCAGAAGACAGTTATTATCTTTCCGTCGTTTTCCCTTTGTATAATACATTATTACCTAAGTTTCAGTGATTCTTGCTGTGTTATCCACCTCTCCTTTAAAGAAAATACTCTGTAACCATAGCAATACTTTCCCACCCTGGTATTATTTCCCGCTGGTTTGTTCTGGGCTTTTTGCACATAGCAACCACAGCAACCCTTGGTCCAGGCTGTCAACTTCTTCTTGGCAGCTCTTAGCAAAATTGGTGGATCTCTGAACTACCAAAAATGCAGCTTCCTGTTTTCAAAACAAGATCAGCACCTATATTCTACATAAAGTGAATCTTTAAAATTGTATCTCTACTTTGTATGGTATTTCTAGTGCCACAAATGTGAGATTTTGATATTCTAGATGCTGTCTTCTAGTTCTATCACTTTCTGCAGAGCAGAAGGCTGTGACATCTCCCTGTAATTCACCAAACTTGCAACAAAACTTTAGGGTCCTGCCTCAAACCTGCCCCATTTTTCACTGAATTCATGGAGGGGGACACCAGGTGTACCACCAGGTTCACAAAGGCATCACCACTATTTATGAGACATAAATACTTTGAATCCAACATCTAAACACTCAGAAACCACAGAACAGAGGGCAGATCTCAGCCACGTGCATCAATGTTTAACAAATTCCTTATATTATTTCACTGCTCATCATTTAATGCCATTAAAGTTCTTAAGTCTTAGCAGACTATCAATGTACTTCTTGATCTTCACTGTGGAGCTGAAGAGAAATTATTTCTTTCCTCTACAGAAGTAAAAGCACAAGAGAGAAAAAAGTGTTAAACCCCTCTCCCCATTTAAAACTGACCAAGTCTGATTTTGTTCAACAATTTTTAATATTATTTTAAGTTGCTGTCCAATAAGGATAACAAAAGCACTAGTAAATTCTGAGATTTAGCTGAATTTTGCTACTAGTTGAGTTAGTTTTCACAAGCTGCATAGTAAGGTAGAGTCAGTGAACTGTGGTGAAGCAACACAAATTATATTTGGGAACAACAAACAAAGTGATTTAAACCACTGGTGTTTTACTGTGACTCCTCTCATCCCACTGGAGTCAACAGGGCTTTTGTCATTAAATTCTCTGTCAAATTCTTACCCCCACTTGTAATTCTTTCCTATGAATCACCCAGGGATATTCCCTTCATGTGCTCTCTGGAGGGGAGTTCCAGAAGTGGAACTAGAAGTGCAGGACAACTTCATTTGCAAATCACCTGCTGAGAAAGGTGATTTTCTTCCTTTGAAACAAAAAAACCCCATTTGTCTCAGTCACAATGATAGAAACAACCAAAGGAAGTTGGATAGGTACTAAATACATGTGTGTGTATATATATATATGCACATATCCCCCTATATTTTTATTTATGTATATGTACAGCCCATATTTTTAATGTACATACAACCCCCTCCAATACTTTTATGTATATATACAAACAGAAGGGGTATTTATATATATATTTATATATATATATATATATATATATATATATATATATATATAAAACCCCAAAAATATACATATATCAAACAATTTGAATTTTTGTTTGATAGACATATATCAAACAAAAATTCAAATTACCTAACATATTTGTGAGAGCTAACAAAAAATAGAAATAAAAAAAAGAAACTCACTAAGGCAGTATAAGCTAGCTAGGTTGGTTTGGGGTTTTTTTTAGAGTCTAAAATGCTACAGAAGAAAACTAGAGTGAAAAAAAAAATTATAAAACAATTATTCCAGGAGGGAGAGGAAAAACAACAAATTACCCTACTGTTTTAAATGCTGCTGGGTTAAAGCACAGTCTTGTTTATATTCTAATGTATGGATGCACCAGTTACCCATACACAGAAAATTCCTCTACAACCATGACCCAGCTGGGGCTGCACACCAGAGAAATACACACTAACCAGATGGGCCAAAGTAGGAATATAGAAACACATTCCTGATGAAAAAAAATTAAATCTTTACATCACTGTTGCCTGTGGGTTTTTGTCTTTTTGTAAATTTGAGTTAGACTTTTATGCATGCAGAAAGAGAACAAGAGCCTAGATATGGAAATAGAAAGGCAACAAAGGTATGTCATAGCTTTCCAATAAAATCTAAAGAGAAGGACAAAAAGTTATATTTTGCTATTTTGCCTAGCAGAGACACATATTTATGAGTAACTTACATTAAATTTACTAAGGTTTTCTTTCTAAGAAAAAGGAGGAAATTTGAAATTAGAGGTTCCTATGATTTAGCTGTGTTCACTGAAAGATAAGCACAAACACAGAAAATAGGAGTAATTTTGTCACCAGAGCACTTCAAAATTAAGACTTAAAACTGGCAAAGTGCCCTATCACTGTACATTAAAACAGTACTTTATATTTTATCAGCTGTTATGCTCAATTTGTAGGAGAATTTCCAGACAGAATCTTCCAATTGATAATCACAAATAAGAAAAAAAAAAAAAGACATTTTCTTTTTCCATAAATGAAGGTGGTAATAGTTTTATTAAATTCTAATTCAAATTATGTTATTTTAACACGTTGATCAAATGCATCATGAAACTAAACATTATTTGCTTCATTTGGTTTTATGAGGGCACAATGGGAAATGCCATTCTCTCCAATCACAGCTTTTCTGAATGCATCCACTTCACCAGTCTCTTAACAACAAATGCAATTACATTTTACTGTAAAATAATCAAATATTCACATCCTTGCACATAAGAGCTATTTTGCTTTGGATGTAAACACTTTGGTTAAATTTTCTATTATCTAAAAGATGCTATTTTCTAGAAGGCAGCATCCTCACTTAGAAAACTCTGGCATTTTCTGACTCTTGATTTGACTTAAAGAGAGATCTAAAGGAAAAGGAATCACTGAGAATTATTTTAAATTTGAAATTATAATTCAATCCACAATGCTAAAGAAAATGCACTTTTAAAAAATTATTATTATTTCCTATAAACTAATGAAGGACTTACAACATTTAAAATAATATTTTGCCAAGGCACTCTTGCCCAGAGTCACAGGAAACAACTCTGAAGACATTTTCAGAAATTAAATGCAAAATGAAGTCAATACTTTTTCAATGAATTGTCAGGCTAAAACAACGTGTCTTTTAATTTAATTTCTGTTTATAATGGTTCAGGTTGACATGACTTTTAACAAGACTTCAAAAATCTGCTTAATTTTTTAGGTACATCTTGTGCCTCTTATATAGACAGGTCCTTGATTGCATTCCTTATTCCCTTGCAAGAAGTTTACTTTTCTTGTTCTTACTTCATGTGTTTTGGAAACTTTTCATATTTATCCCTTCCTTTAAGAGGATAACTGTCCAAATTTCTACCTTCTGGAAGCTGTGAAAGTATTAGCCTTAGTGTTTTTGTGGTTTTGTTTGGGTTTTTTACCTAGCAAATAGTGTCTTTTTTTAAATTGTAAAGGTCTCATTACAGTGACCTTCCAGACACAATTTACATATTTCTCCATAAATTAAGAATAAGCATTGTTTTAATGCTGGTCTACTTAAAGAATGTTTGGGGTTTTTCCCTTCCAGTATCCTAAAGCCTCAGAACCATCTTTCAGAAAACCTTCTCTGACTGTATCTCATACTGGGACATCAAATGGTGCAATATCCACCAGAAAAGTAAAGAAATGTTAAAGGAATCAAAGCAGGAGTGAGGTCTGTGACAGACAGCAGGTTTTGAATAGATTACGTGAGACTGGAATTTTGGGAAGTTAAAGAATATTGGGAAGTTAATAAAGAAGTTGATAATAAAGAATTTTGGGAAGTTAAAGAATATAAATCCATCACTTCAAAAGAAAAAAAAAAATCATTTTTATCCCATTCTTACTGGAAAAATGTGAACCAAACCCACAAATAAACCAGCTTTGAACTGCAACCCTGAATCTGGGCAGAAGGAAGAGCACAGCCCTGTTTGGGACATACACATTAACCATTGTGGATGCAGAGCTCCTATTAGAATATATTATCACACAGCATCCAAGTTTATCAATGCTGGCCTCAATTCAAATATGCCGTGAGATGCCTCACTAAGTGCTTCACTAAACTGAGCCTTTCATGCTATTTAAAACTAACTTAATATAGAAAAGAGCTATAGATTAACTGACACATCTATTGCCTTTTTTGTTCCAATCACTTCTGTTTAAGTGCACTTCACTCTGGGGAACACAAAAACCTGGTGGGGGAAGGAGGGGAACCCCAGCAAGTTATGTTTGACCTGGAATTGAAAATTCAGCCACCAGACCATTCCAGACCTCAGGCTGTCTGATTCCTCCAGTCTCACATAATCTATTCAATAGTTAAGCCTCACTCCCTATTACCCTTTAATAGTGGTTGTGCCTTTTATTGAATTCCTCAGAGCAAATCATCTAAAACTGGCTTTGAACGATCACGTGGCTCCTGGAGCTGGTTTGGAAACCCAGAAAACAAGACACGTACCAGGATTTGAGCAGCTGGCCACGAAACGACAGCCTCAGGCAGGAGCTCCGTGGTGCAGGCAGCAATGCCAGAGCCCAGCTCCCTCTCACCCCACCTGATTCTTTAGCCAGGAGACCCCTCTGTGTCCTTGTGCCTTGCCAGCCACACCTTCCCACTCTTGTGACAAGGGGAGATGCAGAGATGAATCTCCGAGCATGGTACACGCACCATTAGAGGGATGTTTCCACTTCAAAGCCATAAAGGAATGCAGCCTGCAGAGCCCAGCTCCCTCTCACACCACCTGATTTAGCCAGGAGACCCCTCTGTGTCCTTGTGCCTTGCCAGCCACACCTTCCCACTCCTGTGACAAGGGGAGATGCAGAGATGAGAAGTTCTCTGGGTACCATTAGTGGGATGTTGGCTACTTCAGAGCCATAAATGAAGGCAGCCTGCAGAGCCCAGCATCTCCCCTGGACAAGGGCTCAAAGCAGGGAACCCCCTCCCTCCAGGGGTTTTCAGCAAGTCCCAGAGGCTGCTGCTGTCCCATGAGTAAGGTTTTCTGGCTGCTGCCATGAGTAAGAGGGGAGCTGCACACAGAGGCAGGTGGCAGGAACCCCTGGGAAGAGAAGATTGCCAAGGGCAAATGTCTGTCACAGCTTTGTGCAGAAAAATTCATCTCAGAAATATCTGTGGACATCTCATTAACTGCCTACCCCTGATTCACCCCATAGTTTTATCACAAGTGTGTTTCTCCCAGGAAAAACAAACAAGCAAAGAGGCAAAAAACCCAACAAAACCTCCAGTACTTACCATTTATTTGGATTTTGCTACAGGACACACATTCATGAAAACAGAATTAAAGTAATGCGCGCAACCTTGATTTCAGCATTTCCCACTTCTGGTGGCCAGGATTTGTCACCTTAGCAAGCTTTTAAAAGTTCATGGTGCACATGCAAAGTTTCCTCAAACTTAGGGGAGACAAAAAAAGTAATCAAATCAGGTAAAGTCCTTTTTTTTTTTCTTTTGGGTCAACCTGTTGTCAACTGCACACCTGAGAGACAGGGTGAGAGCATTAACACCCAGGGCTGTTGCTTGAGTCAAGCAAGAAGCTAAAACCAGAGTCTACCTTACATTGCAGTGCCCCAGGGTAGGAGAGAAAGCAGAACCCAGAAATCCTGTGCTTCAGGCAGTGTTCTGGGGAGCAGCAGCATCCAAGCTCCCCATGGTTGCTCCTCATCTTCCTCCATCTTGCCATCATCACCAGTCTGACTTAATATTTCCCTTTTCTGTGCTCACAGCAAGTCTGGCCCTGTTTCTTGCCTGCTTTGCAGCTTCTATTGCACATGAATCAGAACTGCTTCCCACCTTCATCCATCATCTTCCTCTGCTGCTTGGAGCTTTGCAGACTTGGTCTGCCTTATCCAGACCTTGGTCTGCCTTATCCATCTGTCCCATCCTCCAACTGAATCAAATAAATGGGACATGGTAAATAAATGGGACTTGAGGTAAGATGTGCTAATACACAGAAATATCCCAAATACATTGGTATACCCAGTCCTTCTTCAGCCTCATGTTTTTCTACCTCTAAAGAGGCACAACTCCCTTCTTTTCACCCTATTTTCTGCCCCTCTCTGCCAATCAGAAGACATTTCCACAATCCATATTCCCCAACATGGAGCCTGGGTTTGTTTTGAGCCAGAACAAAAGGAATAACTTCTTCCAAGTGGTGCACAGTGCAGTTCTGGAGTCAAGGCAATTAGGCCGAAAACTGTCTAAAGAAAATGACTTCACATCCCAACTGAAGAGAGAGCATATGGAACAAAATGTAATGGAAGAATGACAGAGCTGAAAACAAAACAAAGACGTGCCATATTTCATAACAATGCAGATGTTAAGATATTGAAAATATTTTTAGCATGTACCAGAGAACACAAAAAAGAAAAAACCCATTGGGAATAAGAGTTCAGATCTACATTGTTCCCCTGCTTTCATGACGTTTACAACAGTATTATTCCCCCCCACCCGCCACGAATTTAAACAGCTCCAAAACAAGCTCTTCATTTTGCCAAAAAAACATCAACATGTTCATTATTTTCAAGTCTATTCTAGTGAATACTACCTGAAGCAACCCATTCAACTCTCTGCAGCTGGTTTTCTGCCTTCAGAGGCCTTAATTTTCTCTACATGGACCTCACCTTAGTCACAATCACACTGGGCTTTTCAACTCCCCCTCCATTTTTAGTTTTGAGTTCTAGTATGCTGTACACTTAGGTCCCAGAAACTCAAATTTACTCAAAGGGCATATATTTTATTTCAAGGTCAATTTAACACTGTAGGAGTTGTTCATGTACACTCATTCCACTGTGTCTTATCATCCTTTTTCCATCGCCCTCTCCTCTGGAAATTCAATTTTTTCTTCAGCTGGGTAACCTACACATCCTTGAGCTGCTGGGAAAGGTAATTTCTCCTTTTCTTTTGCCCATGACCTGCCCTTCTGCAGGCACACAGATAAACCCTACAGTAAGAGGAAGAGCCAGCACACCATGGCAGAGCTGCTGTGGTCCCCAGGGTCACCTTGTGCCCTCCATGGTGTCACTCTGGGCTGTCCCACCTGAACATCCCTGCTGGCCACTGGTCCTTGTGCCTCCCCAGCTCCATGACAAGACCAATTCCTTGCTTGGCACTCTGCTGCCTTTCTCCAAAGGGTGAAAACAAAGCACAAATGCAGCCAGTGTGGGGGTTCTGAATTCCCCCACCCACCCAAAGAAATGGTTTGCTGGAGTAGGCAACTTGATGTCACAGGGGGACACAGGGGGACACAGAAGGGAGTCACAGTTTTGTCACTATAACTCAATTCTGCAGTTTCCAAGAACCAGCAGTCGTGGTGACCTCACAAACTGGACCAGCTGAGGAGCAAAAACTCCAAACCTTCAAAGCTCCACACCCAAAAAATGCCAAACACCACGAGGTTATACCTCCTTTCTCAGCCTCATGAACATCCTGTGAGATGTACAACACCCTGCATTTGCACTGAGGGCTCTGCACTTCCCAGCAACACAAATTCCACAAGAACAACACAGCCAGTGCAAATCTTGGATGCTTTCTCAGACTTTCTGAACTTAAGTTACACAATGTCGCAGACATCTTTTATGGAAAATCCTTTCCTTAAGATTTTTCCTCCTGAGAAGCTGAGAGACCTCAGGAACAAAATGTAAACAATGATTATCTGCTGCTGTGGAATGCAACAGGTGCATCTGTGATTGGTCTCATGGTTGTTTCTAATTAATGGCCAATCACAGCCCAAATAGCTCGGACAGAGAGTCTGAGACACAAGCCTTTGTTATCATTCTTTCCTATTCTATTTTTAGCTAGCCTTCTGAGGAAATCCTTTCTTCTATTCTTTTTGTATAGTTTTAATGTAATATATATCATAAAATAATAAATCAGCCTTCTGAAACACGGAGTCAGATCCTCATCACTTCCCTCATCCAAAAACCCCTGTGAACACCATCCCAACACAACACAGTCTGAATCCTCACCTGCCCCCTGGCATGGGAAGTCAATGGCCAGGAATGGCTAATTACTGCCTGGATAATTCACCCCACTCATAAGCAGCCTCACTTATCCCCCAGCAACAACTTAGATAAGGAAGGGACCCCCACAAACTGAATTATGCTGGTGGTGACAACCCATGTGCAGAGGAGAAGTACAGAGGGTGACAACAGAGGGAAAACAGCAGCAGGCAACAGGGTGGTACTTCCATGGCCAGGGTCTGCACTGGGGAAGCCTTTGGGTAAGACCACATATGGATTTCAGCAGCTGAGCAGCCCAAATCTAGTTTATATTGGGCAGGAATAGAGAGGATGTTTTGAAAAAAGTCTTCAGGCTGAAGCTCTACAGTGCTTTTCCTGGTAGCTCACCTTGTTACAAGGAACCACCACACACCAGGAATTCCTGGTGGCTGGCAAAGCTGACCATTACTGAAACACATAAACGGGCAAAAAGGCTCATGTGAAGGCAGATGAACAGCTCTGTGCTGATCTTCACTTGCCAGCTGCCCAAAACAGTTCCAACTTTATTCATGGAAAAGCCAACATTCCACTTCATTGTCAGGACAGAAATGCTTCTTGCTTCTCCCCTCCCAAATTTCCCAGGCAGCTCTGCCACCACAAGGACATGGCACAGTTTGGAGTCCCCAGGACCCATTTGCCTGCCACTGCCACCATCCATGGCACTGAGTCACAGGGTCACACCAGACTGTTTATGCAAGAGGAGCAGCTTTGGAAAGCCTGGTTTAGTCTGCCTGTCTTTTGCTACAAACTACCAGACACAGGTTTCAGAAAGATCTGCCAAAAAATTAAAACCTAGCTTGTCAGAAAGGCAGAAACACACTGCAGAAGGGCAAGCTGGAAACAGGGGAGTTCCCAAGAGGTCTTAGAGTTTGCTGAAAAAAAAAAAGTAAATTTTTTCTTGTCTTTCCCTACGTAAGAGGAAAGTACAGTTTGACTTAATTGCAAAGCATAATGATAAGCCAGCATATATGTACATGACTCATCTTCAAATAACCACAAAATGCAAGGAGATACAGAAGACACAATTTAGGACTTTTTTTTTTACTCTTAAGACTCACACAGTGGAATCAGGCCTACAGTAGTGTTACAAGACTAAGACAGCCTATAAAGCAGATTTATCTCCAGTTAGGCCTGGTATTTCCCCAAAATCCCATCTGCAGACACCAATTACACGCAATAAAGGCAAATAACGCTAATTCATGGCCATACTGCTCTGAGAGCACACAAAGCTGGTGCCTGCCTCAAACGTGGGACCACAGGCTGGACCGATGCAGGATCACTGGACCAATCACCCAACACGTGCCTGGCAGGCAGTGCTGTGGAAAAGAGGGATTAGGGCAGCCCTCAGACACCCAGCAGACACCAGCTCACCAATCTTGCTCTTTCTCTGCATGGCGAGATCAATACCAGCATGCACAGACATTGGAAATGTATGCAGGAGGTGCTAAATAAAAGTGGGGAAGAAATAGAAGAAGCCCCAGGTGATTTAAGGGATGAAGCCAAAGTGTCTTCAAGTGAGACTGGAGGGTTTAAGTCTGTGTAAATTATCAGTGAGGATAATTTGCTTGAACAGAGTACCAGGCTAAGTGATGGATTCTCTGTCATCCCCTGCAGTTTTTGCAAGATACTGAACGCAGCAGAATCACTGTAGAATATATTTCTGTGTCCTTTGGCATGGAGGATGTTTTAAAAGACAGCATGAGGATCTTTCTGGCCTTGGAAACAAAATTCTGAGGGCTGTACTAAAGCTGAAGACTGAAATCTAAAGAAAATATTTAATGTTTTAAACAAATAATGTGTTTCTCATTTAAATAAAACTACTTTCAGACAGTAAGCATTATGAGTGGGGAAAGCACAAGCATTTACAAATGCCAAGTCAGCTTGACAGAATTTTAAAGAAATAATTTAATTTCTATGAAATATTTTCTGCTCATTCTCTAATTGGGGAAAATTCATGCGAATGTCAGGCTTGCCTCCTACCAATCATGACCAAAATATTGCCTTTTACTTCCCATCAGTGACACCCCAAGTACTGGCATTTTTATTTCAAAATTTGTATGTGAGGACAAAGTTAACATATCAGTAAAAAGCTGTGGTTAGTTAGGTAAACTCCCCGTGGTAAATTTAGTTATTTCCTGATGTCACAACTTAGTAAGACAGGAAAGTCTTCTGCCAGTCTCCACCTTCTCAACATACAGCAACTCATTTCAGACCAAGAGGAGATACCAAAAGCTCCCCTTCTGCAATAAAGCAATTAATCACTGTCTGCTAACTTTTTTTCCTGCTTTTGTGCCACTTTTTAAAGGAATTCCCCACATTCTCCTCTCCTAGGCATAGCATTAAGCAAGTTATTAACATCAAATAAACCATTTAATTCTATGTCTCTCAGGATCATGGTTCTTTGCACATCTTCACATCCTTTTGTCATCCTCAATCCCCTCCCAGTAGGTGTAGAAAATGAAAACATAAAAAAAAAAAAATAGAAAATGAAAATACATGTAGAAATGTGGCAGCAAAAAATATGTAAAGGAAATGCAAGGTCAAGAAGGGCAAATATTAAACCCACTCACATTAAAAACTGAGAACTGCAATTAAGTTAATCTATCATTCACGTTTTGTCAATGGGTTTCAACTTGAGTTACATGAGGGACAAGTAAATATTACAAATTTGAGTTTGGAAATTAGCTTTAAAATACACAAATTATGCATTTGAGGGAATCTTTCCAAATGAGATTAGACAGTGAATATGATAAGCAAGAGAAAACAATGAATTAAGAGAGCAAAAGAATTCACAGCAAAGGCTTTGTCTGTTGTCTAGTGTCTTATTCTACAAAAAGCTGCCTGAGACCAGAGATGCCATTTACTCCTAAAGGTCCCAAAATCCATGCACAGTGAAGCATCATGGATATCCTCAGTGGCAAACATTAACTTTTGATTTAATACAGTCTGGAAGCACTCAAAGGGATGAGGAGTAAGGCCTCCAAGATCTCAAAGCCAGCTTTGTCTCCATGGAAGTCTCATTTTTTTCTAGAACAAGAACAGAAATAGAGACATACTACAAGAACTGAATTTCTTGAGTTGTAATTAATTCATTAGTGACAACTTTGTAAAAGCACCACGTAATATTTTAACCATGTATCAGCTTCAAAAAAATCTCCACAATCCAGGCAAGATATAAGCACAGATTTCTACATGGCAGAACAGGACAAGTTCCACAGAGCTGTGATGAAAATTAATGACTGCATTATGTAGCAAATGATACCAGCCACCAATTATTTGCAGCTCAAATAAATGAGAGGCACCCTGAGAAAATTCCAGCTAAGCTGTTTGGATTCTGCACTTTCCAAGTGGAAACACAACTCAAGCACTGAAGGGTACATTTTATATCAGGCGTACACATGTCAAGCCAACCCAGACCCTGCAACATAACAAAAAGGTGGGATTCCCAATCATTCATCTTATTTTTCTTTCCAGATGCACTGAGCTACCTTGGGCAGGGAGATCCATCAAACAGCCCTGCTGCAGCTGGAGGAGTCTCTGAATGGCAACTCAGAAAAAAAGCCCAACTTGGAAACTCAGAATTGCCCTGGAAACCCCAATAATTCTCCACAGCCAGGGAGGAAACACAGTCAGTGCTCCCTCCAGACTGAGGACAGCCTTTGTGAATGCCCCAAAGTGCCAAAGCTGATGCCCTCAAGCCAACACTCCAGCAGAAAATAATGCTGCCTAAAAGAGGGGAAGCCTTGCCTGACAAAGCAGGAGCATGAAATGGATTTATCAGAGGGGGAGGAAAAGGGTGATAATGAAGAACATTTCAGTGAGACCAGCTTGAGAGAGATTAACATTCAGTGTAAAAAAAAAAAAAAAAAAAAAAAAAAAAAAAAAAAAAAAAAATTAGAGAAAAAAATCACAGTAAAGAGACTGCCTCGGGAGAGAAAAATGTGCAAGATCTTCAAGGTGCCATGTAGCCACATGTCTTTACCAGTAGAGCTGGTGGAAAACCCAAGTGACTAAAAGGTAACTGCAATCAGCTTGTAAAATAAGAGAAACTTCTTCATAAGGGTCTCAGACTGAAACAGCGGAGATGGCAAAAGTAAAAGAGCATTTGAGACAATTGGAGCAGGCAACAAAACCATCTATGAACTTTAACAAGGAGGCAGAAGTATTTCTTTCCCCATGTAACCAAGAAAACACACAGCTGCCACTCAAGGAAAGTCCTGCGCTATTTCAGAAACATTTGGTCCAAGAGATGAAACTTTTTATCTTCGATACACTTCTGCATAAAATACCAAATGTAAGGGTTGAAGATCTATAACATTTTCAGAATAAAATATTCCCTAGTTCAAGTGTGGAAAATTAGATGGACATATTTTGAACACATGACCACTGAGGAATAATTGTAAAATAATCTTCAGCAAGCAGGTAGCAGTCAAAATTCACATATAAAGCTGGAATCTTGTAACAAGACATTTGACAAAATGATTTTTTAAATGGACTTTTTTAATAATACCTGTTTAGTTATTGAGCCATTGCATCTTTTGCCTGGCCTTGTTGTTTGGTTCTTTATTCCCTAAACCTTTTAGTTCTTTATTCCCTAAACTTTTTGTTAAATTTTTGTCCTAACCTCTGACTGCATTAAATGTGGAGAGCCTGATGGACATGAAATCTACACATTCCTCTTTTCCACTGAACAATTTCAACTCTTACTGCTAATTACAAAATTCTGGCCTGAGTGCCACGGCTCACTAAGTTATTTAATGTCTGTGCTTTTTAGAACATCTACATATTTTTCTAAAACTTCATTTTTTTACACCACACTCCTCCCCAAAAACCTCACAGGTAAGTATGTTTTAATTCTAACTACCTAAGTATTTTCCATCTTCCCAGCTTTATATCATCCATAGGTTTGTCACCTCCTCGCTATGTTCCAAGGCATTAATTAATGAGACATAAAACACAAGGAAATTTCTGTGGGACAAAACTTTCTTCTATCTCGAATCATTAAAATGAAATAAAACCTGAAGTAATTGTTGAACCAGTCATAAATCAGCAATATGTTTAAATAAGTAATCCACCTGGCTCCAAATTCTTTTGAGTTTTCTAGGTTTTGCTGAATCAAAGGAGCTACAGCAGACTTCTTGGAAGGACTGCTACCTTTTAAAGGTTTCAGAAGTCATTACAAGCACTACTTCCACTCTCCTCCATTCCCCAGCCTCAGGAATACAAAGCAATTCTATTTTAGGCTGGGATTTCTGGTCTGTTTACAGGGGAGCAGGGTTGGGGTGGGGGGGGGAAATATTTCTTTCCACAGACTTTATTTAACAAAATATTTACAAGATATTTTTGCAAGAAATTAACAGAATCATAGAATTGTTTAGGCTGGAAAAACCTTTAAGGCCATCAAGCACAACCATTAACCCAGCACTGCCAATTCCTCACTCAAACATGTCCCCGTGTCTCAAATATCTGCAGGGACAGTGACCCCACCACTTCCCTGGGCAGCTGTTCCAGTGCCTGATCACTCCTTCCACGACATTTTTTTCCTAATATCCAATCTAAACCTCCCCTGGTGCAATTTGAGGCCATTTCCTCTTGTCTTGTCACTGCTACCTGGGAGAAGAGATCAACCCCACCGGGCTACAATCTCCTTTCAGGGGGTTCTAGAAAGCAGTAAGGTCCCCCCAACCTTCCTTTTCTTTGGGAGCTAAAATTAAGAAAATTAGGGTGGATGAAGAAGAAGATGAAGACTGATGAAGACTGATTCTTCTCCCATCTTTGAGAGAGATGAATGTCTTAGGCTAGGAGGAAACATTGCCCCAGAGCAGCTGCTGTGTCTGGATGCTGCAGCTCCTTGAAATTCCACAAACCAACAGAACCCTCTGCTCAAAAACATCTTCACCATGGCCAACAAAATCTTACACCTTTATAGATTGAAAAATTTAACAGGCAAATACCCACATGGGAAAGAACTTGAGAAAACAGAGTTTAAGAAGTGGTCAGTTCTTGGTCTCTGTAAAGGATCATATGAATGTTTAGCTGGTGAGGAAATATATATTAAACTGAGTAACCCTCTCAAGGCATTTGTCACCAGCAGGCTGGCACAGCACACCACCTCTTAGGGTAGCCCAGCTGCTCTGACTGAACAAACAAAAAAACTTCTTCAAACTTCATAAAATAACCCAATCTGTGTCAATGGGGAGAGCATTGTTATGTCTATGTGTTTGATATGCTGCTAAATATTCATTCCAATTAGAAATTGTTTGTGCGTGGGGTAAAGCAACCACAGAGATTATGTTTACATGTGTCAGGAAGCACCAAGATAGATCAAAATTAAAAAAAACTCCACGCATAAATTTGATGATTAAAGGTAAAACTGCTGGGAAGCAAAGAAACAACAATCAGAAAAACAAAACTAGAAAAGAAGGCATATCTAAAAGTTGAAAAAGCAAATTGGCAATGGTTTCAGGGTCTGAAATTAGAGGAGCTGGAATTTCTGTGCATTCTCAGGAGGCAGCAGGACCCAAGGCTGTAGGAGGTGATGTCAGAAGTCGTCTGTGCCTTGCCACTGGCTCTAGAGAGGCCTGATAAGCAATTTCTGATTTGCTTTGGGCCCTGGCTTCCATCTTATCAAAGGTTTCACAAGAGTTTACAACTTTCTTTGTGAGCAACACAGACTTATTACAACCAAAATCTGAATCAAAGGCAGCATGTGATTTTCATTTTGACTTCAGAATTATTATTATTTTCATTATATAGTGCACAACCACCTCAATTATCAGGAACACTAAGAATGATCCAGATAAAAACTAACAAGTACAATCAACTATTTGTAAGGAAACAGAGAATAATTACATGCCTGACACCCTCCCCCCAAAAAAAATGAAAAATATAAGTGTAGTTGATGATAAAAAGGAAAATAAAAAGTATGCATGCACAAGCTTTATAATACTGAAATAAACAACCTGTTTTCTCAGAGGATCTTGTATTAGAAAAATGTAACTGAAATAGTTTCCAAATAACTGATTCCACTCAATTAAAAAGAAAAACAAAAACACACAGCAGTGTCCACTTTCTAAGACAACACTGGAATAAATAATTGTTTGGGAAATATGCTATGGCTGGTGCATCCCCTTAACCACTTAAGGCCACACACTATGATTTTAAATAGATATGAAAGCCCAAACCTCTGACTATGTTACCAGTGAAGTTCAGTTCCACAATGCCTGGTAACAAATTATTTTTAGAGAACAATCAAACCTTGCTGTTATCTGTGCTGACCCAAATCTCCTTCAGTGTCTGACTGCCACTGGTTCAGCTTCATTACCTCACTATATTAATTACTGGATAAAGAGAAAACCAAGATTTTTCCTATATTTCTTCTTTCCTTTAGTATAACATTCTACTATGGAAAATTAAAACGAAGAAATTATTCTAAGTCTGTTTTGCTATTGTTGAACAAATGGGAAAACTGAAGACCATTCAAGGGAATCATCAAAATAACTGAGCTAATGACAGGACTGATTCTTCTCCCATTCTTGAGAGAGATGAGTGTCTTAGGTGGTAAATAATTAAACCTTTCTCTCAAACAGACTCTACTGCCTTAATTTGGTAATTTACAAAAACTCCATATAATCTTTTTGCATGATTCTTCATTTTATTTCAGAAACATCTCTGATTTTAGTTTTTTTTTTCTTTTAAACAGAAGAATATTTTAGTGTCGTGTTTTAATATGGCTCTCAGCTCAATAGGTAACCACGGAAAACTCTGTGGGACAATCTCAACTTTAGTAGGAAACAGACACTTATCCATGAAACTCTTAAAAATGGGGTTAGCTGCTATTGTCTTTTCATGTATTTTTATCTTAGTATCACTGGGGGAAAAAAAGTGACCTACAAAAACCTCTAGAAAAATCAGATCTGACAGTAACATATAGGATGTGTACAGCTTTGACTGAGGGAGGCCAGTCTGCTTTGTTTCCTTGTCAGTCAGTGTGGACAGAGAAAACCTCCTCCAGCAGGTAATTCAGAGCAGAAACCAGCTTGGGGTGCTCCTCATCACCCACTGGGGAAGCTGAATTATTGTACAACCCCAGGAACCCAAGGAGACAAATATTCCTGGATTAACCCTTGTGTTCCCTGCTCCATCCACTCTGTGCCTCCTTGTAGGGTGCAGCAGTGTTTGTGCTGATTCTGTTGTGTTCACACCAAGATTTTCCATTGGGAGACTCTTCTTTGATTTCATTTATTACTGGGTTGGAAGGCTACACAAGCCTGGCTTCATAATTTCTAAACACTTTTAATATTTAAACGCCATTCTCATGTCTAATGGTCAAGTTGTTGTTTATTCTGAATAACCTATTCTCTCCAAGTTCTTACTCAGCTCAAGTCTAACACAGTTTTAGTCCTTCTACATTTGGATAAGGAACAGGCCAAGGTGTAACCTCTCCATTTTTATAGGAAAGGAGATTTCATCTTCTATGTTCAAAACCTGTATTTTTCATTTTATGGTATCGATAAGCATTTTATCCTGAACCAAAATTCTCCAGTTTTTTATCCTGTATTTTCCATTATATTATATTGATAAGCATTTTATCCTGAACCAAAATTCTCCAGTTTATTTTTGCATATAGGTTTTTAATTCAGTCCCTCTGAAGAGAAACTGCAAGGGATAACAAGTGTTACTTTGAACAAGGACAGAAGTACAGCTGAATGCTGATACTCCAGAGCTAAGAATATTAATTCCCTTATATAGGCATTAAACTCAACATATCACACAACCAAAAAGGCAGAAAAAGACCTCCAAGATCAGAGAGTCCAACCTTTGGCCAATCATCACCATATCAACTAAACCACAGCACTAGAAAGAATGTACCAGTGTTTACTATACCTCTACTATACTAAAGGTATAGTAAAGACTGGTACATTCTCCAAAGAAAATTGAACTTTTTTTGCTTTGGGAAGCCATCAGGCCCAAGAAAAAGAAAAAATCCGTCCTTCTCAACATGTTTTCCTCACCAATATTTCTGTTATGCATCTGGAGTGGCATTTGGTACAAGATTGCAGTTTTTCTTCATTTTACATACTAATAACCACATTCAGTCAGGCCAAAGATACACCTGTCCTCACATTGTGTCTTCAGCAAAGGCTGAGAGCAGAGGTCTGGGAAGAGCACCAGGACAGGAAAAGCATGCAGGGATGGACTTTGGGATCCCTCTGCAGCCTCCAGGGACTGGGCTCTGTGTTCTAAGCAAGAGTTGGTGCTTTTGCGCTGAGTCCACACCCAGATAATCCTGCAGCACATGCAGTGGCTCACAGCTAAACTGTGCACTATGAAAAAAATACCACCTCTTGCTCTGAATCTGTCACCTGATAATTTTATTTGATCCCCTCTGGGTCTTGTACTACAAGAGACACTTAATGAACATTCCCTGTACTTTTTTTTCCCCATTACACTCCTATACAGATTTTTATCATTTTCATCTTTTGCTGTTTCTTTGCCAGTTTGAAGGCTCTCAATCTATTTAATTGCTCTTTATCATCACTGCCACCCATTTCTAGTTCTGTCATCTCCCCCTTTTTTTTCCCCCCCCTCATTTTTCCTTTAAATCCAGGGCTCAGAAGAGCACTCTGAGGCCAAGACAAAAGCACAGGCAGTTTACAAACTGGCATAGCAGACTTCTGCTCTGTGAGCCATTTTTTCCTAATTTTTCTTTTTTTTTTTTTTGAC